>NC_142063.1:106054131-106366631 GCF_059756535.1 Pantherophis guttatus | reverse complement strand
GGGGTCTGACATCTTAGGTTGGAATCTAACTTTGGAGGAAGGGCTTATGTTACTGTGTAAAATACAGGGATCTAGTCTATGATATAAGCAAGAAAAATGGGGGCTTTTTTAAAAAAGGGAAAGCCCCCCCCCCATTTTAGAAGGAAACTGTTTCATAAACTCTTTTTTGCCTTTTGTTTTTCCATCTAGGATATTTGTCGAAAAATACTAACTGGTTCTGCATTTTCTGAATGTAATGATATTGTCAGTGTGAATAGCTACATTGATGCTTGTGTACATGACTTGTGTCTCTGTGATAAAGTTGAAAAATTCTCCTGTCTCTGTGACACTTTCACTGAATACTCTCGACAATGTGCTCACGCTGGTGGCCGACCTCAAAACTGGAGAAGTCCAGAACTATGCCGTAAGTGTAAACTTCTGCCAAACAAGTGACCAAAGTAATTTGAGTCTAATGGGTATCAAACTCACGGCATCACGTTGCCATCATGTGACATTTTATGATGGTTTTTCCCTTGGCGGAACTGGGGTGGGCGTGGCCTGCTCATGGAACATCTGGCCTGTGGGCCGCCAGTTTGACACCCCAGCTTTAAACTTATCAGGATTCTTGATTCAGATTCATTTTCTAGTTGAAAGTATGGAAATGAAAAGATGCTGCCAAAACAAGAAATATATGAGTGAATAGATTTCTACTTGCAACAGAAAACAATAAATATTACATTACAAATAAAATATTACATTTCACAGATCCCTGTACTAGTTATAGAGTTATGAACAGCTTGAAGGATCAGAGAAGATGCAAGTCTTACTTTCCCAGACAATACACAGTTCAAAGGAATTGGGAAAGTCACAAAGATGGCAAATTTAATCATTCTTCAAAAGTACTAAAACATATTAGCACTATTCTTTAAGCAATGAGATGAAGAAAGCAACTGGATAAACAATTGGATATGTTCTGGTGTGTGGCAAGCTCTGTTTTTTCTGCTCAGTTATTCAGCTAAGATGAGAAACAGCTGAACTGGGTAATCAATCACTGAGGAATCATGTTCTTGCTTATATTGTTTCTGCTCTCAAGAAGTTTTGAACAATGAAGCATCAAAGGAAAAGGAGAGAAAAACTCTGAACAGATCTCTTCTCTCTGTGTGTGTGTCCATCAAAAAATAATAATGGATACATATAAATTATAAACTATTTGGCTAGACTGGCAAGCACCCATAGACCATAAATAAAGAACATGAAATATATGCAAAAAAAACAAGAAACAGGTGGTAGGATGTGCCTTTAATTTAAATTAAAGGCACTTTAATTTAAAAATGATTTCTGAAAACATAATTAATTTCATTCAAAACAATCAATTATGAATGTCAGTTGCTACTTGGGGTTGCATCCTGTATTATTGCAATGTGTTGTACTTGGGGACACCTTCGGATACTATCCGAATGCTGATAGTTTATAAAATATAGTGGCCCACCTGTTACCTGACACATGTCCCCAGTAAGCATTATACCTGTGCTGTGACCCCTGCATTGGTTTCAAGTAGGCTTCCAGGTGCAAACTGAAGTGCTGGTTTTGCTGTATTAAGACCTATATTTTTGGCACCTACATGTTCTTAGAATTTCATTCTTCAATCTGGATTGATTGTATCAAGAGAAACTATTGGTATATTAGTTCTCCCCATAAAGCAAGGAGGACTGAAACACTGAGGTGCTATTTTTCCATGACAGCATCAAGCAATCTTCTAGCAGAGATCAGGCCAATCCTCTGTTTTCAAATGATGCTGAAAACCAAGCTCTTCCACAAAGTTTTTGTAGTATGAGCGACTGCTATGTGGATTTTTCCTGTTTGTTGATTTTGGTTGGGATATTATGATGATGTTGATGATCAAGATGCAATTATCCTGTTATCATGGATGCCTTATCTCATGTATCTTTGTTAACTGCTGAGAGTTCTTTCAAATTATGGCATGTTGCAAGGCTAATGAAGAACATGATACATATTACTGATAATGATTCTCTGTCAGGGTTATTTTATACACAGCATGCTGTGCGGAGAACTGACCTAGTCTTATTGTTCTTATTTCAGCAATATCATGCTCTTTGGATATGCAATATCAAGAATGTGGATCACCTTGTGCAAATACTTGTACTAATTCTGAAAGATCTCATGTCTGTGAAGATCACTGCGTAGACGGCTGCTTTTGTCCACCAGGTGAGCTGCCCTCTTCAGCGTAAATTATTCTATTATCGAGGGGGGGAGGAAATGTGAGAATATGGAGCTAAGTATGCATACTGTACTACTGTGCCATAAACACAATAATAAAATAGTATTGTCTACTATATATACTCCCTTTAGTACTTTCTAAAAAAAAAATGGTATAGAAGAATTTCAATGAAAATGAAATGAAACTGTTCTGGCCCATGTTGAAAATCCATTATAATTTATTTGTCCTCATAGGAACTGTTTTTGATGACATCAACGGCGAAGCCTGCATCCCCTTTGAGCAATGCTCCTGCATTTATAATGGAGAATCTTATGCTCCAGGGATGACATATTCAGCTCCATGCCGTTCCTGGTAATTCATATCTTTTGATACATTCAGCCAATGTTTTGTGCGGGAATCTAGTTTTCATCGGTGATGTCAATATTTTTTATTTGTAATTCTTGATTTTGGACTCTGATCTAAAGTCCATACTTCCATTTAACCTCTCAGATTGCATATATTAAAGGTAAAGGTAAAGGTTCCCCTCGCACATATGTGCTAGTCGTTCCTGACTCTAGGGGGTGGTGCTCATCTCCGTTTCAAAGCCGAAGAGCCAGCGCTGTCTGAAGACATCTCCGTGGTCATGTGGCCGGCATGACTCAATGCCAAAGGCACACGGAACGCTGTTACCTTCCCACCAAAGATGGTTCCTATTTTTTCTACTTGCATTTTTTACATGCTTTTGAACTGCTAAGTTTGCAAAAGCTGGGACAAGTAACTGGAGCTCACCCCATTACGTGGCACTAGGGATTCGAACCGCTGAACTACCAACCTTTCGATCGACAAGCTCAACGTCTTAGCCACTGAGCCACCATGTTCCTTTTGCATATATTACTTCTGGCTATTAATCTATCCTTCAGACTCATTCAAAAGGGAGATTCTGCTGGATTTTTAAAACTAGCTGGGTAACTAAAGAATAGCAGTTAACTAATGAGCATATTGTTAAACTAAGACTCTTTAGGAGAAAGAAGAAAATGGAATGCTACCTTTTGCAGGTATTGTTCACTCTGACTGACAAAAGCTTTGCAAGATCAAAGACAAAGGCGTTCTCACACTTGCAGCTATTACCTCTTCTGTTCCAAATGTACAGTGGAAGACAACACATTTTTTTTTAATTAGCTGATAAACATTCAGAAATCTCAAAAAGAATGGCAAAATATTGCTCAATCATGGTTGCAATAAGGAAACATTAAGCACTGTCATATTGTTCCATGCTGGAAGATAAGCTATATATTTTTCTCTTTAATATTTTAGTGTATAGTTTCACGTTAATGTTTGATATTATATTTGGTCTGGCAGCATAAATAAATAAACCTACATGTAAACACTTGCTGCATTCTATTAGTTTCCTGGAAATGAAGCTATGATCATGTAATAGATCATGCCTTCCATAGCTTTTGAATTACAAGGTAATATTGATTGACTCTATCAAACTAAGTATCTATATTTATGTATTCAAAATGGGGATTTAATTGATACCATAGCAAAATAATACAAGATAAGTAAGTACTTTTTCTTCAAAGTTAAATCCCTAATTTTAGATTCTTTTTTCTCCAGTGTCTGCAGTGGTGGTGAGTGGAATTGCACAGAGCTTCCTTGTCGTGGTATTTGCTCAATAGAAGGAGGATCACATATCTCCACCTATGATGAAGTGTGGTATAATTTCCATGGAAAATGTAATTATATTCTAACTAAGGCAAGTCATCTAAGATTTCACATTAGCAAAAATGTCTTTAGGTACACAACCTAAACCTGAGCTTCTATTTCTAGAATTATAAAATTACATTTATTGTTCCCAATGTCAGTCCTTTGCTATAAATATCATATCACACGGTTTACCCAGTTTCTATTTCTAGATTTTATTTATATCTTGCATCTTTCCCTATAAAATGGTAGTTTTCTTTTATATATATACATTAAAAAGAGGAATTCTTGGCTGATGGAGAAGAATTTCACCAAGCTATTGTTTTCTTTCCAGATGTAAACAATAGCCATTTTAATCTGATTAAATCAATTACTATATTAGTGTGATCCAAAAAACAGATAGAAAACTCTGTATGCTGCTCAATAAAATGGCTTGATAATGAAAACAAAATTAAGCTAGCTAGGAAGAGACTGAGCAATTCGGAAAATGCTCTAACTTAATCTGACTCTTCACCTCTGTTCTAATAAAATTGGTTCAATGTTTAATATTATGAAAAAGAATATAAAGAATATAAGCCGCCCTGAGTCTTTGGAGAGGGGCGGCATATAAATTTAATTAATTAAATTAAATTAAATTAAATGAGAATTTCCTGTTTTTCCAACTAAGATGGACTCAAATTATTCCCTTTCTTTGCAAAGTCAACCAAAGTACTATAGAAGTTATCCCAAAATATTTTTAAAGTAGCATCTTTGAAATCTGTCTGTTGTCTTATTATCTTTTTCCTGGTCTCTCTTCCCCCAGATTTGTGACGAAGAAACCTTTACTGTTCTTGGAGATCTTGGGCCATGTGGCTTCACAGAGTCTGAGACTTGCTTAAAAATGGTGGTTCTTACCATCAATGGAGGAGAAACTGTAAGAACCTTAATTAATCAAAATTGCTCAGGTGCCATTGAGTTGATTAGGCTTGCCTACCAATCTAAAAAATGCCTTTTGCTGACAAAATAATGACATATCTAATAAGCAGAATTCATTTCTTTTTCTATATTTAAACAAGAATTACATTGCTAGAAGTAAAATGAAGGAGCTTTAAAACTCTGGATTACAGCAGTTTAATTTCCTTTTTTTCTTAAGTAACAGTTCAGTTAAATTCCTGTCAACAACTAAACCAAATTAAATTAAATTAAATAATTTATTTAAATATGAATTGATGAGAGGTGAGAATTTTACTTAGCACTTGCAATGTCTCTCCCTTCTTACCTTTCCTTCTGCCTTCTTTCCCTCCCTTCCCATATAATTCATTTATATTTACAAACATATCCACATTTATATGTAGATAGATAGATAGATAGATAGATAGATAGATAGATAGATAGATAGATAGATAGATAGATAATGGATGGATGATAGATGATAAATGATAGATGATGATAGATGATAGAGAGATAGATATTTTTATTTATTTATTTATTTCATCAAGCATGTATTAGATAACAGATATAAGTATAAACATGAATACATGAAATGGATACGAATAAAAGGGAATTTTAGGACAGGGACAGTAGGCACACTGGTGCACTTATGCACACCACTTAAAGACCTCTTAGGAATGGGGTGAGGTCAACAGTAGACAGTCTAAGGTTAAAGTTTTGGGGGTTTGGGGAAGAAACCACAGTCAGGTAGTGCATTCCAGGCATTAACAACTCTGTTACTGAAGTCGTATTTTCTGCAATCAAGTTTGGCGCGGTTTACCATAAGTTTGTATCTATTGTGTGCCATATCTATTGTGTGTATCTATTGTGTATAGATAGATGGGGAGAGAGAGAGAGAGAGACAGAGAGAATTTCGTATTTCTATTTATCAGTTTTTAACATAATGAATCTATTGATTATTTCTTCATTTTTACTCACCAGTATGCTGCAATCAACCGTGAAGGCATAGTAATTGTTAATGGGATGGTTACTCAGCTGCCTATCTCAGTGGGTATGTAGCTCATTAGAAATATCTGACTGTGCAGAAGGAAGAGTTTTAAATCTTAAATGTAATCAGCATATCAAATTTGGTTTGGTATCAGACTGACAATTGAGTTTGCTGTTCTGAAAAAGGAATTCCTTTTGGAAAGAGAAGCTCACTATCCATGCTTTAATCTTAATCAGTCTCTGAACATATGCAGCTTTTAAAAGATTTTAGAAACCTCAGCTGTACAGGTTAGTGCAATCAACTGCCTCAATAAGCATTTTTTAAAAACTGTGCTTCATCGGATTCCCAATTTGTTTCCAATCACAGTTCAAATTCTTGATAATATTTTGCTAAGCCTTTGATGGAGTGTTATTTGTCAGGTCGATGCATATCTGCTGAAGAATTCACATTATTTTTCTGTTAGTGTCACTACAAATTCCTCAAAGATTGGTTAAGCAATGGTATAGGTCGGGGTGGGCAAATGTGGCACTTTTACAACCTGTCTCAGGAATTCTGGGAGTTGAAGTCCACAGTTTGTAAAAGATTTGCCCATCCCGGTATAGGTAATCTAACCTACATCTTTAACATCTTTAACAGTTTGAGTCCACCAGTAAACTAGTGAAAAATTTGGATTTTTTTAAACCACCCTACCAGAGAAATACAGTGGTAACTCCTGTGCAACCTATATCCATTTGAGTGATTTGGAAACTGGGGTGAAATCCTTCTACTTTAAGTAGGCCTTATGTTACACTGATGAACAGAGTCACTGTGAGCAGCCATATAAATGTTCTTATTAAGTAAATAAAATAGATAATAAATAAAACCAATTAAAATCATAAAGTGGGTAACTATAGAAAAAGTTAATATTTTTTTTTAAGTTATTGCTGACCAACTTTTACCTGACTTGTAGAATGTGAGTCAAAAGTAACAGCCACTATGCTACTATAGCTTTATTATAACAGCAGTTGCAACAGAGAACCAAACTTTAGAAAGGAAGTTCTCTCTGGAACAGAGAACAAACGTGGAAAGGAAGTTTTGCTTTAGGCTGGCTGCTGTGCCTGATAGATGTGAATTTTGATGCTTCAACTTAGTAAATTGTACTAAGGTTTTCAAAAATATGCCCTGTAAGTTCTGCCTACGAAAAGAAAAATGTTTGGTGATTACTTTCTTCCCATGGGGAAGTGAGATGAAGATTTTAAAAAACAGACTAATTAAACAGTAGGATACTTTATTATGTAGGGATGTGGTGGCTCAGTGGCTAAGACACTGAGCTTGTTGATCGAAAAGTCGGCAGTTCAGTGGTTTGAATCCTTAGTGCTGCGTAATGGGGTGAGCTCCCGTTACTTGTCCCAGCTTTTGCCGACCTAGCAGTTCGAAAGCACGTAAAAAATGCAAGTAGAAAAAATAGGGACCACCTTTGATGGGAAGGTCACAGCGTTCCGTGCGCCTTTGGCATTGAGTCATGCCAGCCACATGACCACAGAGACGTCTTCAGACAGCACTGGCTCTTCAGCTTTGAAACAGAGTTGAGCACCACCCCCTACAGTCAGGAACAACTAGCACATACCTTTATGCTTTATTAACTGTGGGTCCAAATAGAATATCTGGTCATTACCATCACCAAAACTGAAAAAAAGAATTAATAACCAGAAAAGGGTGCTGGCTTTGTTTCTAGCCAGTTTATAGATGGGAGACAAAGAGCTGAAGGCAACTATGTAAAACATCATGCTAGATGCTTAACTAATTCAGTGAAATACCCTGTCTGCACCATATCATTGGGATGACGGTTGAACACATGGTAGAAGTGTTTACCATGTGTTCTGGTATAAAAAATACCAGTTTTTTGGGGGTTTTTTTTTTCTAATCAAGCCCTGTACCATATTCCCAATTCACTAATGTGGTGGTAGCAAATGACTACCCAAAATTTAGCTCCTCCTCTCCTGGACAACTGCAAATGCTGATTTATTCACAATGGCATTTATTCTTTCCCCATAGCTAATGTAACAATGTTCCAGCCTTCACATTCCTTCATCGTTCTGGACACAAATTTTGGCCTTCAGCTCGTGGTCCAGGTTAAACCTTTGCTACAGTTATACATTTATCTGGATCCATCTTTCCAAGGAAGAATGTGTGGTAAGGAATATTTCAAAATTCTATGCCTTCTCTAGGTTCAAAGAGTCCATTTTGTTATTTTGCCATCATTCAAATTATAAAATTTCTTTTAAAGGCCTCTGTGGCAACTTTAACCATAACCAGAGAGATGACTTCAAAACCCTGAATGGATTGATAGAAGGAACAGCGATCGCATTTGCTAATACCTGGAAAACTCAAGCTGCCTGTGACAACATTAAACAGCATTTTAATGATCCTTGCACCGTGAGCACTGAAAATGGTGGGCAGAATTACTCCAAAATAGCCATTCTTTAAAACAATTATTCTCATTTTTTCCTACATAGTTGTTAAGGGAAAACTCAATAAAAATCTTACAAATGAGGTGAGTGTGGGGAGTAAAAGCAATGCATTGATAATGAGAGTGAAAAAATCAGAAAATGTGCAAATTAAGATCTTATCAGCAGAATTTGAGAAAGAATTAGGTGTATGAAATAAATGGACTCAAGTTTGTTTCATTCTTTTTCAGATGTAGGTATAGTTGTCTGTATTAGCATATTAATAATGTGAACATTGAAGCTAGACATGTAATCTGTGATGAAATTTGCCATGTATCTTTATAGAAATGGTCCAAAAGATATGGATGTTTACTTCTTTTTTTAGAAAAATATGCCCGTCATTGGTGTGGACTCCTGACTGATACTGAAGGGCCTTTTGCTAAATGCCACCCCATAGTGAATCCGAAGGCTTATCACACGGTACTATGATCATCCATTTTAATTAAGAACATTGCCTGGAAAGACATTAACAATGGTGGGAAGTAAGGATCATCCTTTAGGGGAGGGGTGAGCAAATGTTATTTGTGGCCAGAATCTGGTCAATTTCAGTAGGCTGTTATTGCAGAAAGTTCTGTAAACACCCCCCCCCCCCGGTGGATCTTCCTGAAGAAAAACAAACTGAATTTCCCCCACAGAGCTGGACTTTCAATGTCATGCATTATATTGCCAAAATGATGTGAAAGCACATTAAATCACTCTACTAACAAAACCTGGCACACCCAGCTCAATGTACTACTTGCGTGGAATGCACTTCAGGAGTTTGACAGACTAAAAGGATTGCTGCTGAAATCTGATTGGATGTAAAATTCCAATTTAGTGGTAGGATAGCAGTAGCAATAGTCTGGGTCCTCATTTTACTAACCTTGGAAGGATGGAAGGCTGAGTCAACCTCCTAGCAAGAAATGACATGGAAAGTATTATTATTATTTTTTTAATTTGATTTATATGCCGCCCTTCTCCGGAGACTCAGGGCGGCTTACAATGCGCTAAGCAATAGCCTTCATCCTTTTGTATATTTATACAAAGTCAGTTTATTGCCCCCACAACTGGGTCCTCAATTTACCTACCTTAGAAAGGATGGAAGGCTGAGTCAACCTGGAGCCTGGTGAGATTCGAACCTGCAGTAATTGCAGGCAGCTGGTCTTAATAACAGGGTGCTTTAGACCACTGTACTACCAAGGCTCTATTTGATTAAGAATATGCTTCCCTTTTCTAGAACTGTATGTTTGATACCTGCGCTTGTAAGATAAGTGAGAAGTGCATGTGTGCTGCCCTCTCGTCCTATGTCAGAGCATGCAGAGCCAAAGGAATTGAACTTGCAGGATGGAGAACCAACGCTTGTTGTGAGTACTCTGATAAAACCATTCAGCAAGGAATTCTAGACTGATAAATTTTTCTAGTGATGCCGCCAAGGAATGGACTTTTGAATATAATTTTAATGCTAATCTCCAGCTCCCTTGCTGGCATTTCTATGAAATGATGAATTTCTGATGGACATTTATACCTTCCTTACATCCACCCCAGATAGTCTGGGATGTGCTCCATACAAAGATGATTTTTAAAAGCATTACTATTAATTTGCAGCAGCCAAACTAGAGGGCTGCATGCTTGGGAAACACATAAGATGATTCACTGGTTGTCTATTTGTTGCTGAGCTTTAAAGTCCTCTCCCTCTGAATTAATTTATCTGGAATCTGGATATATGAAGAATTATGTACAGTATGTATTTGGAATAGCAGACAAAACTGTGCTTGATAGACTTTTTTAAAGAGGGGATTTTTTTTGTATAGTGATCCTAAACTATGAAACATCTAATAATTGGTGCTCTAAGATCTATTCACCATTGAATATGCAATGGACTCTTTCATGACACATGCGATACACATAACACCTCCATTTGGAACATATATAAGTGTAGTTTTCATAAGGGAGATCTATATACCTGTTTCCACCTTAATGGGTAATACGTTGATTAAGGACAAAAGTAAAAACCTTCTCGATGGGGCACATTGTGAAAAAAAATTATAGGGATAGCCAAGAGCAGGGGGAAATTGTGTTGTAATAGAAGTGGGTAATTCAGACTTTATCAGTTTCGGTGTTTTGGTTCTCAGCCAGATCCTCTCCTTAAATTCAGCCAAGGTATTTTCAAAGCTGAAATTGCATGTTGCTAGAAGAGGACGACCATACTATGCCAAATCAACATTAATTTTCTACTTAGGGAAGAGTTTGGCATTGTATGGTAAGTGGATTCCAGTAACAAACTCAGAATATACAGAATAGTGTCAGTCTCTTGAATGCTTTCATTTGGTCCCAATATTTTTCAACCCTCCCAAAAAGGTAAGGTTACTGCTTTCTTTTTAGATTACTAATTTCTAGATATTTCCAAAAAGGCTGCAATATTCTTAGGACTGGGGGTTCTTGGTGCTTTCTGACTTGGTTGTTTTCATGTAGACATTTTATTACCCAACTAGGTAACTAGTGCTAGAAGGAAATGGAGTTTGCAAATAGATATGGCTTAAAGACGTTTTTGGTGCATTTCATACAGTATAAATTGTTTCAGGCTTTTCTCATAACTGATCATTATTATCCATTTAAGTCTGCAGTATGTGATATATTTTCTTATGACTAGTGTTGAACTGTAAATAAATAAACTCTGAACACTAAATGTTGTTTTAAATGCATCTTAGTTCCTTTCTTCTGCTTTCAGCACAGATGTGGCTCTGTGCATGTTGTTATTCACTTACTCTGTGTTGTATTCTTACTGTGTCTTTTAGCTTTACCAGAGACTTGAGATCAACAGGTAATCAATATACAATATAAATAACTATTATTTCTTTTTCTTCCTTCAAGCCAAATATGCCACCTGTCCCAAATCCCTGAATTATAGCTATGAAATTAGCTCTTGTCAACCTACTTGCCGATCACTGAGTGAACCTGATATTACCTGCAACATCAAATTTGTCCCAGTTGATGGCTGTACATGTGCACCTGGAACTTACATGGATGATTCTGAAATATGTGTACCTGCTAACCAATGTCCCTGCTATTACAAAGGAACAGCCATGCTCCCTGGTGAAGTTTACCATGAGTTTGGCGTTGCATGGTAAGAGGATTTAAGTTACAAACTAAGCTTGGTTATTAAGAATAGATTGAATAGTGTCAGTCTAGAATGTTTTCATTTGGTCCCGAGTGTTTTTGCTATAAGGATATAATGGCACTGCTTAAAATCATAATGTGCAGAGTTTGGAAAAAGATTTATTACATTTACAAGTTTATCTGCAAATGTTAAATACTTAATCTTATATCCAGATTATGTTAGCTACTCTGCCTTTGAAGAGTTTTTTAGGGTATTGATATTTTAGGGTAATTGATATTTTAGGGTATTTTAGCCATTGATATTTTAGGGTAATTGATAATTTGCAGCTTCTCAACTAAAAAAAAAAAAGATTTAGGAATTCTCAGATAATATGGACACAATAATCATTCCCATTTCTTTTACTCAGCACTTGTAACCAAGGAAAACTAAACTGCTATGGTGATGGAGAATCCAAACAAAGTAAGGAATACAGAGACATTACCCACATGTTCATTTCTTGGTCCATCTTTCCATTTAAATTGAACCAGCCTAGTTAAAATAGCAGTATGTAACAAAAATAATTCAGAAACAAATCAGCATTTTAATATTGTCTATGGTCTTGAGCATGATAACTGGAAGTAAGTTCAATTTCACAAAATGGATCTTACGCCAAGGTAAATACACACAGATTAAACTACAAATTTATATTTTAGTGAGAACCATTTATCTTGTAGATGTATTGACAAAGAAGGTAATTATTGCTTGGACCTAAATTGTGTTTAATGCTTAAATTATATTAGAGATTTCAACATATTTAAAAATGATATAAACAGTAAGCAAATAGAAGTAGTTTTCTTTTTTTCATTAAAAAAGTTGGGTATGGAAAAATGTTTGAGAGAAGTGAAGATGTATAATTCAGAGGTTGATAGTGTCCTTTTTAGAAATACTTCTTGGCTGTAAATTGCATAAAAAACTAAATGCTGGTTTTCTTGCAAATATTTGGAAACATTACAGGCAGAATATATTCATTTTGGGATATATTTTGATAATGACATGAATTGGACTCAGATTTTCCTTCCTTCCTTCCTTCCTTCCTTCCTTCCTTCCTTCCTTCCTTCCTTCCTTCCTTCCTTCCTTCCTTCTTTCCTTCCTTCCTCAATAACTCAATTAGAGACTCAATAACAACTGAAGGTTAAGACAAATGAATAAAGTTAGTTCCAAAGACCTTACACATCTTTTGCCCAGCTCTTTTGACCCATGATATCAATATCTATCTCTTCATGTGATATATCAACTTTTTCTCTCTTCTGGATAGAATGTACCGCTCCAATGGTTTACTTTGACTGCAGAAATGCCACCACTGACAGCAAAGGGGCCGGATGTCAGAAAAGCTGTCAGAATTTTGATAGACATTGTGTAAGTATTTTTTTTATTTCTTTTTTTTTATGTATCTTTTTCTGTTTTTTTATTTTTCTTTTTTAAAAAAAAAGTTTTTATTTTATAAACAAACAAACAAACAATACATAATCAATCATTCAATATATCTTCTGAGTACATCTTTTGTATCTTCTTTTTACTCCTCCAATATTTATCATATCTTAATATTATCATTTCCTTTATTATGACATTTCCCCCACATTCCTTACTTCTCTATTAATACATTTATCTATCTTTTAGTTTTATTAAAAATTAAACAACAATTTTATCCCCAACAACCTTCAACCCGCCTCCCCTCTCCCACCCCCGACTTCCCAGAGCAAAAACAGGGTGTAACATTAAACAAGCATAAGCTAAAATATACTAACTTACTACAAGATTCAAAACTCCCTCACACTCTTTAACTCCTCTTTTAAAAATTATTCATCAGCCTCCCCTTTTAAAATTCTAAATTAAACATTTTAAAACTTTCTTTAAAGCATATCTTTTTAAAAGAAAAGAAAGAAAAAAATATATTATTTTAAGTTAAACCTTTTAAAATCTCTTAATACCTTTAATAAAACATTCTTCAAGATATAAGTTTCAAAACTTTTTTTTAAAGGCTATCCATATAATCTTAAAAATACTAGTAATCCATTGAATTAAATTATTTCTAACTCTTGAGTTCATTCTTCAAAATATCAATTTCAAAACTTTCAGAAAGTTATCAATTAAGTTTAAAGTTAAGCATTTTAATACCTCGATAATTTTTTTAAAAAAAGCTATCCATTTTTAGTTAAACATTTTTACTTAAACTTAAAAAATACTAATTTCAGTAAACTTTTCAGATTTATTATTAAAATCCTCCCCAAAAGAAACTAATCTTCAATTCTTCCTTTCTTTCTATATTTTTTCCAGTCCTTCTTCTTCAATAGTACTTTCTTCTTCAACATTGCTCCTCCCCCTGCTTTTATTTTCGAAAAATGTTGGATATAGATTTGAGGCTGATGTATCTTTGGAAATCATTCTCTTCTAAAAGTTATCTCCTTCAATTTGAAACCTCCATTTCGACTCTTCCTGCTTATATAATCAATCACTTCCTTCCTTGAAAATTGATTCTGTCTATGAAGCCAAAAATTGTCAGAATAAAGTTTATCAGTCTGCAGGAAAGAGTCTATTTGCTGCTTTTCAGTTAACTGCATAGAAGCTTCTGCCAAAACCTCTGTTTTCAGTGTGCTGACTTCCATCGTGATCCTGACAGCCTCTTTTTCCTGCTCCAAAGTCGAAATAGCTTGATTTTCTTCCTCTTTTCCAGCCAGCAAATCATTGTTGTTCTCCAAATTATAATTTTGAATAGTCCTTTCAACTGATTCCAATATAACAGAAGTATAAAAATTTAAGAGTTCTTGTAAAACCTTTACAGTCACAACTTGTGAATTTGCTGGCTCATATAATAATGATCCTCCATCCTTGATGTCAGCCATATTTCAATTTCCACTTTAAATTTATTCAGCTGTCAGGTCAATAAGTCCAATAATTTTCCATACAATTTAGAAGTATAAAGTAGTTGGAGTCAGTACCATAGTCTTTTTCATTCCACTAGCACTTTAAATCTTTTTCTTGCCGCGTAATCCAATAGCTTTTACAATGTTGCAGCTTTAACGATCACTTTCACTAGTAAGTTTCGTTTTAACGCCCTTAAGCGCCATCTTTTTTCTTTTTCTTTTAAACGGAGTTAAAGTTTAGTACTTGCATTTTCTGTTCTCCTGATTTTGCTCTGCCAGCGTCCAGGTTCAAATTTTCTCATAATCCTTAAAATTGCTCTGCTGGTGTGGTCGCGACCCCTTGTTCTGCATAAAGCAGAATCATCCCGGATCCGGAGCACTGAAGGGCTTTCAGGGAGCTCTCACTCTGCAAATCCCAGGCTTAAAAAAAAGCCTGGGGGTCTAGGGGAGCTCTACCCAGACCCTTTTGCTCTTCTCTCCCCCTTTTTCCCTGGGGGAGAGTTTCGAGCCGCTAGAACAGCTGATTTTCACTGTTCTAGCGGCAAACGGAATCACAGGGCTGGAGCTCCTAAAGGAGTGTCCATTCAGGGAATGCGGAGCCACCGGAAGTCTCACATTGTGTAAGTATTGAGGCCCTATCAGAAACAGTTCCCTATACCATGAAGGCATGAATTAATCTTAGACAAGTCACTCTTCCCCAGTCTCACCTTGCCCAATTCCTTCTAGATCCTATTGTTCCATCTTCTTCAGTGTCTTTCATTTATTCAGAAACATACTATTACTATCTCAAATACACTTATACAGATAGAAGAACTTCTGGGTATGGACCGGAGTTATTAATTCAGGTGGTCATTCCCTATTGGCAATCCTAGCTGAATTAACACCACCATTGTGTTTAAATTGAGCCAGCCTTATTTAACCTGGACTGAAAAAGCAAATTATTTGACTGCTTATTTGCTCTTTCCTGAGTCATATTTTCTTCTTGATGTTTACAGTACAATTCAAAGTGTGTCTCTGGTTGCGTATGTCCAGACGGGCTAGTGTCAGATGAGAAAGGTCATTGTATTCCTGTGGAAGAGTGCCCATGTATTCACAATGAGGCCACATATCAGCCTGGGGAAAAGATCAAAGTTGACTGTAACACTTGGTAAGTATTTGCTAGTAAACAAAATACTTTTTGTTAGATATATATTCCTAAAGTTAAATGGCCATATTGTCCTTGGGGGAAAAAACTCCAACATACCAGATTGAAAGCAAACTGGCAAGGGTCGTGGTGTATATTTCACCTAAGTACCTAAAACTATAATATAAATATATCACGAGCCAATTTATGTTTGTATTTATTAGTTCTAAATGTATTTTCTATTTTGCAAATAATGTTCTTTCTTGAATCCATGTATTTGTTATTGATTACAGTTTTTTGTTGTTTGTAATTTGGCTGCAAGGGCCAGGAAATATTGAGCTATGATTAATCATAGCTGGAGTTGCCAAAATAATTATGATGTTAAATTTAGGGGATACCTAGATTCAAATCCACCTTCAGCCATGGAAGCGCACAGGGCCATTTTGCTGCAGGCATTCCATTTCAATCTAGCTTGTTTCACAAAGTTATTGTGTTCAGTATACTGCTTTGAAAAGACAGAGAAGGAAGGAAGGAAGGAAGGAAGGAAGGAAGGAAGGAAGGAAGGAAGGAAGGAAGGAAGGAAGGAAGGAAGGAAGGCAGGCAGGCAGGCAGGCAGGAAGGAAGGAAGGAAGGAAGGAAGGAAGGAAGGAAGGAAGGAAGGAATTCAATAATTCCCATTTGCACCATCTCATATTGAAAAGCACATGTAAATATGATTTTGGATGTGAAAATGTTTTTTAATGGATGTATATCTTATACATCCTTTAAATCTTATATGTTCTTTATAAACACATGTGCAAAGCAGTTTTCCTCTGAAAAACACCATTCTTGGTATGAACTTCTTGGGAGGTCTCCAGAATTCCCAACTATTGAGGCAAGAGTCAAAATAGATTTCAGGAGGATAACAGGTCAGAGAAGAATGCAATGTAACTTCATATTCAGTTACTCACCAACTTTTATTATGGAACACTGACCTTCGTAACAGAATGGGACAATTTGTATGGCCAACTCGCCACAACCAACTTGCCATGGCTAACTCGCCATGGGACAACTTGCTGCAGGAAAATTCAACAAATACAAAAGTTGAATTCATTTCCATAGAACCATGGCCAATAATAATAAAATGAAGTCAATCCAGAAATATAAAAGTTACAATCATTTCAATGAAAAAGTGGTCACCAGTAATAAAAGTGACTGAATGAAATTAGTAATATGGGCTTGAATGGTGAGTTGTCCCTCGGCAAATTGGCTGTAGCAAATTTTCCTAGACTCTCTTCATAAATAGCAAGGAAAATCTATTGATTCAAATCAAATCTGTCCATTCTTTTTCTATAGTACAGAATAGCAACTTTCAAATATAATTCAATTTTCTTTAAAAAGTACTTTACATTAAAATACAGTTCCTTTGCTTTTTTACTTTTATAGTTTCTTAATTTCTTAGATGAAATTGTGGCATTTACAATACTGTTTCAATTTCTTTTCTTTCCTATCCCATATCCTTGCCTCTTCACACTTAGTCTATGATTACATTCATGAGATAATTATTTAGCTGAACTCTACACAACTAAAATATATTGTAATGCATGAGCACTGTACACAAAATTGCTTTTATGGGTGCAAATAGGAGAATTATTTTTGAAATGCATTTTCCTTCTTCTTATTTTAGTATATGTAAGAACAGGATGTGGAAATGTACCATGGAGACGTGCCTATCAACCTGTGCTGTTTATGGAGATGGACATTATATCACCTTTGATGACAAGCGTTATATTTTCAATGGGCAATGTGAATATACACTCTTGCAGGTATCAAGCATTGCTTTCTTGTTTTCACCAGAGAAACCGTCTGGATCTAACACAGAAGGCGTTTTGGTTTTTTTTTTTTTGGTCTAATTCTATTCCCTTCCTTTTTTAGGATTATTGTGGCCAGAACAGTTCCACCCAGGGGTCATTCCGAATCATCAGTGAAAATATTCCTTGTGGCACCACTGGCACCACTTGTTCTAAATCTATTAAAGTGTTCTTCAAAGTGAGTAACATTGTTGTAGTGTTGATGATCTACCATTAACTCCCTGGTATTTCCCCCCTCCAAAAAAATCTTCCAAAATAACTTTTTTTAATTAAAAAGAGCGGTATAGTAAGCTCCTTCATACAACTACTTTCACTGAGCACATGGAGTATTACATTTGGGATACTGATATAGTCATTCCCTCTGTTTCATGCCAAATTGTATTGGAAATATAAGCAAACAAAGGGAGAATGGTAAACTGCTTTAATTCTTGTGCAAAATTAAAAACAATATGTCATATATCCTATTGAACATGTACAATACCTAGACTTCCCTAGAAATGCCCTTTGTATTCCAACAGTTTTAAAGACACTGAAGATGTCTTTAAATTGCACTAACTAGGAAACTAGTTAGTGCAAATAGGAATTCATTTAAGGCACTAGAATAATAGATAGAAAGAATTGCCTTGAGGAACAGGAGAAAGAGCTGCTACAAGACAATGCTCAGATAACCTGTGTCTTGGATAGGACTATAACTTGAGAAAGTGACTCATACAAGACCTTCCTTGTTTTCATGGACATGAAAGGAGGAAAAAAGCAGATTCAGACTTAACAAAATTTTGTTTCTGTAACCTTAATAATAAAAATAGTTTAGCCTGCATGAGTTTGATTTCCTAGTCTGGTTTAGCTCAAAGAGCTGAAGCTACTACCATTGCTGTACCTATCCCCACAGAAACAATTTCTATAAAGTCCAATGCTGTGCTTCCCTATTCTATATAGTGTTTTTATTAACTAGATGATGCATATGATATTTATTTAAGGAAATATTCAGCTTTTGTCTATCCTATTGGCTAATAAAATTACTGTTGTACATATTTTTTGATAAATAACTCAAAAGGTGGCTTTGGAAAATTGTCATGGTTCCCTATTATTTGTTCAACTCTTCCAGAACTATGAACTGATACTTACCGAAGAGCAGTATAAAGTGGTAAAAAGAGAGAGTGGAGGTCTGATACCATATAGAATTCATCAAATGGGCATCTACTTGATGATTGAGATTCAGAAAGGACTAATTGTCTTATGGGACAAGAGAACAACTGTATTTATCAAACTCGGTGCAGAATTCAAGGTGAGATATAATTTAAAAGACATATTGTCTATTTATTTAATGCAGAATTGATTAAAGAGTTTGGTAAGGCTGCCTGATTGGCACATGATTTTGAGGGTCTAACAATCAACAAAATGATATAATTAAAACCATTGCAACAACAGCAAAGATATACTCACTAAACAAAACCCAACAGCAACAAACCAGGCTCACCCCTTGCCTAAATGTTGCTAGGGTCCCTTGGAGTCACTCTGGCAAATAATTTTGTACAAATAAAATATCAAATCTTGAGGCAAGGGGTATGTTCCACAGGGCAGGTCCTACAACAGAGAGTACATGTTTCCTGGGTCCCATTAGATGGCATTCTTAATAGAGAGGACTTGGAGCACATCTTGTGGGAGAAAGCAGAGGTAACTGGAAACAAGAGAAGGAGGAGATCTGGATTAGCTAATTGGAGACATTGGTTAGAGTCACCAATGTTATTTCATGGGTGTCAAACTCAAGACCTGGGGGCCTGATCTGGCTAGCAGGGTGCTTAGATCTGGCCCATGGGGCCGTCCTGGAAACAGCGAAGGACTGGCCTGCAAAAACGGAACTCGGGAGGACTGCGTGCAGCCCTCCTGAGCTCCATTTTCCCTGGCAGAGGGTTTTAAGAGGCTGTTGCAGCTGAAAACAGAGCTTGCTAGAGCTGCAGGAGGCCCTCTCAGGCTCCATTTTCACTGGCAGAGGGTTGCAGAGGCTGTCACAGCCAGAAACAGAGCTCGGGAACCCGTTTTCACTGGCAGAGCACTCGGGCCACCAAAGGCGCCCCCGACACAAGTGACATAGAGCTGGCCATGCCCACCTGAGCCCCCTGAGATCAAACACAACCCTGATGCAGCCCACAATGAAATCAAATTTGACACCCCTGACCTATAGTGTATTTTCTACAATTTAAAAAAAAAATGTGCATTCATTCCTTAGTTCCCTAGCTCTCTGTTTAAAGTTCTCATCAAAATGGTTTAAAATTAAATGCACAAACAATTAAAGGTTTAAGAATGGATCCATAGACAATTGGAATAGTAAAAATTGTCTTTTCTACCTTGCCTCCTCTACAATAGCTCTTTCAAGATACCACATAGTAAGTTGAGATCCAGCTGAATCAGAAAGAAAATGCAGAGTAGATTGGCTGAGTCCTCATTTAAAAACATTTTAAAAACATGCCTCTCATGGATGGATCTCCTTAGGTTGACAACAACTGACATAGATGGAACTGTTTTATAAAAAAAACATTCATCTAGATTTTATCTAGACTTGTAGTCAATAAAATTCCAGTCATGCTGGAGAGAAAGGAAGGAATTCTCAAAAATTGTTTTAAAAGTTAAGGAATCTTCAAAGGATCATAGAAAGAAGTGGGAAATCAGTGAAGATTCTTCCCCTATAGCTTGCTTCAAGATCTACTAAGGATCAAACAGAAGGAACCATTCTATTAGAGTTGGTGGGGGGGTGGGTATTTATTTATTAGATTTATTTGCCACCCATCTCACTTTTAGGCAACTCTGAGTGGCTTACAAATATTAAAAGCCAATAAAACAATGAACAGTAAATATTCTTAATAACAGTATAAATTACAGTTTAGAAGATGAGGAGGAGTGGTCTTCTCTTAGCCACCCTCAGCGTGATATATCCCCATTAGGGCCCGAAGCCAACTGGCAGAATAAATCTGCAGTAGTCTTTTTGATCCTAAATTAACACTTCTCATAAATGAAACGAAACAAAACTTTTTACTTCCTTCCTTCCTTCCTTCCTTCCTTCCTTCCTTCCTTCCTTCCTTCCTTCCTTCCTTCCTTCCTTTCCTCCCTCCCTCCCTCCGTCCCTCCCTTTGTTGATTTCTTTGGTAGTTCAGTTATAAGTAATAATTTTTAGCAACATAATTAAGTTTAGATTATGAACAGGATACAAAATCGGTAGTAAATATCTCAAAATGTAAACATAAAGCCACACACAAGTTTTATTCTTTTATTGAAAGAGTTAAAATAATATAGTAGGAATAATAAAGGAACCTTTCCTATGATAAATGAACTTTAGAGTTGGTGGTATGTTAATTAATTAAACTGAAAAATCAAGCATTAAGTGTGTTGCACATTCTCTAGAATTCAATTAATTTGTATGCTTCTCTCTTCAGGGTGAGGTCTGTGGACTGTGTGGGAACTATGATGGAAATGGAGTTAATGACTTTACAACTCGGAGTCGATCTGTAGTAGGTGACGTACTGGAGTTTGGAAACAGTTGGAAGGTATCACCCACATGTCCCGATGCCAAATGTGTCAAGGATCCTTGCTCCAAGAATCCTTATAGGAAAGCTTGGTCACAGAAGAAGTGCAGCATCATCAACAGTGAAGTCTTTGCTGCCTGCCACTCTCAGGTATACCAAACTCTCAGAGCAGATTTTTCAAAGGAGATCATTCTTTCAGGTGACAATTACCTGCCTGTCTGTCTGCATACCTATCTGTCTACCTACCGGTTGTCCTGAATTATCTTTCATTTAATGATGGTTTGAAGTTACGATGTCCTCAGAAAAAGTTCCTTATGACATGTCCTGAAAGTTACAACCTGTCACACCATCCCAGAGGTCAAATTATCACAATTTGGGCACTTGGTAACTAGCTCGTATGTATGATAGTTGCAACATTTTGTGGTCATCTTCCCAACCAGCTTCCCACAAAGCAGTCAGTTGGGGGAGCCAGATGAACATAATGACCATAAGATTCATTTAACAGCCACAACATTTATTTAAAAAACTGGTTAAAATGTTCATAAAATTGGGTCAGATCACGTGATGACTCGCTTAATGACCACGTCCCTTAGCAAATGGATTTTAGTCACCTTTAGTCAATGTTTTGCACAAATGTTTGAAAGAATTGTCACTAGAAGATCAAAAGATATAGTGTCTGTTCCATTTCTTCATAGGTGGAACCAACTAAATACTATGAATCCTGTGTGACTGATGCCTGTGCTTGTGACACTGGGGGAGACTGTGAATGTTTCTGTACAGCTGTAGCTGCATATGCTAAAGTATGTAGTGATCATGGAGTATGCGTATCATGGAGAACGCCTTCGATTTGCCGTGAGTATCATGTATGATTGCATGGACAGTGACAATCCATAGCTGGAAAGTGAAATATCAACTTGGAGATTATATCATCCCCTGAGTATATGACAATGTTCTCATACCATGCTTTATTATAAAATGCAATGAAGGAAACATCTAGATATTTGTGCAAATATTAATATTTATTAAATCAATAACTGGCCAACCTGTGATACAAAACAGAAGTCTGACTCTTCGTGCTAGATTGAGGGGTGGGGAACAATGGCCCTTTTATGACTTGTAGACTTCAACTCCCAGAATTCCTGAGCCAGCCATGTTGGCTCAGGAATTCTGGGCGTCGAAGTCCATAAGTCATAAAGGGGTCATCATTTCCCACGTCTATGCTAGATAGACATTACTTCAAGTGTTTGAATCAAGTTAGAGCATTATTTCATCTCATGCCTGAGTGGTTATCTTCCAATCATTAAAATGCAGGCATTAAAAAAGTGATTATTTTCATAGTGGCATAAGCTGTAGCATTTCTCAAGAATTGAGATGTTTGATTCTTCATGGTTTTCTCTTGGTTTCCTTAGCCATGTTTTGTGACTATTACAATAATGAAGGTGAATGTGAATGGCACTACAAACCTTGTGGAGCCCCATGCATGAAGACCTGTAGGAATCCAAGTGGAAGGTGCGCTTATCATTTACCTGGCTTGGAAGGTGAGAAGATGTTTTTTATCATATGTATACCAGCTAATGTTATAACGTGCTATTTAATAGTTGGCTAATATCTTATATGACCATAATGATTATTTATAAGATAGTAGGTCAAAGTTATCACTCTATAAAGAATGTCACCTTGTTTAATGTCTATTACTGTATGTTTCTGTCTTTGGCTTCAAATAATTTGTGGTTAATCTTTCTGAGACCCTCCCAAGGCATGGGGCTAGAAGTCTACCATCAGATTTAATGATTCACCTACTTTAATAGTTGTGAATTTGAACTGGATGGGTGTACAGAGCTGAATAGAGTGTTCTTTCCGCATCTTTTATTTCAGTATCAATCTTTTCTATCTCAAGTTGCAGATTGAGGGGATTGATAAAAAGGCAAGACACCAGTATTTCATCCATCTGTTTAATTCTCAGTAATGATCAGAAATATTGGGACTGTGAAGAGGAGAATTTCAGAAGGGGTAATTGTCAAAAAAGAAAAAGGGGGCCTCCATATATCATTTGGAAGAATTTGATCATTAAACTGATCAAAGCTATAAAATACATATACCAGAGAAATCAATGGGGGTGGGGACGGACGACAAATTCTAAATTAGAACTATTGTGGAGGGTTAAACCAATAGGGCTATGAAGGTGCACACATGCACACACATACTTCAAAGCAGTGGTGAAATCCAAATTTTTTTTACTATCGGTTCTGTGGGCGTGGCTTGGGGGGGGGCGTGGCAGGGGAAGGATACTGCAAAATCCCCATTCCCTCCCCACTCCTGGGGGAAGGATATTGCAAAATCTCCATTCCCTCCCCACTCTGGGGCCAGCCAGAGGTGGTATTTGCTGGTTCTCCGAACTACTCAAAATTTCCGCTACCGGTTCTCCAGAACCTGCTGGATTTCACCCCTGCTTCAAAGTAAAAGCAATGCAGTTATATTGCATGCATGGCATACACTAATTTACATTTGATTTCTAATTTTCAAATGACCTCATGCATGCCAGACAGGGATGGCTAAAGGGCCAGGTATGGACTATAAAATGGCCAGGACTATATTAAGAGATATCATTCAGTTTATCTTTTATAATGGACAGTCTAGCAATTTTAAAGTAATATAGAACGTATTAAAAGACTAGTTTGTGGAATCTTGGTCTTGGAATTGATCGAAAGCAGCTTAAATGCTGATTGTGAATCATCACTTTGTTTGAATTCAATATCATCCAGGTTATTGGTTTTTCTTTGCCCTTTATCCTTTCCCTCCACTTAGGCTGCTATCCACAATGCCCAGGAGATAAACCTTATTTCAGCGAGGAAGAGATGAAATGTGTTAGCGTTTGCGGCTGTTATGATGCTAAGGGTAACTATCATCAGTTAGGAGAAACATTTACTACTGGAGTGGTGTGTCAATCATGGTGAGTAATAATAAACACTTCAAGCCTTAGTACAGTAGGTATATTCATAGCACATGTTGCAGTGACTCCAAAATGACCCTGTTCATTTTCATACACTTACAATAATGTGTTAATTTATTGTATGATTGATTGATTATGTGCTATCAAGGCATTAGTGACTCTTAGTGACCACATTGATAGATTTTTTTTCAATTAATATATATATATCCCAATATATATATATATTATATGTTGTGTTTTTATATAAGCATTAGTAGAGATTCAGATATCCATTAATATCTATACCAGTGATGGCTAACCTTTTTGCCGTTGCGTGCCAAAAGCGGGGGGAGCATGGTGAGTCTTGGGTGCATGTGCCCACATCCATAATTCAATGCACTCCGCCCTCCCACGCATGCGCACGTGACCCCCCCACACTTCCCCCTGCTTTTGGCATGTGATGGCCCGGTGGGCCTGGTAGGCCCATTTTCCCCCCTCCCCAGGCTCCAGAGGCTTTCTAGGAGCCTGGGGTGGGCAAAAACAGCCTTTCCCATCCTCCTAGAGGCCTTCTGGAGGCCAGAAACAGCCAATTTCCTGACTTCCGGTGGGACCGGAAGGCGTGAAAATCAGTTGGCCGGTGAGTGCATGCGTGCTGGAGCTGAGCTAGGGCAACACTCGCATGCCCACCAATATGGCTCCGCATGCCACCTGTGGCACCCGTGCCATAGGTTCGCCATCACGGATCTATACCATATGTATGCTTAATGTTTTCTAAAATAATTTACATAAATTTAGATACACAATAAACAAAAAATGTTATTATATAATATATATATTATAATGTATATATATATATTATATTATATAATATATATATATATATATATATATAATATTATATAGATAGTTTTTTTATATATAAGCATTAGTAGAGATTCATATATCCATTAATATCTATACTATATGTATGCTCAATAATATTTCCTAAAATAATTTACATAAATTTTAATTCTTGTAGTAATTGTCCTTTTCAGTAAGTTAATAGCTGTATAAAAGGTAATGTTTTCTCTGCCCAGTCATGTCTCATTCTAGGGCAGGGGTCTCCAACCTTGGCAACTTTAAGACTTGTGGACTTCAGCTCCCAGAATTCCTCAGCCAGCTTGATTTAAGATGAGTGAACTTCAACTCCCAGAATTCCCCAGCCAGCATGGTGTTGAAGTCCACCTTGCTTAAAGTTGCCAAGATTGAGAACCATTGCTCCAAGGCTTCCATTGGTATTGATATTTAATCAAAGCAATGCTGGCTGAGGAATTCTGGGAGTTGAAGTCCACAAATCTTAAAGTTGCCACGGTTGGAGACCCCTGCTCTAGGGCACAGTGCTTATCTCTGTTTCTTGGCCCAGGGAGCCAGCATTGTCCAAATATATTTTCTGTAGTCATGTGGCCAGTATAGCTATATGCCAAAGGCACATGGAAGGCTGTTACCTTCCCATTGATACCTATTACTCTATTCACATTTCCATACTTTCGAACTGCGAGGTGGGCAGGAACTGGAACAAGTAATAGGAGCTCACCCCTTTGCATAGTGCTCAGATCTCAAACCCGGGCACTTTTTAGAGAACCAAAATGTTGAAGTTATTATTATACCCTTTCTTTCAGTTGCTAGAGAGCCGTATTTCAGCGTAACACCTATGATATTCATCAGAGAAGTTAAATGTTGCTATTTGAGACATATGCAAGCAAAGCTATTTAGTAGGAAATAAATTGGAACATGTTTTTAATGAATCATATGTCATTGTTTTTTCTTGCAGTAAATGTAACAACGAAGGCATTATTAGCTGTGAACATGATACTAAAGGTAACTTGAAAAAATTTATTAATAGCACCATAAAATTGTTTGATACAACTTTATCTAGCCACTCATTCTTATTTTCTAAATGCAGCTTGCTACTGCTACTACGAAGGAAAGAGGTATAACTACAAGGAAGTCATTTACAATACAACAGATGGCTTGGGTTCATGTATAACTGCAATTTGTGGCGTCAATGGAACAATCAATAGAGAAGTCTACAAATGTGCTGGAATTACCACAAAACCACCATTTGAATTCACAACTTCAAGTAGAACAGGTATTTCACTCCATGCTTTGGATTTGACACCAACTTTTCTGACATTGATCCTTTTCCAATATACTTGCTCAATACATCTATTTATTTATTTTTATTTTATTTATTTTATTTGTCAAGCATGTATTAGATAACAGATATAAGTATAGACATGAAATGGATATGAATAAAAGGGGACATTAGGACAGGGACGGTAGGAATGTTGGTGTGCTTATACATGCCCCTTACAGACCTCTTAGGAATGGGGTGCGGTCAACAGTAGACAGTCTAAGGTTAAAGTAGACAGTCTAAAGTTAAAGTGGGGATGTTAGATATTAAAGTGGGGATATTAGATACTAGAGGATATTAGATATTGCCAAAGGCTATAAATGAACGAAAATGGGAATCAGCCCCATCAGATCTGCATGAATAACTGCAAAGAGAATACAACTGTTAACTATTTTAAAAATTCCAAAGGCCCCAAATAAACTACACCACAACTATCTTGAGATTTGGAGGAGTCTTCTTCCTCCAGTGATGGAATACTGAATTTTGCAGAAATTAATCGACATCTTTCTGTATAGTATGTTCCCACCTCTGGAAACAGAAAGTATCAGAGTGGATGTAAAAAAGAGCAGAAATTTTCAGAGTAGACCAAAGCCTGTTGAGAGGATACTCTCCCATGCAGATGGAGGGAGTGATGAACAGTGCTTATATCTTGAATCACACAATCACCCATCCATGAAGAGCAAGAAATCATGATACTGATCTCTTGTCTGCAGCAGGTAGCCTTCCTGCTGCAGATAATTTATTACGTACCTGCAAACAAACAACAATTGGTTAATGTCACAATGTAACATAGACATTATAGAAAGCCTGAGCCCATTCTCACTTCTCACCAGAGACATATTAAGTCTGATATTTTGAATGCATTGACTGAAAAACAATGTCAAATCTTAACAAAATCGATATATTAATTTATTTCAATTTATTTATAAGACAATACATTTTTTTAAAAAATAAAAGATGTAAAGCACCAGCTATTTTTTTTTTTAAAGGACAAAAGCTAATGACAGAGCAATTCAACAATTGTACAGTATATAGAGTTCCTACGGTCTGCTATCTGAATCAGGATGGGACAAAAATAAGTGTCAAGAGGAATTTGTATCCACTTACAATTTCATTATTATTATTAGTTTTATTATTGATTTTCAAAGTTTAAAGTGCAATAAATATTTTCCAAAGCAAAGGAAAATATGATTATGAGAACTTCAAGAGTTGCTTGGCTTTGTTACATGACTCTATATATAAAATTAAAAAGATATACAGGTAGTCCTCAACTTACGACCACAATTGAACCCAAAATGTATACTGCTAAGTGAGAAATTGGTTAAGTGAGTTTTGCCCCATTTTACAATCTTTCTTGCCACATTTGTTAAGTGAATCACTGCAGTTCATAAACTAGTAACATGGCTGTTAAGTGAATCTGGTTTCCCCATTGTGAAAAGTTCGCAAAAGAGGATCACATGACTCTGAGACACTGCAACCATCATAAATGTGAGGCACTTGTCAAGCATCCAAATGTAAATCACATGACCATGGGGATGCTGCAATGGTTATGACCATGTGAAAAATGGTCATAAGTCACTTCTTTCAGTGCCATTCAAAGGCTCACTAAATGAACTATTGTAAGTCGAGGAGTACTCGTACATAAACATCTTTCCTATTTTGTTTCCTTAAAGTTACAAGCATCACAAAGAGTACTGCCTTTTTTTTTTAAAGGCATCTACTTTTAGATAATAAATTATACAATGGGCAAAAGTAGTCTGCTCCTCAATAGCAGAGGTTTTCGATACATGTTATTGAAACAATTATGTTTTATCTTACAGAATCAATTCCAACAAAAACAACAATGTGTGTGCATAAAGTTTGTAAGTGGATGGGTTGGTATGATTTTAACTACCCATCATATGATTCAACCAATGGAGATTATGAAACTCCGGAAAACATAAGAGCCAAAGGACATAAACTTTGCAAAAATCCAGAAAAAGTGGAATGCAGAGCAAAAGAATTTCCCGATGAAACATTGCATTCTCTCAATCAAATTATAATATGCACACCAACTGATGGCTTGATTTGCAATAACAAGGATCAGACTCCACCAGTGTGCTACAATTATGAGGTCAGATTCTTCTGTTGCAATTTTGAACCATGTGGTCCTTTGACATCAACAACAGCTACTAAAACTACCAGAGGAACAACACCAATTCCATCCACTGAAAGAAAAACATCACCACCTTATATACCTCAATCTACAACTCCACATTTTATTGGGACCACTACCTCTACCTCCCAGCCTTCTACACTAAGTTCAGTGCAACCCGCATCCACGTCTTGCCATCCTAAATGCCAGTGGACGCAATGGTTTGATGACCACAATCCAAAGACTAGCCCTGATGGTGATTTTGAGCGCTTTGAAGACATACGAGCACGTGGATTGGTTTGTGAGCATCCCCAAGACATTGAATGCCAGGCAAAGGACTATGCACACACTAGGAATCCTGCCCCTGAGCAGAATTTCCAGTGCAACGTAAAGGTTGGACTAGTGTGCAACCATACAGAGCAGACAAAGAAACCATATAAATGTGTCAACTACCAGGTGAAATTCCTTTGTTGTGATTACAGCCATTGCCAAACAGTCACAACATCAGGAACTTCCAAACCTACATCAGCCAAAAATGTGTACATTTCCACAACATCCAGTTCATCCACCCTACCACACACAATATCAACCACTAGTCCAAGCACACCCCTGGTGTCTACAAGTGCAGAAGTAACAACAGAAAAGCAAACAACCACTACTCTCCCTACTCCACCATCAACACGACAAGTCACCTCTGGAATTATCTCCACTGCATCGACCACTACTCCAAGCACACCCCTGGTGTCTACAAGTCCAGAAGTAACAACAGGAAAGCAAACAACCACTACTCTCCCTACTCCACCATCAACACGACAAGTCACTTCTGGAATTATCTCCACTGCATCAACCACTAGTCCAAGCACACCCCTGGTGTCTACAAGTGCAGAAGTAACAACAGGAAAGCAAGCAACCACAACCCTTCCTACTCCACCATCAACAAGACCAGTAACCTCTGGAATTATCTCAACTACACTGACTACCACACAAAGCACCACCTTGGTGTCCACCACTGTAGAAATAACAAAAGGAAAGCAAACAACCACTACTCTCCCTACTCCACCATCAACACTCCCCTCCACCAGTGCAGGAGTAACAACAGGAAAGCAAAAAACTACTACTCTCCCTACTCCACCATCAACACGACAAGTCACATCTGGAAGTATCTCCACTGCATCGACCACTACTCCAAGCACACCCCTGGTGTCTACCAGTGCAGAAGTAACAACAGGAAAGCAAACAACCACTACTCTCCCTACTCCACCATCAACACGACAAGTCACCTCTGGAATTATCTCCACTGCATCGACCACTAGTCCAAGTACACCCCTGGTGTCTACAAGTCCAGAAGTAACAACAGGAAAGCAAACAACCACTACTCTCCCTACTCCACCATCAACACGACAAGTCACCTCTGGAATTATCTCCACTGCATCGACCACTAGTCCAAGTACACCCCTGGTGTCTACAAGTCCAGAAGTAACAACAGGAAAGCAAACAACCACTACTCTTCCTACTCCACCATCAACACGACAAGTCACCTCTGGAATTATCTCCACTGCATCGACCACTAGTCCAAGTACACCCCTGGTGTCTACAAGTCCAGAAGTAACAACAGGAAAGCAAACAACCACTACTCTTCCTACTCCACCATCAACACGACAAGTCACCTCTGGAATTATCTCCACTGCATCGACCACTAGTCCAAGTACACCCCTGGTGTCTACAAGTCCAGAAGTAACAACAGGAAAGCAAACAACCACTACTCTTCCTACTCCACCATCAACACGACAAGTCACCTCTGGAATTATTTCCACTGCATCGACCACTAGTCCAAGCACACCCCTGGTGTCTACAAGTCCAGAAGTAACAACAGGAAAGCAAACAACCACTACTCTTTCTATTCCACTGTCAGCAACTTTGTCCACAACATCAATCCATATTACAACTACTACTGCAGAGACAATTCCATCCACTGAAACAAAAACATCACCACCTTATGTACCTCAATCTACAACTCCACATTTTATTGGGACCACTACCTCTACCTCCCAGCCTTCTACACTAAGTTCAGTGCAACCCGCATCCACATCTTGCCATCCTAAATGCCAGTGGACGCAATGGTTTGATGACCACAATCCAAAGACTAGCCCTGATGGTGATTTTGAGCGCTTTGAAGACATACGAGCACGTGGATTGGTTTGTGAGCATCCCCAAGACATTGAATGCCAGGCAAAGGACTATGCACACACTAAGAATCCCGCCCCTGAGCAGAATTTCCAGTGCAACGTAAAGGTTGGACTAGTGTGCAACCATACAGAGCAGACAAAGAAACCATATAAATGTGTCAACTACCAGGTGAAATTCCTTTGTTGTGATTACAGCCATTGCCAAACAGTCACAACATCAGGAACTTCCAAACCTACATCAGCCAAAAATGTGTACATTTCCACAACATCCAGTTCATCCACTCTACCACACACAATATCAACCACTAGTCCAAGTACACCCCTGGTGTCTACAAGTGCCGAAGTAACAACAGGAAAGCAAACAACCACAACTCTTCCTACTCCATCATCAACACGACAAGTGACCTCTGGAATTATCTCCACTGCATCGACCACTAGTCCAAGCACACCCCTGGTGTCTACAAGTGCCGAAGTAACAACAGGAAAGCAAACAACCACTACTCTCCCTACTCCACCCTCAACACGACAAGTCACTTCTGGAATTATCTCCACTGCATCAACCACTAGTCCAAGCACACCCCTGGTGTCTACAAGTGCAGAAATAACAACAGGAAAGCAAACAACCACTACTCTTTCTATTCCATTGTCAGCAACTTTGTCCACAACATCAATCCATATTACAACTACTACTGCAGAGACAATTCCATCCACTGAAACAAAAACATCACCACCTTATATACCTCAATCTACAACTCCACATTTTATTGAGACCACTACCTCTACCTCCCAGCCTTCTACACTAAGTTCAGTGCAACCCGCATCCACATCTTGCCATCCTAAATGCCAGTGGACACAATGGTTTGATGACCACAATCCAAAGACTAGCCCTGATGGTGATTTTGAGCGCTTTGAAGACATACGAGCACGTGGATTGGTTTGTGAGCATCCCCAAGACATTGAATGCCAGGCAAAGGACTATGCACACACTAAGAATCCCGCCCCTGAGCAGAATTTCCAGTGCAACGTAAAGGTTGGACTGGTTTGCAACCATACAGAGCAGACAAAGAAACCATATAAATGTGTCAACTACCAGGTGAAATTCCTTTGTTGTGATTACAGCCATTGCCAAACAGTCACAACATCAGGAACTTCCAAACCTACATCAGCCAAAAATGTGTACATTTCCACAACATCCAGTTCATCCACCCTACCACACACAATATCAACCACTAGTCCAAGCACACCCCTGGTGTCTACAAGTGCAGAAGTAACAACAGAAAAGCAAACAACCACAACTCTTCCTACTCCATCCTCAACACGACAAGTCACTTCTGGAATTATCTCCACTGCATCAACCACTAGTCCAAGCACACCCCTGGTGTCTACAAGTGCCGAAGTAACAACAGGAAAGCAAACAACCACTACTCTCCCTATTCCACCCTCAACACGACAAGTCACTTCTGGAATTATTTCCACTGCATCAACCACTACTCCAAGCACACCCCTGGTGTCTACAAGTGCAGAAGTAACAACAGGAAAGCAAACAACCACTACTCTCCCTACTCCACGCTCAACACGACAAGTCACTTCTGGAATTATCTCCACTGCATCAACCACTAGTCCAAGCACACCCCTGGTGTCTACAAGTGCAGAAGTAACAACAGGAAAGCAAACAACCACTACTCTCCCTACTCCACCCTCAACACGACAAGTCACTTCTGGAATTATCTCCACTGCATCAACCACTAGTCCAAGCACACCCCTGGTGTCTACAAATGCAGAAGTAACAACAGGAAAGCAAACAACCACTACTCTCCCTACTCCACCATCAACACGACAAGTCACATCTGGAATTATCTCCACTGCATCAACCACTAGTCCAAGCACACCCCTGGTGTCTACAAGTGCCGAAGTAACAACAGGAAAGCAAACAACCACTACTCTCCCTACTCCACCCTCAACACGACAAGTCACTTCTGGAATTATTTCCACTGCATCAACTACTACTCCAAGCACACCCCTGGTGTCTACAAGTGCAGAAGTAACAACAGGAAAGCAAACAACCACTACTCTCCCTACTCCACCCTCAACACGACAAGTCACTTCTGGAATTATCTCCACTACATCAACCACTAGTCCAAGCACACCCCTGGTGTCTACAAATGCAGAAGTAACAACAGGAAAGCAAACAACCACTACTCTCCCTACTCCACCCTCAACACGACAAGTCACTTCTGGAATTATCTCCACTGCATCAACCACTAGTCCAAGCACACGCCTGGTGTCTACAAGTGCAGAAGTAACAACAGGAAAGCAAACAACCACTACTCTCCCTACTCCACCCTCAACACGACAAGTCACTTCTGGAATTATCTCCACTGCATCAACCACTAGTCCAAGCACACCCCTGGTGTCTACAAATGCAGAAGTAACAACAGGAAAGCAAACAACCACTACTCTCCCTACTCCACCATCAACACGACAAGTCACATCTGGAATTATCTCCACTGCATCAACCACTAGTCCAAGTACACCCCTGGTGTCTACAAGTGCCAAAGTAACAACAGGAAAGCAAACAACCACTACTCTCCCTACTCCACCCTCAACACGACAAGTCACTTCTGGAATTATCTCCACTGCATCAACCACTAGTCCAAGCACACCCCTGGTGTCTACAAGTCCAGAAGTAACAACAGGAAAGCAAACAACCACAACCCTTCCTACTCCACCATCAACAAGACCAGTAACCTCTGGAATTATCTCAACTACACCGACTACCACACAAAGCACCACCTTGGTGTCCACAGCTGTAGAAATAACAACAGGAAAGCAAATACCTACTACTCTTTCTACTCCACTGTCAACACTCCTCTCCACCAGTGCAGGAGTAACAACAGGAAAGCAAACAACCACTACTCTCCCTACTCCACTCTCAACAGTTGTCTCTACAAGTGTAGGAGTATCAACCGGTAAGCAAACAACTACAAGTCTTTCTATTCCACTGTCAACATAGTCTGTCAAATATTTATTTGGTGACACCAGAAAGAGAGAGAAAAGAATAGTATATCATGTCATTTCCATTATTATCTTACATGTTCTCAGCAAGACATTTAAAAACCATTTTTGATGCATATTTATCAATTTAGCTGTGGTAGCAATTTATCTACCTTAATGGGAAATTGCATTTGCTCCTATGTTTTAAGGAAACAACTTCTTCATTGAAGTTCGTTTAATTCATACTACAATATGTGACTAGGGCTGGATTTTTCTGACAGTATTTTCAATAAATGTGGATTTGAGGTAGTCAGTGGTGAATGACTCTCCTAAGCACGTGGCTGTTGTCCTAACTGTGGTTGCAGAATTTTTGAGTTAACTGTGATTTTTGTAGGGATAGGGAGTTTTTTTTCTTGCCATAATTTATGAAGGGCAGTATTAAATTTTGGTAATACAATTCCAGTTGGTATCAATCTCTTATCATTTGGTTACTTCTATGTTATATTTTGTGTCTTTGTCAATATCAGGTTCCACACTAGCAACTACTTTAAGCAGATCAACTCCATGTTTCTGCCATGTATCTGGAACTCCTGATACTTTATTTTCTCCTGGTGAGTTTCATTCAAAAATTGCTCTTACTATACATGTATTTATAGCTCACCCTTCCACATAGGTACACTATAGTTTTCGACTGCTTTGTCTGGGGAAGGCTGTTTTGCTGAGAAGCTAAAGAAAATGCTATCATTTATTCAGACATTTAACATTTTGTTATTTTATAATGCGTCTGAAAGCATCAGTTCCTATTTTGAATGCTTAATTTAAGGATATTGGTCCTTAGAGACTCATTACCATATGCCAGTCATTCCTTTTATGGGAAGAGCAATGTATAGTTTGCCACTCTGCTCCCCAGCATTTGGATTATGAGTTCTGTGTCTTTCCGGGATCCTCAGGCTTGAGATAGACAAGGATATAAATTCTATTTTCAGACATTTTTCTTATTCTCCCACTTTATATAATATGGACAGTTTTTGTGAACATTTCTGTTAATATGTGCCTTTTGATGTGTATTTTTCTTAGAGACTGCATTGTTTTATATCCTGATGAGCAAACTTTTTTCTTAATAAACGTGTTGTGTTAATTTTCAATTATTAATAATTTTGCTTAATATTTTAAAAGTATAGATTCTGGCTTGCATATAGTCTCTTATTCTCCTTTAGATTCAGGAAATTTTGCAATTGGATGGAATAAATTATTTATCCATCTCTGTCTGGCACTATTTGGGGCTAGACAAAGAAAAGGAATGGTTATTGATTCTCATGCTAGTCTCTTCTCTCCCTCTCCCTCTCCCTCTCTCTCTCCCTCTCCCTTTCCCTCCCCCTCTCCTTCCCCCTCTCCCCCAGGAATTGACACTTGCTCATTATAAATCATGAAAGCTGTAATATCATCCACGGTTTTTGGGGAGTAACACCCGCTAAAAACAATGGGTCTCCGTTCAAGAACACATCCTGAATCACATTTAATGATAACTTCTTTTATGCTTATATAGTATACCAGATTTGCTTCTGCATAAACTTGATTAAAATGACATGTTGCAATCAAAAACATAATGTTTGAATTACACATGCATTTAACATTTAATTATGTGTTTGGGTTCATAGCATTTGTGCATGCTGCCTTTTAATTTATTGATTTTTTTAAACAGGGGAAGTAATATACAATAGAACTGATGGTTCTGGATGCCGTTTTACTGCAATCTGCGATGCAAATTGTGAAATTAAGAGGTATCCAGTATTCTGCCCTACAACAACTCCTCATCCAGTTACAACCTCAGGAACATTACCTGTTCTCAGTTCTACAACTTTTGCTCCATCAATTAAACCATACACTTCCCCAATCCCAAGAACTAAGGAAAGTATTTTCTCAACTCCTATACCAGATTGCCCTGATGTGGATCCACCTAGAAAGGTAATGTGATTTTTTTTTAATGCACTCCTGATACAATTTTCTATTAATTAGGATGAAATATGACATTTATAAGACTTGCATGGGGAATTTAAACTAATGGGGCACAACTCTCTAAACGTTTGCCTTCAGTAAAGCAAACGCTGGAGGTTTAAATCTGGGGTGATAGCATAAAGTCCCCAAACACCTCCTTGTAATTCCCAAAGCCCTCTCTGACTACATCTACTGTTTGCCCAGTGTTTGACCTGAAAGACAAAATGCAAAGTGTCACATAAGCTCTAAAAACAAATTGAACAAAAGAAAGGACCTCCTGCAAGTCTCTTTGAAAAGAAAAACAACAGATGTTGGCCATGGAGTGTGGTGGCCCATGTTCGAATTCCCAGTTGTATTATTTTTTTTTCTTACTGTGAGTGTGGATCCGTAAAACGAAGTCTTGTGCTTTCAAGATTCCTGTTGGTCTCACTTTCCGAAAGGGTGATCTGCTTTAGAACCAGTATTCCCATTGATCTGTTTTAGCATTTTGTAGTAAGCAGCATTCCATCCAGTGACAGATGTTGACAGAGATGTCAGCATTCCAAAAAGTGCACTGCCAACCACTATATCATCCAGAAAGAGAAAGAAGGATAAGGTTATGGGCATAGCACTCAATGCTCTTCTTTATTGCGTTACAGTCCTTGGGTGGGCACAACTAGCAACAGTGGCTCTTCCTTTACACTCAGGTCTTTATTTTTTGCCCCATCTTCAGTAACACAGCTCTCTTTGTTCCGAGCAAGAGTCCTTCACAGTCCTTGAGGTAGAAGATTTAATAGAGATCTGTATATGCAGAGCATGTCTTCTTTTACTCAACTCATACTAGCTTCCTGGACACATTTGTGCAATTTTCCTGGCAACACTATGGAAATAATTTGCCACTGCACTTTTGTCATGACTTTTCCCCCCCTATTCTTTTCCAGTCTAGTTTAAAGCCTAGGACTTCTTAGTAGTTACTCATACAGGTACTAAGCAAACCTATATCTGATTATCTTATGTGCCAAATAAAATCAACTGTCTGCTTCCTGGTGGCACTCTTTGTTTCCCAAATGGTATTATTGTTCCACATTAGAAAAATCTCCATTTGCTTCCCAAATAGGATTGGTCCCCATTGCTCCCTAATTGACCTTACCTCTTTCTTTTTCTTTCTTTCTTTCTTTCTTTCTTTCTTTCTTTCTTTCTTTCTTTCTTTCTTTCTTTCTTTCTTTCTTTCTTTCTGTTTTTAATGAGGTCAATAATTTTAGAATAATGTTCTCTTGTTTGCCTTCCAGTATAATGAAACATGGATGTTTAATAATTGCACTAAAGCAACATGTGAGGGGAACAACCGAATTGTTTTGGTGCCGCTTCCACAAGCTGAGAAGATAATCTGTGCCACTGGACTTGAACCAAAGAAAATAGTGGATAAAGATGGTTGCACAGAACGCTATGAGTGTGAATGTAAGCAAAATAGATTACAGTATAATATTCATATTTACAAAGGAGTAAGCTCTGTCAGGTTTAACTCCATCTCTTGTATGCAACTGTGTAGCATTCCATCTTTGGTTTCTGGAAGAAAAAATATTATATTTTAATTTTATGTAATATGCTATTATTTCATATATATGTGTATGTGCATGTATATATAACCTATAGCATCAGCCAAGTTATGACATATTCTTTTTCATGGTTACAAGACAGCTCTGTAGTTCTTCAAATGTCATGGTTACTAATTCTTTCAGTGGTGAATTAAATATCCTTTGTTAAAATTTCTAAAGACTGCATGCCTAAATGTGTACCTTTTTAAATGTTTCTTATAGGTATCTGTAAGGGTTGGGACCATTACCATTTTATGACTTTTGACGGCACTTCTTACACTTTTCATGGCAATTGTACTTATATCTTGGTGAAAGAGATTGAGAAAAAATATGGAAACCTCCGTATTTTGCTTGACAATAACTTCTGTGATGTAGCTGCTAATCAATCCTGTTCCAGATCCCTGATTATATATTACAACTCTATGGAAGTCCGACTAACTAGTGTAATACATGAAGGAGTGAGAGTTAACAAGGTAAATTGATTTTAAAAATAATAATGTTTCAACCAAATAATAGAGAAAGCTATAGTTACTGTATGTTAAGACAATATTGCAAAATAGTAGTTGAATCTTTAGTTATCATAGAAAAAGAATTTTTTTTAATGTTGAACTTGAATTAAAGTTTATTTATGGCATGATGTTTCCCCATACAAATACATTTCATAAAGTTCAGATAAATATCTTCCTAAAAACAATGCCATTAGGCCACATCTTGGGGGAAATAGAAGCTTCCAGATGACTCACAGAGCCACATAGTGATGGAAGGGTGGAACGGAAAGTATTGTTATAAATAAGTCTAGGCTACAACTAAACACCATTTTAAACTGAAGCAGTGGGGATATCCAAATTTTTTTACTACCGGTTCTGTGGGTGTGGCATGGTGGGCGTTGTGTGGCTTGGGGGGCGTGGCAGGGGAAGGATACTGCAAAATCTCCATTCCCACCCCACTCCAGGGGAAAGATACTGCAAAATCCCCATTCCCATCCCACTCTGGGGCCAGCCAGAGGTGGTATTTGCCAGTTCTCCGAACTACTCAAAATTTCCACTACCAGTTCGCCAGAACCTGCTGGATTTCACCCCTGAACAGAAGCCATTTTCCATGTAAACAGAAGCCTACCAAATCACAACACTGCCCTTTGGAAAAGATGTTTGATAGGGACAGAAGAGCATTCACACATCCAACCCGTCACATTCTAGTTGTCCATTGATTATGTGCCTTCGGAAGCTGCAAGCCTGAACAGTTCAGCCAGCAGCATTTATACTCAGGGGGAAAAAAATTATTGCCAATTATGTATGGTTGCAATTTCAAACAGTTGGACATCATTGTATCATACACATGGAGAAACACGCACGTGGGAAACACACACACACATACATACGTAGCATGTGTGTATGTGTATGTGTGTACACGCACATACTTATACACCCTATACAAATAGTTTTTTTTTCTTTTTCTTAATATTATGGTTAATCTTCAGTTTGATTCACAGTCTGGAACTGGTAAAAACTTAACAGTTCAAGTCATAACCAGCGATGTAAGAGCTGTTGAAGTAATGTTTCGGTATGCAGGCAGTTCCGAGTAAGCTGGTTTGCTGCAAAGTCAAAATATTATTACTATTATTATTTGAATGTTAGCTTGAACAGTACTTTGTGGGAAAGGCAGGTTGCAACAAACAAATTCTATTTTTAAAACATTCTAAAAGGCAGCAGAACATAAGCATTATAGAAGCAATTGAACTAAAATGCATTAAAATGACGTCAGGTAAATTGTTCAGATTTACATTGCAGTATGCTCTTCAATCTCCTTTATTTTGATGTTTCTAGATCTTTTTCGGCAATGAGTCTGTCCCACAGGGTTTTGTCAAAGATGGCATTGTGGCTACTAGTACTGGTTTTATCATGACGATTGAAATCGCTGCCATCGACAGTTTTGTTTCGTTCAATGGTTTCACCTTCTTTATTATGCTTCCATATAAACTCTTTCAAGACAACACAGAGGGACAGTGTGGTAAGTAACAAGAATAAATAAAATATTTCAGCATTTTTTCTTCAAGGAGGTACCTTCAAAAGAAAGGAATTGCCTGGTTTAGCTCTGCAGACTAAAGCACCGTAATTAACATCCAGCTGTCTGCAATTACTGTAAGTTCGAATCTCACCAGGCTCAAGGTTGACTCAGCCTTCCATCCTTTCTAAGGTAGGTAAATTGAGGACCCACTTGTGGGGGCAATAAGCTGACTTTGTATAAATATACAAAAGGATGAAGGCTATTGCTTAACGCATTGTAAGCCGCCCTGAGTCTTCAGAGAAGGGCGGCATATAAATCAAATTAAAAAAAAATTAATACATAAATATGTCCACTATTATAAAAATCAATAACAAACTAAAGTTTAGCAGTAAAATGATGTTTAGCAGTCAGAATATTTATCTTTCAAACTCCTTACATTTCCATTTATAAAAGAATTCAAAGATGCTGCTACCTACTTCTAGCTAGCTGAATCAGTGGCTTGATTCAGTTCAGAAATAAAATTGCCTTCAAGATGGACTTAGCTTTCAATAATTTCATTCATGCAGAATGGCTAAACAGTGTTATGAAAATGGTCTCTCACAAGTTTCTAGGGCATACAAAACCTTTGCCAGACCTATCCTTGAATACTGCTCACCTGTCTGGAACCCACACTGTATTTTGGACATTAATACATTAGAGGGGGTCCAGAGGTATTTTACAAGAAGAGTACTCAACTCCTCTGCTCGCAATAAAATTCCTTATACCACCAGGCTTGAAATTTTAGGCCTGGATAACCTTGAACTATGTCGTCTACGTTCTGAACTAAGCTTAGTACATAACTTCCTACCTGTTAATGACTACTTTAACTTCAACTGCAATAACACAAAGGCTATCAATAGATACAAATTAAATGTAATCTGCTCTAATCTTGATTGCAGAAAATATGACTTCAGCAATAGAGTAGTAAATGTCTGGAACACTCTACCTGATTCTGTTGTTAGTTTCTCTAACCCCAATACCTTTTACCTTAAACTGTCTGCCATGGACCTTACACTTTTCTTAAGAGGTCCCTAAGGGGGCGTGCATAAGTGCACCAGCGTGCCTGCCGTCCCTGTCCTACTGTCCCCATTTATATGTATTCATTTTATGTGTTTATGGCTATGTTTTGCTTATTTATATCCATTTATTTGTGCCATTTTTTCATTTGTCCATGTCTATGTCTATACTGATACTGTTTCCTTGTACTTGTTGACAAAATAATTAAATAAATAAAATAAAGTTTTTCCTGGGATATTTATCCCTTTTCCAGTCTTAACAAATAACGTTGGAGTTCCGAGGTGGTTTCCCATTCAGTTTCTAATCAAGTTCAACCCAGTTTAGGTTGTAAGACAAGCCATGTAGGCTAGGTGATGACACTTTCTAAGTGACTTGATATAAAGTAGGGCTGTGAAACTCAATTTCATTGAGGGCTGCATCAGGGTTGTGTTTGACCTCAGGGGGCCACGATGGGCATGGCTAGGGTAGGCATAACTATCTTGATGTCACTCATGTCAGGGGTGCCTGTGGCGGCCCAAACACTCTGCCAACAAAAAAAAAAGGCTCCCAATCTCCGTTTTCAGCTGGGACAGCCTCCTGCAACTCTCTGTCAGTGAAAACAGAGCTCAGGAAGGAGGCCAGCCCAGCTGAAAACGGAGATTGGGAGCCCGTTTTCACTGGCAGAGGCACCATGGGTTGGTCCTTTGCTGTTTCCAGGGCCGCCCCGCGGGCCAATTCTAAGCACCCCGTGGGCCAGATCCTGGCCATGGGCCTTCAGTTTGACACCCCTGATATAAAGTAAATTTACCCATACATATACAAATAGACACAAATACTGATGTGAGTCATCATTCACAATGTGTGTGTGCTTGTATGTTACAGAAATGTGCCCATATTATATCATTGTTTCTTATTATTGAAATAGGAAATCCATCCTGGCATCCAAATATTATTCCAATTTGGCATGCTGAATATTCATACAACTTGCATTTTTAGCCTGCTTATGATTCGCCTCTTTTTTTCCTTAGGGAGTTGTTCAAATGACCAATCAGATGATTGTCGCAAGCCCAATGGACAGAAAGCTTCCTCCTGCTCAGAAATGGCTAACTACTGGCAAGTGCCTGATATCAATAAGCCCTACTGTCAGGTGGAGCCAACAACAACTCCTCCAATGAGCACAACCATGCCAACTACACCAGTGGAGACTACACCAACACCAACACCAACACCAACACCCTGCAGCTTTCCATCACCTTTGTGCCAGTTGATTATAAGCGAGTAAGTGAAACTCTGCTTTTTCAAACATGTCCTCTTTTGTCTCTAGCACAACAAATAATATGAGAGCTTCCCAGAAAACATTGGAGGCTCATCAAATATAAAGTTACTGTACTTTGAATAGCAGTGTCAGGACCTGAACTAGGGATGAAATGCTCCCGGTTCGGACCGGATCAGGTGATCCGGTAGCGATTGTGGCAGGTGGTTCGGAGAACCAGTAGTGATGGCGGCGCAAGGCTCCGCCCACCCACCTGGTTTTAACCAGGAAGTAATATGTTTTTTACCCTCTGCGCATTCACAGAAGGTCTGTGCGTGCAGCGCATGCACTTTCGAATCAGTAAGGAAGGTAAGTAGATTTTACCCCTGACCTGAACATGCATCATATGAAAGATTGTGAGGTGCATGCACAAGCATGCACTTATATTCATTTATATGCAGAAACATTTACTAGCATGTGCAACAGAATTGCTTGAGGGTCAGATTCCCTGCTTCGCTGAAATTCTGCCATAATGAAGACTAATCTGGCCTAACCCTAAATATATTTAGCCATGTAGTGGGGCTGAATTGCTATTATCCTTCTCTTCTCATCTTTCCTACTATCTTCTCCTATTGGTATCTTATGATTTATCACTTGTTGCTTGTATTTTATGATTTGATTGTATCTATGCCCTAAAGGTGCTTTTTCAGGAGGCAGCTGGATTACCTTGTTTCTCTTTGAAGATGTTTCACTTCTCATCCAAGAAGCTTCTTGGATGAGAAGTGAAACATCTTCAAAGAAAAACAAGAAAGTCCAGCTGCCTCCTGAAAAAACATATTTGGGACAACCATGACCTGAATGACTGAGAATCTCCATAGATATTGTATCTATGACTTACCACTTTGTTGTTTGTATGTACATTGATAATTTATCTACCAGAGGCAAATTTCTTGTGGGTCCAATCACACTTGGCCAATAAAGAATACTCCAACTTGTTCTGTATCAGCCCATCAAATAGATATCTACAAGCTACTCCTATTCCCCAGTTCTATTCACTCACCAAGTCTCTCTCTCCTCTTTCCCTTGCTTCTCAGCAGCCTGTCACTTATCTGGCACAATGATAGGAAAGGGAGCTTCACCAGCAGAATAGCAGTTCTTGGTAACCTGGCCATTATCTGATTATTGAGCTAGGAAGCAGCAGCTCTAACAGCAGTCCAGATGGGAGGCTATTTCAGTCCACAACCAATCCTTGGGCCATGAATGGTCTCCCCAACTATACATATATCTTCTGTAGTAATATTATGATAACTCAGAGAATTAGGTATTGCTTTGTATTATTTACCAGATATTCAAACTATCTTCAGATTTCTTATATATCAGATAGAATAGTAGTCTAGGAATATGGCCTAGCAGTGCAGAATCAGAGTTTTTACATTCTTCAGTATCATGTCTTGCCACAAGGCTTACTCTTTCAGTTGTACCTTCACCATGAGAAAAAAAAACTTGTTTAATTGATATTATGTTAATTTCATCTCCTGGTTTTAAAGCATTTTTGCAGATTGCCATAAAATTCTGTCTCCAAGAGAATTCTATGAAAGCTGCCTCAGTGAAACATGTTTGGCTTCCAATGATTCCTTGAGTTGCTTTTACATTGACATGTATGCCTCTCTTTGTACGGCTAATGGAGCTTGTGCCGACTGGAGGAGCAAAACTGAAGGGAAATGCCGTAAGTAGAGAATGAAATGTTTCTGTTTCTGTTAAAAGACCAAGAGTCAATCATGCAAACTGAACAACAAGGTGATACAGGCAAACATTATTTGCATCTTGTATCCCCTTTTTTGCCCCAGACTTTATTATTGTTTTTGAAGGATTGAAAAGCAGAATGCAAGGTAGCAGGAAATGTGTAAAATACTGGGAAGAAAAGGAGTGGATTCCATTTCTTGGAAGTTGCACATAGAACATAAGCTTTAGCTAATTCTTCATTGTATTCCAGTCTTCAGATATATCTGCTCCCTCATATCAGTCTTTCTGTTCTTCTAGAACAGGGGTGGAGAACTAAGGTGCTTTTATGACTTTTGGACTTCAACTCCCAGAATTCCTGAGCCAACCATGCTAGCTCAGGAATTCTGGGACTTGAAGTTCACAAGTCATAAAGCGGCCATAGCTGCCCACCTCTGTTTTAGAATATGATTTTTAAAAAATTATTGTTTGTATTGCTTTTACAAATATTCATGGTCATGAACATATCCAACACACCTTTCTCCTCCTATTTTCCCCACAACAACAATTCTGTGAGGTGAGTTGGGCTGAGAGAGAGTGACTAGCCCAATGCCAACCAATTTTTATGGCTAAGGCAGGACTAGAACTCATGGTCTCCTGCTTTGTAGCCTGGTGACTTAACCATTAACAGTAATAAGCTTCAAGCAATAGCAAACATCCTCAGTTCTGCATATTATACTCTGTGGTGGGATTCAGCCAGTTTGTACCACTTTCAAAGAACCGGTTGTTAACCGGTTGTCTGAGCAGTTTGGTGAACTGGTTGTTGGAAGAAATCATTAGAGCAGAGAACCGGTTCTTAAATTATTTGAATCCCACCACTGATTATACTGTATAGTATAAATCAACTCTGCCAGTACCCATGTACATCATATTCTACAGGATACGGTATTTTCTAGAGCCTTGTTGTTTGAATAGATACATATACTATGTTGGTTAACCATCAAAAGAGAAATTGCCTATTCACAAGTCTTAAATTTTAATTAGTGGAAAGTCTAAAAATACTGGACAAAATTGCTTATTAATTCACTAAATTGTTATCACTTATTTTTGACCTTTGTTTCACAACAGAAATGTTTTTACAATAATGAAATGAAAAGCCGATTTGAGGGGGGCGGGGAGACCTCAAAACTGCAAAGTTTCTGAAAATATCCTAAATATAACTCTTTCAAGATCTGTTTTAAACAGCTCAAAAACAAATCCAAAGATGTTATTTCTGTTACAAACAATGTTTTTTTTCCCCTTTTGCAATTAAAAATAATTAATTAACACTTGCAAGTTCATCAGGACATAAATGTTTTCCAAAAGGAAGAAGTTGCCCTTCCACTCCATGAATTTATAAATACTTAAGATTGAGTCCTCAAAACTTAATAGAAAGCACTCTTAGTGGAATAACATGGGGATTTGACTGTTTTCTTCAAGGGAAAAATAGAGAAAGAAAGATAAATAACAAGAAATAAAAGTTAAAAGGTCTCTTTCCTACCCCTGATTCTCCAAACAGTTTGAAATCACTTGTAGATGTTTTACTGGTTTTGTTGTTCTACAAAATCTTTGGAGAAAGAGGATGTGTATCTATATGTGCCATATAGATTTTTCCACTATTGGAATCATTACCATTGCCTGTTTATAATGTGTTTTATTCTCTCATTTACAGCCTACGATTGCCCAAAAGACAAAGTGTATGCTCCTTGTGCCCCTATTCATCCACGAAGCTGTGAAAATGGGTAAGAAAAAAAGAAAAATAATAATAACGGTATACTAATTCCTTTAACAAGCACATTTTTTATTTCTTTTAATAAGAAATGTGACTTGATGGAATATTATGAATTTAGACCCAAGTGTGACATAATGACAGTTTATGTATTAATTAGAAAAAAGTTATTTTAAACATTTTTTATCTATGTAATGAGGTATGAGCAAAATTAAAGTTTATGTGAACTAACATTACATCTTGCTGTCCTTCTACACTATGTCACTTCTGTGACATAATACTGTCACAGTACTATGTAATTAAGTTCTGGAATTTTATTTTTAGTTATTTTTATTATTTATTAATTTATTCAATTTGGATGTCGCCCAATTCTAACATAGCCCTGCTTTTTCAAATTTCTGCTCCAGTCTGGGGGGAAAAAACCCTGCTTTTTAAAGAGTTGCATGACATCTAATATTTGGATACTTTAAAGCAGTTACATCTTTTGTTTGGGCTCACCAGAAAAATATTGGACTCTTTTAAGGAATTCCAGGAAAGTCCTAAGGTTGTGTAAGCTGCAAACTTTATTTGTGAGTGGCACTCTAGTATTCTAGAAAGGAAACTGTTTGATAAGTCATCTCCATGTGCTTTACTTGAGAACATGGTTCAGACTCAGTCTGTCTTAACTTTCATATTTGAGACAGGCGATTTAAAATGCTAAAAATGGATTTTTGAAGTATCTAATTTTGAATAATTATTAAATGGAAAGTAAGCAACAAGAATGACCCTTTCTGAGTGTCCTTTCTACATTCAGATCTCCTATCATTAGAGCAGAAAAAAATAAGCCAATCCAAAGTACATAGGGAATATGCATGGCCTTGAAGTTTGAAGATGCTCAAAGATCCCTGCTTCAAAAGATTAGATCCTAGTGGAGATGATTTTTCAGAAGACACATACAAGTAGTCCTCAATTTACAACAGTTTGTTTAGTGTTGGTTCAAAGTTACAATGGCACTGAAAAAAGTGACTTATGACTGTTTTTCACACTTATGACCATTGCAGCATCCCCATGATCACATGATGTAAATTTTGGATGCTTGGCAACTGGTTTGTTTTTATCATGGTTGCAGTGTCCCAGGGCCATGCAATCACCTTTTGTGACCTTCTGACAAGCAAAATCAATGGGGAAGCCAGATTCACTTAACAACTATATTATTAACTTAACAACTACAGTGATTCACTTAAACAACCCTGACAAGAAAGAAATGGCATCCTGAACCAATCAAACATTTCCCTGCTCTGGCTGGACAAATGGCTACTTTGACTGCTAGAAGCTGGGAAAGGAATGACATAGAATTAGCCCTGAAAGTACCAATTTTCTTTTATGCTTAAAGAACTTAACACATGATTTTTGTGGGATTTTTTTATTTTTTATTTTTTGCATCTCTTCATGATGTGTTTTTCAAACATTTCATTACAAAATGGAATACACCGTATTAATCTGTCTGGCAACTATTTTATTACTGAAAAGGGAGCAGGAATGTTTATATATAATACTAAAAAAATATTTCAGTAATATATAATTTTCTCCATTTCTTGCAGATTAGAGCATGACCAGAATGACCATGTTGCTGAACGATGCGTTTGCCCAGAGGGCTCAATCTTGTTCAGTTCTCACACTGGCCTCTGTGTTCCAGAATGTGGTAAGTTTCTCTTTTCATTATGAATAGTGAGGCCCCACTGATTACTAAAGCATACAACATATTGATAATAGATAGAATCATCTTTATATTTGGCAGTTGGGAAGAACAATCATATGGTTTGGGAGGGAGGGAAAGATGGCCTTTTCAACTTTGCTTTTCCAAGGAAATTAAGTATACCAGCTATTGTGGCCATAGTCTTTTCATAACTGGTTTTAATCCAGTAAAAGAGAATATTTATAGCTCAGGGTTGAAATGAGGGGTCTCTGGTGCTCTCTGAGTTTGCTTGCTTTCTTGCAGACATTTCATTACCCAGACTAGGTAACATTGTCAGTACAATGTTCAGAATTCCAAGTTCATTGTGGTCTTAATGTATCTGGATGCTTCCATGTTGAAGAAGACTGTACTATATTATCTGAGCAAAGGACATCTGTGTGAATTTTTAATCTTCTTTTTAATAGGTTGCGTAGGACCAGATGGATCCCCAAAACAGGTAAGTAGTTCATACAGAATGCTATGTCATCATGAACCCAGGGAACATCACTAGAAAAGGACATCATGTCACTTTTGATTGAAGATGGGAGACCATTTTACTTAGAAACATCAAGGAGCTTTGGTGGCGCAGTGGACTAAGTGCTGTTAAAGTAGCACTTAGCTGCCAGCTGCCTGCTGCCTGCAATTACTGCAAGTTCAAATCTCACCAGGCTCAAAGATGACTCAGCCTTCCATCCTTTCGAGGTAGGTAAAATGAGGACCCAGATTGTGGGGGCAATAAGCTGACTTTGTATAAAAAAGAACACCGCTTAGGGGGGGCCAAAAACCCTACTAAGCATGTATATACAAAAGTATGAAGGCTATTGCTTAATGCATTGTAAGCCGCCCTGAGTCTCTGGAGAAGGACGGCATATAAATCGAACTAATAAATAAATAAATAAACACAAAATGGGACAATCTGTCAGTGCAGGTAGAGGCAGAGTCAAAACACATGCCCAAAAGTTGTTCTTAGAAGAGCAAGATTAAATTAAATGAAAATAAAGATTCAGACTATACTTGGATAATAATAATAATAATAATAATTTTATTTCTATACCGCCCTTCTCCCGAAGGACTCAGGGCGGTGTACAGCCTGTTTAAAAACACAAACAAAACAACAATATAAAATTTAAAATAATTAAATAAAGTGGCTCAGATTTAAAACCCCAATAAATTTAAATATCCCAATTTAAAAGCTATTGTGTTGTTAGTCCGGCCTGGCGGAATAATAGGGTCTTCAGTGCGCAGCGAAACGCCCGGAGGTCGGAGATCTTACGAATTTCCGGGGGCAGTTCGTTCCACAGGGATGGGGCTCTCACAGAGAAGGCCCTCCCCCTGGGCGCCGCCAGTCGACATAACTTGGTTGACGGCACCCTGAGGAGACCCTCTCTGTGGGAACGGACTGGTCGGTGGGAGGCTATTGGTGGCAGAAGACGGTCTCGGAGGTACCCGGGTCCTATGCCATGGAGTGCTTTAAAGGTGGTAACTAACACCTTGAATCGCACCCGGAAGACCACTGGGAGCCAGTGCAGCTCGCGCAGGAGGGGTGTCACATGGGCACAACGAGTTGCGCCCATAACCACCCGCGCGGCCGCATTCTGGACCAGTTGGAGCCTCCGAGTGCTCTTCAAGGGGAGCCCCATGTAGAGAGCATTACAATAGTCCAACCGGGAAGTAACAAGGGCATGAGTGACCGTGCGTAGGGCGTCCCGATCCAGAAAGGGCTGCAACTGGTGAATCAGGCGAACCTGATAAAAGGCCCCCCTGGCCACGGCCGTCATATGCTCTTCTAAAGACAGCCGTGCATCCAGAAGGACACCCAGATTGCGAGCCCTCTCTGTGGGGGGCAGAGATTCACCCCCAATAGTTAGCGATGGCACCTGCTGACTATATCGGGGCGCCGGAAGCCACAGCCACTCGGTCTTGGAGGGGTTGAGTCTGAGCAAGTTCTTCCCCATCCAGACCCGCACGGCCTCCAGGCAGCGAGACATCACATCAAGGGCATCGTTGGGGTGGTCTGGGGTGGAGATGTACAGCTGAGTATCATCAGCGTACAGATGGCACTTCACCCCAAAACCACGGATGATCTCACCCAGCGGCTTCACATAAATATTGAACAGGAGGGGTGAGAGGACTGACCCTTGCGGCACCCCCCATGTGAGACGCCTCGAGGTCGACCTCTGTCCCCCTGCCAACACAAACTGTGAGCGGTCGGAGAGGAAGGAGGAGAACCACCGCAAAACGGTGCCCCCTATTCCTAACCCCCTCAACCGCTGCAGCATGATACCATGGTCGATGGTGTCAAAAGCCGCTGAGAGATCTAATAGGACTAGGACAGAGGAGCAACCCCTGTCCCGAGCCCTCCAGAGATCATCCACCAACGCGACCAATGCCGTTTCTGTGCTGTACCCCCGCCTGAAGCCCGACTGGTACGGATCTAGATAGATAGCTTCATCCAGGTGTCGGGAAAGTTGTCGTGCCACCACGCTCTCAACAACCTTCGCCACAAAACGAAGGTTGGAGACTGGACGATAGTTAGCTAATTCAGCCGGGTCCAGGGAAGGCTTCTTGAGGAGGGGCCTCACCACCGCCTCTTTCAAGGCAGCAGGAAAGGCACCCTCACTCAGAGAAGCACCTATAATCCCCTGGAGCCAGCCTCGTGTAACCTCCCGGGAGGCCAGTACCAACCAGGAGGGGCACGGGTCCAATAAACACGTGGCGGCACTAATCTTACCCAGAACTCTGTCCACATCCTCGGGAGTCACAGGATCAAACTCCTCCCAGATAACATTCTCAAGACCTGCCCCGGTCTCCTCCCGTGGACTCATCCAATCGGAGTTCAAGCCATCCCGAATCCGAGCGACTTTATCATGCAGGAATTGCACAAAATCCTCAGCACGACCCTGCAAGGGATCTTCCCGTACTCCCCCCCGAAGAAGGGAGTGGGTCACCCTAAACAGGGCAGCTGGGCGGTTCTCTGCAGATGCAATAAGAGCGGAAAAATGGTTAGATTTTGCCGCTTTTATCGCCACTAGGTAGGTCTTGATATAAGACCTCACCTGTGTCCGGTCAGAATCGGATTGACTAGTCCTCCAAATGCTCTCTAGGCGTCTTTTCCGACGCTTCATCTCTCTCAGCTCCTCAGAGAACCAAGGAGCTAATTGAGATCGGCATCGGGTCAGAGGCCGCAAAGGCACGACGCGGTCCAAAGCTCCAGCGGCCGCCCTTTCCCAGGCGGCCACCAGTTCTTCAGTCGAGTCGTGTGTTAGAGTCTCAGGAAACGGCCCAAGCTCCGTCAGGAACCTTTCGGGATCCATCAGGTGCCTGGGACGGAACCATCTGGTTGGTTCCGTCTCCCTGCGGCGGGGGAAAGCGGTAGGAAAGTCTAAGTGAAGGAGCGAATGATCTGTCCATGACAAGGGTTTGATGTCTAGGTCCCCTCTACCAAGATCATTCAACCACTGACCAGAGATAAAAATCAGGTCCAGAGTGTGTCCCCCTATGTGAGTGGGGCCTTGAACTAACTGGGTCAGGTCCAAGGCCGTCATGGAAGCCATGAACTCCCGAGCCACCTCTGACGCCCCACCTGTGGATGGGAGGTTGAAATCCCCCATGACAATAAGTCTGGGGGTATCGACCGCCACCCCGGCAATGACGTCGAGTAGCTCGGGCAGGGTCGCTGCCACGTGGCAGGGAGCCAGGTACGTAGTCAGCAGACCCATCTGCACCCCACGGCCCCACTTCACACAAAGGGACTCACATCCGGCTATCTGAGGAACAGTGGTCTCCCTTGGATAAAGACTCTCCCTAATGATCACCGCCACTCCCCCACCCCTCCCCTGGGCCCTTGGCTGATGAAATGCACGGAAACCTGGCGGGCACATCTCTACGAGGGGGACCCCCCCCTCTTGGCCCAACCAGGTCTCCGTAATACCTGCCAGGTCTGCACCCCCCTCCGAAATAAGATCACAGATGAGGGAGGCCTTATTAACCACTGACCTGGCATTACATAACATCAGCCGCAGACCCTGGGTATGAGGCTCTATACAACCTAGGACACGAGTCACGCATTGGGGGCCGGAGTGCGCAATCGCTCGGAGACAGCGTGTGCGCACCCCCGACACTTGATATGACCCCCTGCGCCCGTCATACCTGCCCCTCCCACTCATGATTTCAATTACACAGCCCTTTCTATCGTCCCCCTGCCCCCCGGTTAAATTTCCTTTCGCGACCCCTCTGCTGCAGCTAATTAACCCATCATCCCGTGCAGACGCTATCTGGACCCCCCCAGGTCCACTTTTACAACCCCCTCCCTCCCTCCCGGGTCCCCTTAAAATTTTCCTTAAAAATTTAGCTAAAAAACCCCTCAGCCCCCTCTTTGCTGCATGCCATCTCTCGGGGTCCCAAAGCCCGTCATCAAGATAGGCCCTCGATAACGTGGAGGGCCAGGCCTGCGAGAGGGGGGAGTCTCGCAGTGCAAGAAGGTCGGTTTTTTGGAGCATCAACCGAACCAAAGATGGGAAAAGAAAAGCCAGTCCAGGAATCTGTCATAGTCCAAGGGATAACTGAGCATAAAGGTCATAAAATATCCATTTATAGGGCTGGACTCCACTGTCCTCTCACGACAGGGAGAAGGTCCAAAGTTCTTTTTCTCCAACAGAGGCTAATGGCCAACCATCCTCTCACGATGGCCGGTCCCGTTAGAAAGTTAATGGGAGCAAAGTTCTATCCTCTCCGTTGGGATGTGGAAAATCCCTCAGCTCTCTCAAATGGTGCACAGTCTCTCCTAGCAGTGAGGGCGTGAGTGGAGCATAATAAGGGGTCCAGAGTGTCAAAGTGTAGATGTTAATAACGATGGTAATAATAAAGATGTTAATAAAGATGATAATAAACCCATGGGCACAAGATCTTCTTTGAGGTGAAAGTAGGAGTAGCAAGACAGGAAAGTCCAATCCAGGGGTGGTTGGCCATAGAGGCCAACACCCACCCATACCTGGGGGAAAAGGGGGGGGGAGGAGAGGCCACCCGAGGCGACCAACCAACCAAACCATGGTCAGCCTCCTGCCTCTCCAGCCCCAATCTCCATAACCCCCAGACACAGCTTTGTTCTAAAACACCCCATCACAGTAAAAAAATCAACTGTGAGCCAGATGGTAATTCTAGGGGTGAGGCTGTCAGCTTCTCCCCCATCAACCTGCTACCTGGTTGTTCCTCTGGCCGGCCGGTCCATGTCAGCCATTGCCACCGCCGCCGCCGCAGCCGTCGTCAGTCCGCAATCAGGCACCCCAAGCTTCCAAGGCATATCGGAGCCCCGAAAACGCTGGAAAAGAGCGCCCCAGGGATCTAGAGGGCCATAGGGAGCGGGGGGGCACCTCAAGCCGCCGCCGAATAAACGCCGCCCGCCGCCGGATGCCTTGGCCTCCATTTCCCCCGACACCGGAAACAGCCGTTGCAGCCAGGCCCATCGCCCCATCTCCCGCGGAGCCGTCCAGCCCTGCCCTGATGCTCCGGAGGGCGAAAAAGCCCTCAGCAGGCAGGGCGGACGCTCCCCTCACTGGGACTGGAGCCGAAGATGGACAAGAGGGCTCCTGAAGACCCCGACAACCGGCAACTCTCCCATCTCCGAAACGGAGCTTATTTGGTCGCCGCCATCTTGGATAGCACCTTGTAAAAAAAAAATTAACTAAAATATCAAATTTAGGGAGCCAATTTGGTGTTGTGGTTAAGGTTCTGACCTAGAAACTAGGAGACTGTCGATTCTAGTCCCACTTTAGGCATGCAAAACTGGCAGAGTGATTTAGACTAGCCACTTTCTCTCAGCTCAACTCACCTCGTTGTTGTTGTGGGAAAAATATGAGGAGGAAGGAGTATTGGTATGTTCATCATCTTAATTTGTATATGAAAAAAAGCAGGATTAAAAAAAATCATGCTAACTACAATTCTCGACTTCATGTTCACTAGTATTAAGTTTATATTTATCAGATAGAACACTTGAAATGATGCATAGCTAATTTATCATAGTTTTTGTGGTTTGTAATGCCTTTCTTGGCCATTAAATAAAATCACCATGAAGAAAATCTCTTCCAAATTTTAAGGAACAATTCAGCAGGTATATCTGACATAATGAAAAATTTAAAGCCAAATAATTGCTCCTTCTTAAGTACACTGATGGTCCAAGTGATAAATTAAAAAATTATAGTTATCATTGCATTCTCGTTAATCTGACTTTTCTTTATGACAGCCTGGTAGCAAATGGAAGAGCAACTGTCAAGAGTGTACATGTGACCCTTTGACCATAAGCATACAATGTGAACCACAGAGATGCCCATTAACAACTGAAGTTTGTGAGGAAGAAGGATACATACCCACCCCTGTGGTAAATCCAGAAGATCGATGCTGCCCCACAATAAAATGTGGTATGCATTATTTGTTTACTTATCTCTAATACCAAAAGGGTTTTGAAGCTCTGTTGTGCTCTCTCTCATACACACCCCTGTATCCATATACCGCTTTAATATATTACAGGCTCCACAAACTTACCACCACAACTTCTGTTGCCCTCTGGTGGTGCTATGATTGCTTGGAACAACAAGGGCTGTGGCCCAGTGAACCTTTGGACCCAAAAGTCTGAGAAAATGATCTAAAGAAACGATATCAGGGTGTTGCACATCCAAGGTCTAAAAAGAAATAAGAAATGATCAGTGAAAACTTCAGGCTTGCTTGAAGGTGGAATTCACACAGAGAGAGAGAGAGAGGGAGGGAGGGTGGGAGAGAGAAATGATATGTGGAATGACCTTGAGAGGCAAGTCAGCCAAGGGAAGGATCAGTTAAAGACATCTTAGCCTGCAGCAAGAACGTGAACAAGGCAAGAGCTCAAAAGATATTCTCTCTAGTTTTGGAAGCTATAAAGGAAGTAATTTCAGACTTGCAAGATTCTATGATTGTAATGTTTCAATAAAGTAAAATTAGCTCTTCTTATCATGTTTTCTGTCTGGCTGACACACACTCTGCCCCCTTCACCAGCACTTTTGAGACCAAACAGGTTTATCTGGTTGTGGTTGCTGAATCTTCCGCATACTCTGAGTTTGAAAGAAGAGCGGGGAGGCATTGTTATGCCTAGAAAACACAGGCATTTCAACTTTCTGCCACCACTTATCTTTGTAGTATCATGATGAACAATGATCCAAAGCTATTCCAATTCCTAGAAACAGAAACAAGAGAAGTAATAATTGAGTCTTAAAATGTTAATATTAAGTATGTTTCCATTAGAGAAAAAGTAGACCACCTATCACTTTTTAGAGAGAAAAGGTTGAGAGAGAGAAAGAGCATCTAACAGGGATAGCAAATGAACACTCAAAAGAGAACTAAATTACCAATCCACATATTTGATATATATGAGAGATAGCAATCTTTGGAGGTTCAAACACCCTGTATTCTTCACACACTAGCATCATATGCTTCCGATAGAGATTTTAGACAGAAAACTAGACATCTGGAAATGTTCTTTTCCTCATTTCCTAGAGGATCAAGGTTATGTGCACCCAATATGATAGGATCTACTTGTTCTGATATCACATAAGAATTATAGATGAGATGGCCATCATCACACAAAGCCAGGCAAGTCCAAGTGTTTGGGGCCTCGTTCAGTTCTTTCTTCTTTTTGATCTTTTCCACAGTATGCAACACCACTACGTGCTCCAAGGTAAAGAAGACTTGTAAACCTGGATATCATGTAGCCTCAGTCTCTTATGATAAGTGCTGTGCCGACATTAAATGTGGTAAGTTCAAACTCTAAGATAAATGGACTATATAGTCTAAGGGGAAAACAGCCATAACCAGGGGAATTGTAGATGAGATGAAACAACATGAGAACATGTAGGATGGATGTATTCCTAACTTTGGTTTCTATTTGTATTTTACTGTATCTCATAACAAACTTTAATTTAAAAAATGGGAATTTAGGGTAGCTATAGAAGTCATTATCTAAGCATAAGAGAAGCTGTTTTGTGCTGTTTTGTGTTTTGTGAAGTTGTATTGAAATAGCATCCCCTATTTTAATATTTTACCTAATCTAATTATTAATAACAAGTCTGATAAAACTGTGAAATCCCCATTCAAATGTTCATTCTGCAATAAAGATTGACATTTCATATTCACATATTGACTGAATTTGGGGGGGGGTCTAAGAGGGTGGCTGGCTGCTGTAAGCTTTTTGGAGGAAAGCAATATAAAAGTCATAAATAAAATGAAATAAAAGTAACTTTGTATATAAAGTATTTAGCTATCTTCTTACTATTAGTTATACCTGGCTAATTAAATAGTATTAAATAGTCAACGTGGGAAGTTCAGACTGACCCAGGAGCTGTTGATACAGTTCTACAGAGGAATTATTGAGTCTGTCGTTTGTACTTCTATAACTGTCTGATTTGGTACAGCAACTAAACAGGCAGGTACAAAAGATACTTAGGACCGCAGAAAAAACAACTGCAACCAGCCTGCCTTCCATTGAGGACCTATATGTTGTACAAGCCAGAAAGAGGGCTGCAAAACAGAGTCCTCACATCCTGGGCATAAACTGTTTCAACTCCTTCCTTTGTGCCGTTTCACTATAGGGCATTGCATGCCAAAACAACTAGACATAAGAACAGTTTTTCCCCTTGTATCATCACTCTGCTGAACACTAATCCTCACATTATTTCTGATGTCTACACACGCACATGTTGTGTGGCTGTATTATCTTCTTCTTCTTCTTCTTCTTCTTCTTCTTCTTCTTCTTCTTCTTCTTCTTCTTCTTCTTCTTCTTCTTCTTCTTCTTCTTCTTCTTCTTCTTCTTCTTCTTCTTCTTCTTCTTCTTCTTCTCTATCCCCTCTTATTGGTATCATTATTATGATGATGATTATTATTACTCTGTTGCTTGGCATGTACACTGAGACCTTCTGCATTGGAGACAAATTCCTGTGTCTAATCACACTTGGCCAAATAAAATATTCTAATTCTAATTCTACTATTCTAATTATTAAATTCTTTTTTTTTAATCAATCTGTTTTCACATTATACTATAAATAATTGGTTTCTTTCTGTTTTCAGAACCAAATGAACATGACTGTTTGGTTAATGGATCAGTTTATAAGGTAAATAAACTAATATTTATTATTCATGTATGTGAATAAAACTGTTTTCTACATTTTCAATTATAAATCAGAAGTTTAGCATGAAGATCCAAACTGTACTCTGCATTTCACCGTCCCTGTCAGGGAAAGGGTTCATTGGCTTGAGCTCTAGGGAATGCAAACAAGAAGAGATATCTGTGAGGGGGACCCCAAATATCAAGATGGTATTTGTGATGGCACAGTCAAAGCCTTTTAAGTCTATAAAGGAGAGTCTATTTAGAAAGTCTATTTGTAGCTTAGTGTTGAAATGAGGATATATATATAGATCATTACTGTAACTAAACCAAACTCAAATGCTGTCTTTACCCTTATGAGAATTATACTGAATTGTATTCTATATTTTGTTCCCAGTCTGGAATGACCGTTCCTGGTAAACCCTGTGAAATATGCACCTGTACTTCTGTTACGGACCCTGCTACCAAGAGAAATGTTGTGGAATGTAAGCCAGTTACCTGCAACACAGATTGTCCCATGGTAAAAACAAGTCTTTCCTGCCTAAATGTAGCTTAACAGGATTTTTACAGGAGGCTATCTCTCCATCAGTATTAATTCCTACTGTCTGTTAACAGGGTCATGAGTACCAAGTAAAACCTGGCGAATGTTGTGGAAACTGCATCCAAGTGGCTTGCATCGTCATCATTAATGGCACTGATGAGATACTGGAGGTAGGATCTTATCATTTGTACTGGGCACAAGTGAAATAATAGGGTATTCCTGCGCTTTTGCTAACTAATCTGAACTCCTTGTCAAGTTGTAAGACTGCATTGTAATGTCTACTTTCTTCATAGCACTGGCAGATGAGAACTAAAGTATCCAAATACCATAAGATGTTAAAATGTGAATAGAACTCAGCATGCTTCCCTCCTAATATATTGGACTATACTTCATTATCCCCAATCTACAAAACCGGTAGCAATTGATAGGATAGGAAAACTGAAATAAACTGAAAACAGGTAGTCCCCGATATATGACCACAATTGGAATCGGAACTTCCATTGCTAATCGATGTGGCCATTAGGCAAAACATCATGTGACTGTACCACTTAGCAAGAGCAGTTCCAACAGTCCAGGTTGCGATCATCAGGCCAGGCCAGTGCTATTGATAAGCAAGGACTTCACATTTCTCCTGCTCTGCCGTGCTTGCCTTCACTTCTGCCTTATCTTCTCTCCCATTTCTGCTCTTTTGGGTACGCTGCATTATGCCACATACCCCTGCTGCTCCCCAGTGCCACAGCCCACAGCTGACCTTTGCTGTCTTCTTATCTCCTGCTGGTGGCCCTGAATCCAAGCGCTGGACAAGGGTGCAGTTCTGAGATGCAGTGAGAGCAGTGCATCTACCAAAGGGAATTTGTCAGGCCCAGTCAGGAAGAAGGCAGCAGGATGCAAGGCAAAGAGACAGTGGTGGCTTCTTGAGAGAAAGGATTATGTGGGAGGTGTCGTTTGGCGAGGTGGGAGAAGAAAGAGGAAGAAAAAATTGGTGGAGAAAGAGGGTGGACGGTGCAGTGCACACTCTGCAGCCCATGTTACACTGCTAGAAAACCAGCCATTCACAAAAGCATCTAGGCACTGCCACATGTGCTGCCAGTGCTAGGATATCTAAACAGCCAGGCTCCTCTTGAACAGCACCTGAGGCCATACTGGGTGGGGAATTCTGGAAGTTGAAGTCTCTACTGTACATCTTAAAGTTCCTGAGGTGGAGAAACACTGATCTAGATGTATCAAGAACTTTGGTTCATAATTTTCTATTGTAAAGTTTACAATTAAAATAACAATCCTCTCTCATACTCTCTCTTTCTCCTAATTTACAAAAAAACAGCCTGAGCAGATAAAAACGGATAACTGTAAACAGTACAAATGTGAACCAAGGAACAATACGCTAGTTTTGGTTGAGACTAAAGAAACATGCCCCTTCTTTGATCCAGACTGCAGTCCTGTAAGTTTTCTATCGATTTTTAATTCTTTTTTTTTTCATTTATGGTCTACATTTGTTGAATATAATTAATGTTTTTTTTTTAAAAAAAACTCAAACCAAAGATCTGTATCAAATACTCATGATCAACATCCATCATTCAAGATTGAGATTAATGTTATTGGTTATTCTTTCTAATGTTTTTTATTCATAAACATTGAATAACTAACAGTTGCCTCCTATACAATAAAGTTGTGGATCAATTTATTTGTTTAGCAAGAAGAAATGGTGGTGACTAAAACTAGGAGTGTGTCCCATCCCTCATCATCCAGCTCACAATACATTCAGAATGAAAATATTCATATATTCAGTATGAAAATGTTTTTTTAAAAACTTGTATGTATATTTGGATGAGCAGTTATCACACTTCCCGCATTTAGAAACTCAGAGGTAACAATTTGTATTTCTTTAAGTATCAACCTTATCCACATTATAATCTGGATTATTTTCTGGAATCCCTATTATTTTCTGGCAGAAGAGTAGAGGTCACACATTTGGATGAATTGAATTGAAACTGTTGGGTTTTCCTCATTCTTATCACTAGTGAACTATAGTGTTCTTTAGGTTTTTTTTTTTTTACAGAATGTGGTGTTCCTCAATGAAAAATCATAAAATGCTTCTATTAGTAAAAGTGTATCTATTCACTGAAATCATTGTTCTTTTAAAGAGATAAAGAAATAATGCATTTTACCACTTCATAAGCAGTAATCTATTAATAAGCAATAACTCATAATCAATTCGTAACTTGCTGGTTTTGATTCTCCTTTTTGGAAACATTGAATAACGATAGATTGAAGCATTTTGTTATATAGGTAGTTGTTACGTTATTAGGCAATTAAAAACCCCTACTAGAAATATCTTTTAATGCACATCAAGATGTGATATTGATTAAAATAATAACACAAACTTTCGTTGTTGTCAAAGGATCAAATTGAATTGACTCACAATGGCTGCTGCAAGATATGCAAAGAGAGTAAGTAAACAACAATTTAAAAATGCATAATTCCTAAGGTCTTTATTAAGTACATTTGATCAGTATTACCTCTAGCTCTTCATTTAAATTTATGAATCAAAATGTTGAAGAGGACAGGCCAAAAACTGAATCTTCTGCATCATTAGAGATAAATTGTCTCCTGAGATTCCTAAAACATTTTTTTTTCAATTTCTTTTTGCTTATATCTTTCATGTCATGGACTCTTTTCCATCAGGTCAGCAAAACCTAGTCTGTTTATGACATACATCTTGCACACTTAAGTAATACTCCAGTGTTATTAATTATTGAATTCCTGAGAGTGAAAAATGAAGGCTTTGTGTGCTTGTGTAACATTCATCATTATTAGTATTGCTGTTGAGCAGATGGCAACATCTGGCATACCTTATCTGGACTAAAAAGCTAAGTGGGAAAATAGATGATTAACACGTGAATGGGCAGCCACTAGGGAATTCCAAAATTGTAGGAGAGATTGAGAAGATCAAAAAATAACTTGGAAGGAAACAAATAGTAGATTATTTCATTAATCAGCAACTACAACAGTGAATATGAAGACTAAGTGAAAAGTAAAACATTTCCTTTTTACCTTTCATTTTTTAGTACCAAACTGCAAGCCATACAAGAATCAAACTCTTATCCGTGAAAATGAATGTGTATCTCCTGAAACTGTTGAATTGACTTACTGTGAAGGAACTTGTTCAAGCTCTTCAGTGTAAGTGACAAAGAGGCCTATCCTACTCTTAACTATTCATTCCTCTACTGGGTAATGTGATATTCGTAAAATATCAGCTTCATTTGCTTTTGGAGACAAGAGCTCCTTTCAATTTGCTGGTTGGTTATGTTGGATTGTTTTGATGATTGGGTGGCTATGTGCATTTTTAATCATTCTGACCAACTATTTGTTGGAGTTTTTAAACTCTATGGTAACCCCCAAGACCTATTTGAGATGGACAATGTAAAAAAGCATGTAATAAGTTACATTTTACCAAAAGTATCTTAATTTTTTTTTCTCCACCCGGACAGGTATTCCCAAAAGGAAAAGGCATTTCAGCATAAATGTAATTGTTGCCAAGAATTCAAGAGCCATAAAAAAGAAGTAACCTTAACATGTCTGAATGGCACAACCATCATTTATGACTATTTATATGTGGATGAGTGTAAGTGCAAAAATGCATGCTAGTTCGAAGCCTCAACCAGCTAGGAGATTTTTTTTTAATTTTTCTTAATCCAAGACAAATTCAACAATCACTTGTCAGAAATCAGTCATCATTCAGTGCTACTTTGGATCTCTTCCTGTGTCCTTGAATCATATATGTTTCTGTTGGCCAGTTGCTTAATCAAATTAATCTCCTTTTTCATGTAAAAAAAACAATTACATTCATTCTGGCAAACTGCATTCTCATTGGAAGGTTTTTCTCTTTGGAAAATCTTCCAAGTAATCCTAACATAATGATAGAAATGTATAACATTGTAATGTAGAAAATTAAATTCTTATATGTCCATGCTTCTCTTGCTTTGCTGATTTTTTTTTGGGGGGGGAGGGCAGGGGTTACAAGTCTTTAAACAACATAACATAATCTGCTGGCATAAACCTCTGTATAGCACCAATGCAGATACTAAACTTACTTTCCCATTTAATTCTGCTTTTTTGAGATTAATAAACAATACTTGAACAAGTTCAGCTGGTATAACTATTATTTTCATTCATCCAGCTGCTGGCATTCATTAAAGTCAAACTATCACACTGTGATAACTTACTGTTTAATTATATAAAAAGAGTAGGACAGTCCTTCGCAACTAGTAACCTTTAGAAGGAATTACATAATTATGATTAATAACCTGCAAAATAAAAACATAGCACAAACAATCCAATGTAACATGAACAGTGTAATGGTCATATAAAATGTAAAAAATAAGATTAAAAAAAACTGAGAAAGAGAAAAATTGAATGTAATACAATCAACAAGATAAAACCTAAGATAAGTAGAAATACAATTACATAAAAATGCAATAATATCAAAGAGTAAAGAAAGATTTCTTAATGTCATCATGATAAAATAGGGAAAGGTTATGGCTTTGTATGAAAATCACTGCAAATAGAAACTGTGGGCAATGGTAGTATTTCAGGTTCATTCTCACCACAAACACAGGGTCCATCAGCCAAAGGGGGCCATATAGTACCGTAGAATATTTGTAGCTCAGGACTGTGGGGTTTTTGGTGTTCTCTGAGTTGTGGACACTTTAGACTTATATACCACTCCACAGTGCTTTGCAGCATTCTCTCTGAGTGGTTTACAAATGTCAGCACATTGCCCCATATCATGACCTTGCTTGCCACAGTTGTTAAATAAATCACTGCAATTGTTAAGTTAGTAACACAGTTGTTAGTGAATCTGGCTTCCCCATTGATTTTGCTTGTCAAAAGGGGAATCACATGACCCCAGGACTACAGCTGTAATAAATAGGAGTCAGTTGCCATGCATCCAAATTTTGATCACATGACCATGGCGAAGATGCAATGATTGTAAGGCTGAAAAACGGTCATGTCACTTTTTTCAGTGCCATTGTAACTTTCAACGGTAACTAAATGAACTATTGTAAGTTGAGGATTACCTGTATAAACATTTTCCAGGTTGCAACCACCACTGAAGGATAACTATAGCATCCAAATTCATCTACTGTGTAGTGTCAAAGATTATTTGATGGATTTCAGCTTTATTTCTCTTTAAATCTAGGGGTAGCAAAGAGTAGATAGAAAGGCCACAATAATCACTGAATTGAATGAATAGTCAGCTAAGATTTTTTTTTTCTTTCCACCTTGATGAAAAGCCATGAAAAACCATTAATGAGACCAGGGGAACTTTGGAAAACAGGAATTTAAGCCAACAAGATAATTGGCTGTATGAACCTTTTCTCCCAATGGAATCATGTCAGTTTTCATTAAAGCATATGAAACACAGGTGAATGCAAAAGAGCACATGTAACAATCTATCTTGAGCAATTTCAGGGATTTTGAATCATTGTAGGCACATAACTCTGCATGATACAGCATTTGGGGTAGAGATATGGCAAATTAAATCTGTTTAAAAAGCTTGATGTTGGCAGGTAGGCATCTGCTCCTTTAGAATGAAAAAAACAAACAAATAGGATTGCCTTGACACTATTATTAGCTTTGGCAGAAATACAATCGTTTGTGCCAAGCTCCAGAGGCCTGAAAAAATATGTCAAAGCTGGAGCTCCTTCAAATTTTGATGTTACTCAATTTACCTTTGATGTTTGTGATAAGAAGAAACCCAAGAAAACCACAATGGTGATCATAGAGTGATTGATTGTAAGCCCTCACTTCTTACACAGTTCTGCTAAAGCCAGGCAACTTCTCTCAAAGCCCACTGAAAAAGTGACTGCATCAGCAGCAAACAGCAGTGTTGGCAGATGCCCATCACTGAGTTTAATGGATGGGGCCCCTTTTTGATTAAAGTAAATACCACTGAATTCACAGACATATTAAACAATAGGAGAGCTAGAAAAGAATCCAATTTTATTGCTTGAGGGTTAAAAGCAAAGTAACTATGCCTTCCCCCCACCCTAAGGATTACACCGAACCTTAAAATTCTTTACAAACTATGGAAATCCATAGATTCTTTTCCCCCCCTTAAAACCTAAAATCTTTTCCTTCCATCTAATACTCTTTTATTCTCTAATGCATACATTTCACTTATTGTTGCCTCTGTGTGTTCATCTTGTTAAAAGTAGCGACATCTATTTTATTAGAACTTACTATATGGCCAATGTCAACTGTCTCTTTCCAGTGTGGCCATAATTAATAGATTTGGTTGTATTTTCAAGCAAATCTTGTAATTGTCATCCAGTTTTGACCAAATGCGAAGGTCATATGTTCGGTTCTTAATAGATGAAGCAGTGAACAAAGCTTCAAATTTGAAACTGAATGGCCAAGTTGATAAATGTTGTTTTCCAAACTGCTGCTCAAATCAAACCTGGTGATTAGCACACACTTCTTCCTGAAAACATTCTGAAACAGCCACCAACAAAATTGAAATCACCCATTATCCGATGTGTATGGAAACAAATTCTTATCTGTCTGTCCTCCGCAATCCCTTTCACAAGGTTACAAAATGTCCATGATTTTGTAAAGGCCATAGCAACAAAAGATGCTGTGTTCTGAATCCATGCTGAAAGGCTTTTTTTCATAGAAATACAGGCACAATGCAACATTGCAATCCAGATGTTTGTTCACAACTCATTCGTTATACTGCATTAAGATCCCCTGATTTTCCAGCTGGTCTGATGATTGTGTCTGGTGAGAGGCGGTCACAGCATTACAAGGCTTCAATTTAAGAATTCTTCCATCTTGAATTTAGCAAGCCAGTTATTTTTTTCCTTCAACAGAAAGTAGGTAGTTAGGTTTGCTTGCTGAGCTAACTGATAAATATGTATGGTTCTTCCTTGCCTCAAAAAGCCATCAAAAAGATATTGAAAATGTATTTGAGAATACCTGTATTAAGAGAAAGTTTAAAAAAAATGAAGTACCAGTTTAAAGAAAAACTCTGTATGTTAAAGAGGATGAAAAAAGGGTGAAAGAAAGGTTTTTTCCCCCTTTTTTTTCAATAAGGTCAAAGAATTTGAAAGCATACAATACATTTTGTAAATAAAAATGGTGACAATTCACAAAGATTACTAAATACACATTATTTCCATAGCAAGGAAGATAAAGCAGGAATAATTAAATTGATTATTTTATTCAAAGAGGAAAATATGTTCTTATTTGGATATCACTTCTGGAATTTGTGCTTGTGGGGAAAAAAATGAAACTTTGACCTTGGTTTTGTTGATTAGAAAGATTTGGTGTTATAGGAATGGCTAGTTATAGATTAATGTGTAAAAGCAAAAAGTTGAGGTTGAAGTGTGTTTATCGTGTATTGTGCTAACAAGAGTTGGAATGCCCCCTTTTCTTTCTTTTTCCCATTCCCCTTTTTCCCCTCACACACCCCTTTTCCATGCTCCCTTTCCCTCCCTTAATTTCCTATTTTTTTTCTTGTTTGTATTTTATATAATAAAAATAAAAATGATAAAAAAGACATCCATCCTTATCATATAAGGCTATGTCCTGACTAAAATCTGAGTGCAGTATAAATGGTACTGTTTTTACTTCAGTAAAACATACCATAGAGAACAGGTAGCTAGCACATTTTGACTGATTTTGAACACATTCCTACATTTTCAGATCCTTTTCAGCAAACAGTTCTAAAAGCCATTAACAAAAATATTTCAGGCATAACTCAAGCTGCCTCCTGGAGGCTTCGATTTTTGGCAGAAGGTTAATGAGAATCATTTCGATAACAAGGATACTGAATTTCTTGACAGCAGAAAATCTGATCTTCTTTGGATGAACAGTATAAATGAACTACTGTAGATAAGAGAAATAGGGTAACCTAAGTACCAAGGTTACTAAATTTCCTTCCAGTCGAAGCTCTCTTCAACAGTCAATCATTCACTCAGCAAAATGCGCTAAAGACCTTCAGTCTTAAATAGCTAACATTTTGCTCAAAGCCTTAAATAGACAGCTTAAGTCATGTTTCCCAAACTGATGATGTACGAATGGCATCAACTTTCATAACCCCCAAAGATGCCACTCTAAAAAGCCCGCCTTAGGCATGAGGTTTGGCAAATTTCTGCCATGTCAAAATTCACAAATTTGAAAGGAATGAGTACAACTCCAACTCGTTAACTTGTTTCTCTTCTTGAGCTAGCTATTCACATTTACACAATATGCACATGGCACATGAATGTCATTTACAACTGCTTCCTGCAATTGGTCATTTATTTAAACTAAATTTTACTTAGAACAGTGTCTTAAACACTGAGAAAAAAACAAGAATATTATCAGTAGAGTTGTAGGCAGCTGGCTTTACCAAAAGTGCAGAAGGGATTAAAAGCCTATTTCCTGTGTCTAAGGTTAATTGGAACAAAATTCAGAAGCATAGTCAGTCTAACTGAACATTTTCTCATTAAAACCCAGAGGTGCTGTATCTGCAGATAGAAAAGACTGCTTCTGTTTGAAAGTTCTTCTGCAAGTCATTTCTCCCTGAAATGTAGAACTGCTTATTTTGGAACAAGGTCCATCTTTGGGAGCATAGTGGCAGGGAAGAAGGGCAATTGTCATTTCTCACTCCATTCCAATTTCTGTTGAGTCTAGTGGCTGAAATTGGTTGCTTAAAGTAAATAGCTCATCCACCCTTCCTAAAGTAGAGTCTGTACAGGAGGAAGCTCTTCAATTTTCAGTTGTTTGCAAAGCTGGTCCGTCCAGTCGCTGTTCATAGCTGTTCCATCTTCTTCCCTGTCAGGGTGTTTAATCTAGCCAACACAGAATATAATTCTGCTACCTGCTCACAATAGAGAAGCGGCTGGAGCAAATAAAAGAAAATGAAAACACCGAGTTTGTGTCATCAAGCAGAGTGATTGCCCACTGATCAAATAAGAAAAAAAAATGGCAAATGAAAAAACACTGAACAGGAGGGACAAAGTCCAATACGGTTTTGTTGCCAGTTTGAAAAAAATAAGCAGACAAGCCAAATAAAGCAGTTTTAAAGCCATTCCGTCACTTTTCCAAGATCCTTGAAACAAGATCTGTATGGGTAATCTTGGACTTACAACCATAGATGGGTCCAGAATTTCTGAACCTAAGCAAGACAGTTGTTAGTTTTGATTTTTTTTTTTTTGCCATAGTTGTTAAGTGAATCACTGCAATTGTTAAATGAAACATGCAGTAATTAAGTAAATCTGGCTTCCCCATTGACTTTGCTTGTCAGAAGCCAGCTGGGAAGGTTATAACTTCTGATCACATGACCCCAAGATACTACAACCATCCTAAATGGCTTCTGATGGTGAGATGGACAGCATATACCTTTAACAATCTAAATAAATACATGCCAGTTGCCAAGTGCCTGAATTTCAATCATGTGACCATGGGACGGTTGCAACAGTCATAAGCATATAAACTACTTTTTCAGTGCAGTTATAATTTCAAATGGTCAGTAAATGAATGGTTGTAAATTGAGGACTACTTGTGCCAGGGTTTTCAAATGGAAATCATCACTGAGTAAGGCACAAGGACTAATTCATTAGCACTGAAGTCCTTTGATAAGAATCCCAGGCTGGCTTATTGTATGAGCCATGGTTGCATAATGGTTAGAGTGCAGTACTGCAGGCTGCTTCTGCTGACAGCCGGCTTCCTGCAATTTGGCAGATCGAATCTCACCAGGCTCAAAGTTGACTCAGCCTTCCACCCTTCCGAGGTAGGTAAAATGAGGACCCAGATTGTTGGGGAGGGCTGTAAAGCACTATGAAGTGGTATATAAGTCTAAGTGCTATTGCTATCTCTGGTCTTTCTGCCTTCTAGCCCAGTAGTGGCCACAAAGAGGACCAGTTAGAGCAAAGGTCTTCAAACTTGGCAACTTTAAGACTTGTGGACTTCAACTCCCAGAATTCTCCAGCCAGCATACCTGGCTGGAGAATTCTGGGAGTTGAAGTCCACAAGTCTTAAAGTTGCCAAGTTTGGGGATCCTTGAGTTAGAGAGACAGATCATGGAGATCTAGGCAGCTGCTAAGAGCTGAAACCATCTTAATGGCACTTAATCATCATAGTTATCACCGGATAACTACAGGAAAAGTTTGGAAGATATTTCTGCCATAAGAGGCATTTCACAACACTGACTGGAAAGACACAAAAGCTTCTGCACTCGTAATATTCAGTTTTCTTATTTTGAATCTATAGCCACCGGCACGAAAATGTCAAGCATTCAGATTTTCAGAAAAATGTACTTCCCTTTGTAGCATACGACCGTTGTGTCAGCTTTTGTTCACCCAGGGAACCACTGAAACACACAATTGGACAAGGAGTGCTGAAACTTTGCACAGAACTGTGAATGCCATTCGTCCTTTATGAAAAGCTGCAGTTGCAGAGTTTCTATCCTTGATAATTTTAGAATCTGTAATGGCCTTTGAAATATCCTCTCCTCTAAATCCTTACTCATCATGGGTGCTTATGCCTTTTCTCCATTGAAGAAAACATTTACTGTAAAATTAGTAATTATGACTAACAGATGGCTCCTTATCTTGGCCCAGGGAAGGTAACAAAGCCATTTGCATTTTATTGCAATTAATCAGTGCTGACATACTATCATGTTTCCTACTGGATACACTTCAGGCTTGATTAGAGCAAAACATACTGCTTGGGGAGATAGTGCGTGTAGAGATGGAAAAATAATTTTCCATCTCTACACTGAGCTTCTAATCACCATGGAAGCTCTCAAGGGTTCTTCACGTTATAATGTGGCATGGAAGATTTCATAGATATTTCACCCCTTCAGCTACATTGTTGAATTACCAAGTGTAATTAGTGCCATCAAATACGTACATTCCTATAGAAATACTGACAACAGGAGCTATTTATCCCAGTGCAATCCAATCCATGATTTCCTTTACTGCTGCTTATGTTGATTTTTCAAAAAATAATAATAGTATTTTGAATGCGAACTATTCACAACTGGAGATTTGAGATGCCAATTTACCCCTAAAATGTGCTGCTTTCTATATTATTTTTTAAAATACACAGGCAGTTATTAGTAGCACTTTTGCTGGAAGGGGTTGTTCTCATTGGTATATTAGTTTTAAAAGTATTCTTATCATTTCATATCCTCCAAAACGCCTACATTAAATAGCATTAAAATGAAAATGATTGACAAAACTCCAGCAACCTCATGAAAATTATCCTTCCAAATTGCTTTAAAAAGCAATGCTATAATCAAACCAACACAGGCATAAGAAGAGTCTTTATGCTGAGCCCGGGGCATCATCTGCTTAAAGTGGTTTCATCCTTACATACAATATCCTTATCTAGTTGTGATGCAATCAATAGTTTCTCCTAACTTTAAGCTGTGCAGAACCCAACACTCATCAAAGTCATGAATGACATAACATACGGAAACTACCATATTTCCTCAAAAATAAGACCAGGTCTTATATTAATTTTTGCTCCAAAAGATACATTAGGGCTTATTAGGTCTTATTTTCTGGGAAATATGGTACTTAATGTACCCGTCTGGCTGATGATCTTAACTGGGGCTTATGTTTGGGGTAGGGCTTCTTTTTGGGAAAATAATGTAATATAAAGAGCTAATGCCTTCACACATCTAAAATGTACAGGTAGTCCTTGATTTACAATTCATTTTGTGACCAAAGTTATAATATTGAAAAATTCAACTTATGACAGTTTTTCAGTTACCACCTTTGCAGCAGCCCCATGATCATGTGATCAAAATTCAGATGCTTGGCAACTGATTCATATTTATGACCATTGCTGTCTCCCAAGGTCATGTGATCACCTTTTGCGAACTCCTGACAAGCAACGTGAATGGGGAAGCCAGATTCACATAATAACCAGATTAATTTATCAGCTTCAGCGATTCCCTTAACAACTCTGGCAAGAAAGGTCGTAAAATGTGGCAAAACTCACTTAACAAATGTCTCACTTAACAACAGGAATTTGTCAAACGGATTGCTCCAGCCACATGAATGGAGTTATAAACCTGCCACCAGCTGACCAATGGATTTATTAAGTTGGAAGTTCAAAACCAGCTTTGAAATAACAATTAACATTGGTTAATGATGACACCCAGCTGTACATCTCCACCCCAGGCCACCCCAACGTTACCCTTGAAGTGATGTCCCGGTGCCTGGAGGCTGTGCGGATCTGGATGGGGAGAAACAGGCTCAAGCTCAACCCTTCCAAGACTGAGTGGCTGTGGTTCCCGGCATCCCGATATAGTCAGTTGACTCCATCCCTGACTATTGGGGGCGAGTCTTTGGCCCCCTCGGAGAGGGCTCGCAATCTGGGAGTCCTCCTGGATACGCAGCTGTCCTTGGAGGAACATCTGAAGGCCAGGGGGACTTTTTGTCAGGTTCGCCTGATCTGCCAGTTGCGACTCTTTCTTGATCGGGATTCCCTGTGCACAGTCACTCACGCCCTCGCCACCTCTCACCTGGACTACTGCAATGGTCTCTACATGGGGCTCCCCTTGAGGGGCACCCGGAGGCTCCAACTGGTCCAGAATGCGGCCGCGCAGGTAGTTACGGGAGCTGCATGGCACTCCCATACAACACCTCTCCTGCGTGAGCTGCACTGGCTCTCAGTGGTCTTCCGGGTGCGCTTCAAGGTGTTGGTTATCACCTTTAAAACGCTCCATGGCATAGGACCTAGATATCTTCGAGACCGCCTGCTGCTACCAACGGCCTCCCATCGACCTGCGAGCTCCCAGAGAGGGCCTCCTCGGGGTGCCATCAGCCAAACAATGTAGGCTGGTGGCCCCCAGGGGGAGGGCCTTCTCTGTGGGGACACCTACCCTCTGGAACCAGCTGCCCCCAGAGATAAGGAGAATCCAAGACCTCGGTGCCTTCCACCATGCCGTTAAAACTTTCTTTTTTCAGCAAGCCGGGCTGGCCTAACACTTTTTTTAAAATGTTTTTAATTGTTTTGTCATTGCTTTTAATTATGGGGCCAAATATATATATAAATTTATATACAATTAAAATACAATTAAAAAGATATATATATATATATATATATATATATATATATCTTTTTAATTGTATTTTAATTAAAATACAATTAAAAAGATATATATATATATGTGTATATATATATATATATATATATATATATATATATATATATATATATATATATATATATATATATATATATATATATATATATATATATATATATATATATATATATATATATATCTTTTTAATTGTATTTTAATGTTTGTGGTTTATGTTTTTACTTTGGCTGTACACCGCCCTGAGTCCTCAGGGAGAAGGGCGGTATATAAATTTGATATAAAATAAAATAAATAAATAAAAAACATCTGATCATAGCAATACTTTATTCATGTAATAAGCATGTGTAGTTTTTGTATTTGGTTATTAGTGGAATGGAGATAAGAGCATAACATGGGGACTTCACTCTCGTTCATTCCTTTGGGATCCCAGATTAGCTTCCTTGGTTGTATTGAAGAAATTGTGTCTCACCATGAGTCACAAACAGAATACTTTACTGACTTCATTTGTTGAGGCAGCACTGGATGACTAACAGATGCATCTTTTATTTATGTTGCATTTCTACTGTCCTGAGATTTATCAAGTTATTGCATCGGGCACATAGATTGCTGTGATAAATAGAAAAATAATAATAATAATAATGCCTCTTTCTCAGTCCTCTCCAACCAGACACAGAGAAGAGTCTCTGCTGCAGCTGCAGTGCCTGAAAAGGAAATGAGGAGATTGTGCAACTACCTCTTGTAGGATGTGCAGAAATGGCTTGCTTCATGCAAAACTTTATAAAGCATTAAGACAACTCCCAAATGAAGCTCTGTGCCTGGATATCTCTGTGGTGGAGAAAGTGTTGTCAAACACTCAAATATACCAGGAGTCTTAAGCAATACAATTTAACACAGGCAAATATGTGGCGTGGCGTGGCGTGGCGTGGCGTGGCGTGGCGTGGCGTGGCGTGGCATAGCATAGCATAGCATAGCATAGCATAGCATAGTATAGAATAGAATAGAACAGAATAGAACAGAACAGAACAGAACAGAATGGCCAAGTGTGATTGGACACATAAGAAATTTGTGTCCGGTGCATAGGTTCTCAGTGTACATAAAAGCAACAAAGTGATAAATCGTAAGACCATAAGATACAACCAACAAAGCAATAGTAATGGGTAATAGGATACCAAGAGGTAATATGAAAGATGAGAAGAATAATAGTAATACAGGCCTACTACAAGGTTAGATATCCTTAGGCCTAAATCAGTGCTGTGGGAATTAGGTGTTTAACAGAGTGATGTCTTGGGGGGGAAACTGTCTTTGTGTCTAGTTGTTTTGACTTGCAATGCCCTATAGCAGATCTACAAGGGGTGGTTGCATAATCTCCTCAACTCCGTTTCAGTCACTGCAGCAGCAGCAGAGACCCTTCTCTGTGTCTGACTGGAGAAGGCTGAGAAAGAGACCATTTTATTATTTCTCTACTCATTTTTGTACTTTTTGTTAAGGGGATAAAAAGTGTATAACAAGATATACAACTGAATAACCTTAGTGTTATTAGTGAATAACCATTTTTTAAAAAAGAAATTGGCAACATTTGCTGAAGTAAAAGGTTTTCAGTAAAGTTTGCACTTGCTTTCACAGCTATACTGAAAGAGCTACTATTCCTGCCATACTACTTGCAAAAAACTGCAATATGAATTAACTGAAAATCAACTCAAATCTAGATTTATTTGACTCAAGGACACCACTCCAGTCCTTGAAGGTTACTGATTTTAAATGGATTTGTTCCATCCTTCAAAGAATACATCCCTTCATTCTTGGAGATATTCCATTACACACAAACAAATGAATAATTAGTCAAGGAAGCTTTAGGACTTTAGATATTCCATATTTGAATACAAACTGCTAATGCTTTATGAAGACTGTTTATATCTTACTGAATACAGATAGCCTCAGCAGCTGTCATGGATTGAAGCAACATGCCTCCCATAAAAGACCATGGCCATAAATGATTTGATATACATTTATTAAATTAGATAGAATGGGAAATAAGTTGTATAATGCAAACAGCTGAATATGAATAAGAGTAATAAAGAAATGTTTTCAGAATTACAGCAAAACACCCTCAGTACAGCATTACAGGTCAGCCAACACAGGCAATAATATCTAGAAAGGGAAACGCCTAGAATCATCAGCACGTAGTCAGACAGAATTGAACAAAAGGTGGCAAGCATCTAGCTAGGCAAAATGTTCCTGAATTTAACTAATCTTGGATTCTTGGTGAGTTTAAAGCTACTGTCAATGCACATCAGACTTTTAACACAGCTTCTGTGCTGTGAAGAAATGCTATGGATTGTGTAACAAACTGTTGTCACAAAGAATATAATGAAAAATGCAAGGAAGAGTTGTATGCTGCCTAGCATTTACTTTAAGTGGTAGATAACCGGTGCATTTCAGCTCTATACCTCAGAAATCTGTATCCCAACTTTGCAACTTTCATTGAAATCCATGGGAAACATTTCCAAATTTGTTTATAGAATCAAAGTACATCCAGGAATGAACAAAAACATGGTTGTAATTGTAACAATGCTTGCATCCTACTCTTTTGAGAATGGACTACTCTGTCATTGGAAAGCTTTTCATCCAGCAGAGCTTCCCAACTGGCTGAATGGCAAAGTGAGAACCAGGGTCTTTGCCGGTTTCCTTCCCCTCAATCTCCAGATCCTTTACCCCTTCCAAATAAGTACTCTGGAAAAATGAGAGGAATTCTTCTAAAAATCCTTCTAAAAATATCCTTGTCAGTGGAAAAAATGCTAATCAGATTTTAGTGAATAGCCCTATTAGCAAGAATATCAAACAACCCACTGGATCTATCTGAATGCGGATTTATTTAATATCAAAAAGAGCAAGAATACAATTCACTGACATTCTCTTTAAAACCTTCCCCATTATCTATCTCTGAGTAAACTCAAACATCTAGAAATAGGTCTAAACTTTCTTTGAATTTTGCAATAGAGTTATGAAGACTCTTCAGAAATCTCTCTGGACGTGCACCGTGCATACATAAAAAAGCAGCAGTCTTCGAGGCTCAATAAATATCCAGAAGCCAACTATCTGTACAGAAATGCATCTCAAAATGCAAACACAAGCCTTTAGAAGGTACATGAAGTAATTGTGCCAAAGCTTCAGCTGAAGCTGTGTCATAGCTTGCCACCTCCTGATCCAAAAAGACACTTCATTCACAAATGAAGCATCACTGAAAAATCTACATAGCCATATTATGCAGCTCACGTTATTCCACTGGGATGGTATATGGTGTATTCCAGATTTTTGGCTCCTTGCTTCTAATTAATAAAATATCTTAAGGGTCTTAGCTAAACAAATTCACAAGAATTCACCAATGTATTACTGATATATGACTGACATTAACTGTAACATTAATCTGACAGTACTGCAAACTATGGCGAAAGAAACACAGCTGATTTTTAGATGGACACATACCTCTTCTGGAGCTTCTGAAAAGCACTTATTTTATGTAAAAAGCAACAGAAGAGGAAATGATTAATTTAGCATTCACAAATACTAATCCATTAAATTTATGAGAGCAAAATAGCTAGAATTTAAACAAAGCAATAAATGGATCTGATAAGGTATTTAAAATTATTTTCTCAATATATTTTAACAATTAAAAAAATAAATATTTTAACTATAGCTAGCTCTGCCAGGAGTTTTATGATGATACAATAAAGCATTTCTAATAGATCTTTTCTATTAGAGAGAAAAAAGCAGGAAATAATGAGGTTTTTCTTCTTTTAAAACAATAAAAATCATGATCACCTTGATGCCTTATTGTCTTCAAACACTTTAGGAAATAAAAAATTGTCTGGCAATTATAGACAGCATTTGAAAATGTTTAAAACAATAAAAAACTCAAATAGCATGTAAAATGTGTCTATTAAAGTGCATTGTTTCACTTTTTCCAACTTTAAACAAATATAAACTTTGTTACCTCCAACAGATCTACAACTCTAATAGAAAATTATTATGTACAGCTTCTGTATTGTACTCTAAATGTGTCATGTCTTCATTTGTGGCAATGAATTTTTTTCATATGTTTCGCCTTTAATAGAATTAAGGTTAAATGGAATCTTATGAAACCTTACAACAGTGAATATTCCACTGAAATGTTATACCTTAAAATCAATCGTCAAAAGGGTAAAAAAAAAGGTGTTTCTTTTCAAACCATTATTGTTTATCACAAGGAAGTATATTACATTGGTAATGCTGAATTTCTACGGTATAACATTCCACTGCTTCAGTTTTATGAGTTTCTCACAAATATAGGAGCAAACAAGCATAAAAACACATCAGGAAGATTTCAGTCCCCTTCTGGCATACATGTAGTCCTCAGGTTACAATAGCAATTGTGCCATTAAACAATATGATCATAAAATGTGACACATGTGATCGCATCACTTAGCAACAGCAATTCCAGCTGCTAAGCAAGGACCTCACATGACCATGATGTGGAAGGAGGCACTGAAATGGCATCCCAAGCAGGCAGGCAAAGGGCAAAAGCTATGGGCAGGCTGGTTGAGTGGGTGGGTGCTACAGAGTGCAGGTTGGCAGGTGCTCTGGGCAGATACTATGGAATGCAGGTGGGTGGGTGCTGTCGGATACGGAGTGTAAGATCTTCATGTGCCCAGGAGAAGAAGTGGTGGCAGCAGAAACGACTTGCAAGAGTAACTTATGATCTCCTACCAGTTTCCTGAGACTTTTCTTGTGAGAAGCTGGTGATGACGTGTCTGCAGAATGCTGCGACGGCCACAACTTCAAGGACCCATCATAGATTCCCCTCATTCAACTGTCATAATTTTGCATGGTTGCTGAAGAAATGCTCGTAACCCAAGAACTACCTGTATGTTTCTGTGTCTTGCAAAACGATGAACTTACTGATTGTAAATTCAGAAGCACAGCAGCGCTTCATGAAGCAAATGAAAAATTATAAATACATTGCATTGATGCCCAATTAGTAGATTGAAAAGTGATCTCTCGTTAGCAAAACTGTGAAAGTTGCAACAAAGCTAGTATCACTATAGTAGGAAGTATTACAAATTGCCTTAATGTTCAAATATCACTAAACAAGCCAAAGGGTGCTGTGTGATCACTTTTTGTCTCACAGGAAGGGATTGCTTGAGAGAAAGATTGCTTTTAATAAAAGCACTTTATAGAACAGCGGTCTCCCTCATCCCTCAACTGATACTCACCCTACTCCCGGACTTCCAAATGCATAATGCATACAAGTGGATGAGGAACTTTGTTGGTTTTGGAAAGCAAACAAATAAAGGGGGAGGGGAATTGGCAGAGGTATTTCAACACTATCTTTCATCAGAAATGTGGACAGGGTAGAAGTAAAAGCTATAAAATGGCTGAGATTTCTGTTAAGGTTATCAGTAAAAACCAATATTCCAATTACCACTCATGACAAAAATAGATCACAGCCTCTCAGATAGGTTGCTTGCTTGGGCATTTTTTTTTTCTAACTAAATTCCTGGCTTGGCAAATCAAAATTAAAGGTAACAACGATGAAGGGCAGTATGAGAATGATCTAAGCCTCTTCTGCCATTTGAAGCAAGGAATTGATAGCAGCATCCTTGTTCCCCCTCTGAGCTTCTAGTACTGAACGGATTACTTCTCTGTCCATGTTGGGGAACATGTCTTGGATAGATTTTAGATCCTCTTCATTACATACATGTTGAGGGTTGACTGCAGGTGGTGGAACTGCCACAGGTACCATGCCTGGATTACAAACAGCAGGCATCCCTGGAAAAAGACAAGAGAATTGAGACTGATTGGAAAATACCAAATCCTAATGAATTTAAATGTGTTGCAGTGTATAAAATCTCCCCTTTAAGAAATTCAGTTAATTCCAGACATATAGATAAAAAGCATTTAAGCAAGTACAATAAAATACCAGATACAATTCTGGATCATTAAGGTTCTATGAAATATGTTGGTGAACATTGGAGGTGATAAGAGTCACAGAATATAATAATCAATGAAAGCTGTTCTCCTAGTACATCATGAAACAAATAACTTCCCATCATCCACAACAATTAACCAAAATCAAATTGGTTTAACTCCCTAACATCTTTATAATAATATATCTTCTTGCTGGTATCCAAACAGTCATTCTGTTTGTTGATCATCAGTAATCTGAAACTCCATTGATTTATATGGTATATAAATGATATTTACAAGACACCTCCTAAAAATGAAGCTAGTACTATAGAACGTTATGTTATGTTATGTTGTTATGTTAAACAAAATAATGTCTTTTACTTCTGGTAAAAATCCTGATTTTGTGAATTTTATTGACTAACAGTTATAATAATTAAATTTAGTTTCCTTAACTAATGATTTGATCTGAGTTATGATCTATACTTTTACAAGTCAGACAGATGTAGGAGACTGGATTCCCCTTCTGCTTCTGACTAATTGGAATCCATTCTTACATGGAATCCTGGGACATTTAAAAGGGTGGAAATTTCCACGAATTAAAAAAAAATAGCTTTGTGCTACAAACCTAAAACAACTATTTAGCTCTGTGATGTGGTCACATTTAAATATGAAAAACCACCCGTGAAAATAAAATATTTTCCCTAAAGTTTATGAAAAGTTGGTTCAGTTGATTATTTGTAATCAATGCAAGCAGGATGAGCAACGTGGCAAATTATTATACAAGAAAATGCTACTGATTTTCAAGAACTATCAGAGTAAGAAGAGAAGGAGTGCATTCAGACAGCACAAGAGACCATACTATACCTTGTCAGACAAGGTATACACTCTTCTGTTTTAAGCAGTATGGTTCTTTAAGAGAGAACAAAGAAGTGCTGATTCTTTAAGATGGTTGCCAACTTCCCAAGGCAATCAGCCAGGACTTTCCTGAATCCCTGTGCCCTGCAATAATACTTCCTGCATATCAATCCTGCTTTGCAGTAGTGAAAAGATAAAAGAAGAAAATTGAATATTTCCAATTATTTTCAGGGTGAATCAAAGAAACTGGCAAAGGAAACAAGAGTCTGACAAGGTAGGGGAAGAACAGAAAATATATAAATATAACAATTTATAGAGAACGATACACAATTAGTAGGAATTGTTATTTTATCCTTGAAAATATAGTGAGTAAACCAAACTTTGCTATTAAAAAAAACCCCGTAGTCCAGCTGGTTTCTCACTATTAAAAAGTTAATTAATAATGCCAATAGAAACAGAGGATATTAATTATTTCAACTTTTAAGTTAAAGCTATAATTAGATTTAGACACACCCCTGATAACTGTGAGTGGTTCACAATGTTAAGAAGTTAAAATAAAGAACAAGAGATGGTATTACAACGTTGTATTATGCATTTATTGTCTTGTTTTTATATTTGAGGGAAACCTCTAATACTGATACATAATTATTAGATTTGCTGATAAGCTGCAAATTGATGGAGTGGGAGAAAAAGAATGAACTTAGTCCACAGAAACCTAACTTGCAGAAGCTGTTCCCATAATATTTAAATTAGCAATGTAGGTAGCAATCCAGATTTTTACAAACCATAATCCAATGTTATTCTACGTACATTTTACTGTAGTGCATGCAGTATACTGCTATGGATACCGTTTTGCAGCATATATCAAGAATCTTAAAGAAAAATCCCAAATAAATACACAATTCTAAACCACCTCAAAAGAGCAACCTCCACTGAGACATTTTCTTTTAGAAAACTAGTAATTACTAGTTACTAGTAAAACTAGTAACTAGTAATTTTCAGATTTACTCTACCACTAACATTAATTGTACCATGCTTTACAAAAATGCCAACTCATCTTGTGCCTCTTTTCAGTTCAATAATACCTTCATTCAGGTAACTTAATTCTGAAAATCAATATTGCCAATTAATACAAACTAACATTAAAATGTGTTTTTACATCAAAAGACACTTCCATCATTTGTCAAATTGCTTTTTGAATTTAAACAAGCAAATGCAGTACAGAATAATGAATAAAGAATTGAAAACAGAATTGTCCATAGTCCATTATTTTCCATTTAAAAAGCGCTCTTCAAAGTTTATAGAATTAATTTGGCATCAGCATGGCTAAAGTGCATCAGCTTTGCTAAAGTGAGAAGCATATAGATATAAGCAATGGCACTTAAAATGAAATGTAAATGTAAAAAATGGCAATGTGTTTGATGACACATGATATTTTTACAAAGCAACACAGTATAAAAATAAATCAATTCATATTATGCAGAAAATATTACAAAATGTAAAGACAATATTCTAATACAGTCAAGTGCCTTTATATCCTGATTATCTTGTGACCCACTTTTGATCCCATAGGAGAAATACAGTATTTTATTTGTGAAATATTTTCAAATGTATTAAAGAGGAAGAGAACTTTCCAAGCTTTATTATTAGCTTTGTATCTGATTCAAATGCTGTATAATCTTGTTTTCTTGAGGGAGGGTTCCCCTGTCCAAACTAAAACTTATGAATATATCATAACCAGAGAAGGAGACTATTGTATTATTTTGCTTTGCTTTTCTTCTTCTTCTTTTTTTGCATTTCCTTCTTTAGCCTGACTGTTCTCAAATTCTGAGGACTGAGCATTTTATTTAATCAAGCAAAGGGCATTTCCTCAAGACACTTGACTGAACATTTTATGCTGTAGTAAGGATGTCACAATACTGACTTTTAATGATGAATTTAATACTTTGTTGCAAGAGAGACAGTGGAAATGCAGCTCATTTTTATTCCTTCCTATTTTTGTAATAGAGCAAATGAAATTTGTAAAACATACTAGTTGCAAAAACTAGATGGTTACCAGAACTCTTTGTTTTTTTGCAGAGGGATCTAACAAGGTCCACATTCCCATAGTAGTGTCCTGGAGTAAACAGGCTTAAATGTAAGCACATTTGGAGTAAAATGAAGCAAATGATCATATTACTGTTGGAAACATTTTTCCCCCAATTGGACTCTATTTATTTAAATTTAAAGGCTGCCCAACTCCAAACAACTGACAAAGACAGCACAGAAAAATCATTAGATTCTGAATGTCTGGGCCAACATAGTACCCACACATCCAAACCCCACCTCAGATAAAAGTGCCAAGGGTTCATCAGCTACTCTGTCTCCAGGCCTGAGAGCAGAACCAAATTTTGAAGAATTTAAAATGTTAAATTGAAAAACGTGGAGTATGTCCACTCTGCCCATTCTTATTCAGTGGGCAGAAAGAAACCTTTAAAGATAGATAAACGGACCCTATACCATGAAGAACTTTACAGGTGAAAATCAGAACTGAGAGTTACACCTATAAGACAACTGGCAAGCAGTACAGCTCACAAAACAGGAATGACACACGGGCATATTGTAATATGCCCATCAATGCCTCCATGGACCATATTTATGTATCTAGCAATGGCTTCACATTTGCACATATCTCTAGATGACATAAAAAAGTGAGTAACACTAATCTCTCTCTCTGCACACACACACACACACACACACACAAACAAACCCTGAAGTTGTAGTACAGCTCAACAGAAAACAACATAATGGAACTGTTTATTAAGGTGATAATAGAGAACCTAACAAAATGAAAACTTACTTCAAGTTAAGTCTACCTCCAAGTATTAGAATGCTTTCCGGGTAACACAATGTTACTTTACCACATTCAAATATCTCGAACAAGTGCTTCCTATATACCAGGGGTCCCCAAACCCTGGGCCGCATAAGCAGCAGGTAAGCACGCAAAGCTGCATTTGCGCAAGTGGCGCATACACATGTGAAAACATCCTCTATCCCCCCACCGGCGCCACCACCGGTTTGCAGAGCTGGAAAGGTTGGAGACCACTGCTATATACAACACAAAGCATATTTATACTTCAATACTCACTTTGCTATAGGTATCAACTTTGGAAGAATAGGACGACCCTATTCATAAAACGTGTACTAAAATGACAGGGTCACTTTTTGGGGAATAAAGGGTATTGGAAAAAGACAATGCACATTATTTCCAACTATTTTTAAAAGTGTAACAAAATACATAATAATTAAGCAAATTCCTTTCTCTGAAAGTGTGAAAATTAAAATTCAATAACTAACTTCCAGAATGTTTGTCCAGTAAAAGGAGTGTGCAAAAACATTCTAGGCTCATTTTTATTTCTAAATTTTAGCAACTGTTCTAAATGCTGGCCTGTTTCCAGGCTCCAAATAAGAGAGATCCATTTTTAACATTGCTTATTTGCAATGATTCAAGAGTCCAGGGTCCTTTAATTAGGTTGGTTTTTAAAATATATTGTCCAGCTTTGCCAGTCAAGTAGCAAGAACAGTTCCATCCTCAATGCCCAGAAAAGAAAGAGTAAAGCCCAGGCAAAAACAATAATGACTTAATCATCTGCTGAAACACAGACGATGGTAGGTCCTAATCATCAAATTGCTTTGATGAGACTGTATTGGGAATCTATATTCAGAGGCAATTCTGAATGGTCAATATCAAATCTAAGAACCAGTGAAAATTCTTCTGAAATATGTCCTTGTTTGGTTGGTAGAGCTAATGTACTGCTTTTCTTTAAAAAAAAATCACGTGTTGAGGGCACATTAAAATTCATAGTCTGTGCTCTGTGTTTTGTTTTTTGAGTTGTATTGTATTCTGCACATCTTTCCTGCTGCTGTTCATAGACTATGCTGAAATGAAATCATGCTGTATGTTGGATGTTTGTTCTGCAGCTGTTTGTATAAAAAGCCTTTTAAAAGTGTTGTTTCCATTCCTATCTATGACTATTTAAAAAAAAATTGTTTTAGAAAATTCACATCTTGGCCATTTTTCTGTAGATTCTGTGATAGGATAACAAGCAGCTCTGTCTATCAATCTAGCTTGGTGGTCTTAAAGTCATAAGTAAAGGAGTAAGAGGCTTTTTTCAAATCCTTATTGTTCCCTATGACTAAACACTGGAAATGCTTCAAGCGCCTAAATATATCCTTTGTTTTGCTGAAACACAGCCAACTTCATTGGAATGTTTTGACTAAACCTTATTTTTCTCAAATTTGAAACAGAACATTTTTGCTTGTTTCATCCTCCCTATATTGTCTTCTGACAGCCACCTTTTTTTCCTCTAAGAAAAAAATAATTCTCTCTTCATCCCTTTAATCTTTCACTCTTCCTAATCTCGGTACAATTTGGCCAAACTAATGAAAGATGAACCACATATGTAAGAACGTTATTGAAGCTATAAGGCATATACTTCCAGTGATGATACAGAAGTTGGTACTATATCTTCTGATCTGATAATAATGATTTTTAAGTATATTTATTTAAATGAATTAGATATATTCATTTAAATAATAAAGTATGTGTATTAAAGATGAATACATTAAAATTAAATTAAGATTTGTAGTTGTTAGATAATCTTTCTTGAGTAACCACTAGTTTATTTCCATATAGCTTTGGTTCTATTACTTACTGAAAATGGAATGGGTTAACTAATGAGATTACGTATTGTGACATCCTCCTGCAATGTTCTGCATTCCAACATAAAACATACCATACAAATAAAAATCAATTTATACAATATCATGCAGAATTCTTGTTAGATGGGATGGAATGCAAAAAGAATTAAGACAACTTACCCAGAGCAAAATATTCAAGCCCTAAGGACGGATGAAAGTGAGGGAAAAGAATAAGACATGGAAAACAGATATTAATCTGTGTTATATGAGAAATACCCTGGTAGGAAGAAAGCTGGAAAAAATTCCAACAGTTGCCCTTCAGATCTTAAATTCTAGGATTTTGCTCCTTAAACAGCTGAATCTATTATATGAAATCTTCTCAGTATCCATTTAGCTTTGGCCTATTAATAGTTTCATACATATTTATTTATTTATAAGATGTACATGACTGCCCTTTTTGACAAACTGTGACTCCAAGCAGCATACAACACTAAAACCAAAAACCCAATGGACCCCATGAGAATAACTAGAAATATTGTGTTTTACGGGATGAACTCATCTACAGTAACATCCTGGCTCCAATGCCTCGGGGACTATCCAGGTCTTCAAAGACTTTCAAAAGGCTAACAGGGCAGAACTAGTCAAATCTTTCTGGGTGGGGGCCAGACCTTTCAATATAACAGAGTAACAGAGAAGGCATGCCTCACATAGCATCTTTTTCAAGGGCAGGACATGAAGAATGTCCACTCCTATATGGGGAATGCGGAAAAAAAATAGATAAGCAGTTCTGCAAAGATGCTGCTTATGATCTATGAAGGACTTTCTATGTGATAATTGCACTTTCAATTATACATAAGCCTATGGGAGCCACTGCAGTTTGTAAGTAGAAGTGTTGCATTGGTAAAACAAGGACATAAGTAACCAGTATGGTACAACTGGCATATTAGATGATGTTTTGCAGAGAGTCTCCTACTCATGGCCCCTGCCTGGTCTTTGAACATGACCTGCAAGTCCAAAAGAACCCCCCCCCCCAAAGCACATACTGGATCTGAGCAGGGGTGTGCAATCCACCCTCCCCTACCTGATCTAAAAATGGAAAATTTCCAGTACTCAGACAAGGCAACTCAAAACCCACAGCCATTCAATCTTGCCAGAGTTGAGCAAAATCCTTTTCTTTCCAATTCAGGTATCCACAGCCGCCAGGAACTGAGGCAGAACAGCATCATTTGTATGAGAAGGAGCAGAGATGTACTTTCCTAGCATACTTTCCTAGAGATTTCATGTAGATGTAAAAAAAACTAAGATGGAGCCTTGAAGCACACCCCAAACAAAGCATGGGCCTAGGATTAGACTGCTTACCACCTACCAACAGCACATGGAATTGATCCCAGAGAAGGAGGGGAACCACAATAACATCCCTCTCCCAATTCCCTTAGCTTGTCCAGAAAGATACCAAGCTTGATGATACTGAAAGCTGGTGAAATATCAAGGAAGGCTGGGATGGATCCAGTATCAGCCATCCAATCATCAACAAGTATGCTGTCTCAGTATTATGATTTGGCCGGAAATCAGACTAAAAGTGATCTAGATTATTCACTTTCTCTAAGATCCTTTGAAGCTGCTAGTCAATCACCTTTTTGACAACCTTCCTTAAAAAGAGACAGTTGGAAATTGGATGACAATTACCCAGTTCTGTTGAACCCAAGGATAGTTTTTTTATGCAAGAGACTGAAAGAACATTTTTTTTGGTTCATTCTAGTCTGTTCTCCTGCATCTCTTCATTTTGTTGACTCATCCCTTCCAACTTTCTTGTTCTAATTCAGAAGTCTTATCAATGATAGTTTCTATTTTCAAGAACTACAGAAGACTTGTCCATTAAAAAAACTTGTAGAAATAAGCCAAATATATTAATAATATGATTATATAAAGGTTATTAAAGCATTTATCTCAATATGGATAAGTTAATGCTGAGTGATGGACTGAAGAAGGGATTTGATCCCTATCTGTATTCATCTACAAATCTTCATGTATTCTTCATGAAATTCTAAAACACATTCAGCTGTTGGATACAGCACTGTTGTTGTAAATTGGTTGCTATTTGTATACTGAAGAGAACATTTCATTTATCTGACAAAGTGAGCATAAATTCTAATAGCCTATGCCACAAGAAATTTGCTTTTTTGTACTTCAAGATTTGCTAATTTTTAATTCAGGTGACTAATATACATTACTCCATTTATTAATTCATTCAATTTCTTCTAACGCCCTCTTATAAAACAACAGTATACAAATAATAAAACATAATATCATTTCATCATCATAAAACACAATGTTAATTCTTCTAGGTTTTCCTCCATTTGCCTCAGATGGCTCTACCCAATTGCCAACCCTACCTGAAACTTGCAAATTCATCTTGCTGGCCTTTGATATAATATCCCACCCTTCCTTCCCTAAAATATCCTACTCTTCCTTCCCTAAAAATATCTAGGTGATTTTGAATAGAGCTGCCAAGCAAGAATCTGCAGCTAAAACTATGTACTAGAGAAGTACATATCCTCCATCACTTTTACTGATACTTAGTAGGGTAGAACCTGTGCTTGTACCAGCACTTAGTCAAATTCAGTTTTGATCTTATGTCAGTGACACTCTATATCTTTTCACTCTTAATCTTCTGAAGTTCCTTAAGTAGATCAGTGAAACAGTTCAGAATCAGTTTTTAAAAAAGAGGCCTCAAAAGAGCAATTTTGTTCAATGCCTTAGACATTTCTATTTTCCAACTAGTTGTGTCACAGAATTGCCTAATAAATCATTGGAAAAATCCTAAGAAAATAACTCAGAAAATCTGCAGTATCCAGTAAGTGCCTGAAGTGGACCATCGTACCTGGATCTTGGTTTTATTCATTGGAAACTTAAAACATAACATCACTCTGTAGAATACACTTTCAAATGAATCTGTGCTTGTAAAAAAAATTCCAGTTCAAAGGAAAAGAAAAGTCATGTGAAAAGTACAATATACAGGTAGTCCTCATTTAGCGGCTGCCTCATTTAGTGACCATTTGCAGTTAGGACAGTGATGGAAAAGTAATCTTTATGACCTTTGCAGGTCATAAAAGCATAAAACAAAAGGAAAGCTGAACATAATTAGCACAGTTAGGATTTCACTTAGCGACTACTTCACTTAATGGCCATGTTGCCAGTCCCAACTCTGTCTACTAAACAAGGAGTACCTATTTTCCATGCATGAACAATTATATTATGGAACAATTGGGTTTCAAGTAGTTCATGCCTAAAGTGAAACACATTTGTTTTGGTCCATAGGATGGAGAAAAGGAGTTGTTTATTCCAAGCAACAGTGGCTATGGTGGTGGGGGGGGTGGGGGGGAGGGGAAAGAATGGGAAAAAGTCAAGCCCATTGGAACCAGCATCTAATGGGGAGCAGGGAAAAAAGAGAGAAGGGAAGCTGCTGAGAAGACCGAGAGGGTGGACAGACCAGTGAGATATGCTAACTGGGACATTAGCTACAGCAACAGCAATGGAAAAGAGACAGCTGTTAGTATTACTATGAGAATACATACATCTCACTTTTTTAACATCAAACATCCCAAATTAACAGAGGCAATATGTAGGAAAAGGGATGGCAGAACTTGGGGGACAGAATGAAAAGGGGGATCAGCCAAGAATCCCTATGTAGCCATAAGAGAATTAAGGCCAACCCCTCCCTTGAGTACAATTGACCCTTATCTAACTCTAACCAGGTGCCAACCATTAGTTGAGAAGATTTCTGTGCGCAGGTTTTTAGCAATAAATCATTTGAATTGAATCTTCATGTGTGGACATGGTCTTTCACACCTGACACAACACGTCTTCTTCTTTATATGCCTAATCAAAAGTTAGTAGAACATATTGCTTATTTGCGAAACATGCCATAAAAGTTCATCTTTTAAAAGTATTCATGTTGAGAAGAACCTGTTTATAGTAGCACTAGAAAAAGCAACGCTTGGGGGAAAAACGTCTCCTTGGGAGAAAGTCCCAAGATGATGATGATGATGATGATTAATAATAATAATAATAATAATAATAATAATAATAATAATAATAATAATAGTGTTCCTGACACAGAAAAAGTCAGACTGTAGAATAAAGTAAATATGCAATTTGTGATAGTTTCAACAATAGACAGATATCCATTACAACAATGTAATGTAGTGCATTAAAACAACAACAACGTAGTGCATTAAAAAGTAGTTTCATTACAAGACCCTGAAATGCCATAGGGCCTGTGGAACCATGCGAATGTAGAAGAAGAAGACAGAAAAATGCAGTGCACTTTGCCTGCTATAACATTGCTATTTGGAACACGCTATTATTAACTTACTATTAAAAACCAAACCTCAGGTCTTTTATATGTCTATCCTCCATGGGAAAAAGGCGAATTCTGAATGGTAGGCTGTCTCTATAATATAGCTAGTGGTTGTGTTTTTGCACAGCCATAATCATAACTTAAACTGGTTTATTTTATCTTGTCCAAAGCTCTGCAATAAATTTAAGAGGAGGGGGCGGTACTGAACTCCTTCCTCTGGCCTCCCATCTTAGAATATTTGGCAGGAGCTTTCAAACAACTGTATCTTTGCTGCTGTGGCTTGTTTTTTACATCCAAAGAGCATATTGAGCAATGGATTGGGATGGGGAAAAGCTGGTGAAGAGTTTCATCTCCTTAATATATACTGGCCTCCTTTCTGAACAGCCTATTTTCTAACTACCAGTCAGACACTCCAGAAATGGGTCTTAGGAATAAAAACATTTCATCAGACATTTGGGACAAACCAAGCAAATCACTTAACCACTAGTCAACTTGATGGTACTTAACCCTCTGCTTAGCATTATGTGTGAATATACCCTACCATTAGTGGAAATAAACTATAGTTTGAAGTTATTTTGCTTCCAATGTTCATAATTGAACAAGTAATAGTTTGATCAAGTTGGGATTACTTAGCAAGCTGCAGCTTATTTAAATTGGAATTAAAAGCTTCCATCTCCTCTTTCTAGCTGCACTTAGGGTGCGGTGGGGGGTTACAATGGCCCAAAGGAAGCCCAGAAATCATAGACGCTCGTTCTCACAGTATGAGAGTTTAGAATTACATCAAAACTAAAGTAATAGTATATAATATTACATTGACCTCACTAAAGCCTTGTAGACAACTTGAACAACATATATGTTTATTACCTTCAAATTATGTTTCGTTATTCAATATTTCAGTTACTTCAAAGAACACAACTTCTCCCATCCTCTCTGTTTATTTTTTTAATAAAATTGGTTTTTTTAAAGTGTGCATTAAAAATGGAAAATTGTATCATACCTGTAATAGGTACATATCCAACTCCTTGCTGATATACTGTTGGCATCAGGACCACTGGCTGGGGCTGCATCATCATAGCAGCTGGTAAAGACTGGATTTCAAATAGGAAATAATAGGATAATAAGAAAAAGGGTATTTTAAAATATATACTACCAAAAAAAGATAGACAGAAAGAAAAGTATTTACATAAACTCTTCAATTGAATCAGTACTACACTTAATAACAATTTGAATCAATGAATTCTGTAACAAGAATTTGGTGGGACAAAAAATTCAGGGAAATGCTCCTGAGCCTAGTGTATTTTAAATGAAAATATTATAATTTTTACAGAGTTTAAATTAGTCTAATCAGTTTTGGCAAACTTAAAACTGGTATTTAAGTATTATTTTAGGTATTATTTTACTTCAGAATATAAAAGGAACATTACAAAGTTTCTAAAATTATTCTAAAATGATTTCTGAAGAGCTGCTTGATTGGCTGAAATTCTGGTAGTCTTGCTCTTTTGTGAATCACTATGTAAGAGTTTACCGAAAACAATATGCAATATCTGAAAGGCAAAATTTATTTCTTTGTATCTGGCCTTTATAATTTTTACAAATAACTCAAGGTATTGAGTTCTATCAAGAGCCTTGATAGTACAGTGGTTTAAGCACCCTGTTATTAACACAGCTGCCTGCAATTACTGCTGGTTCGAATCTCCCCAGGCTCAAGGTTGACTCAGCCTTCCATTCTTTCTAAGGTAGGTGAAATGAGGACCCAGTTTGTGGGGGCAATAAGCTGACTTTGTATAAATATACAAAAGTATGAAGGCTATTGCTTAACGCATTGTAAGCCGCCCTGAGTCTCTGGAGAAGGGCGGCATATAAATCGAATTAAAAAAAAAAAAAAGGTAGCAAACATATCCCATACACCTTTTTCCTCTTATTTCCCACAATTCTGTGAGAATTGTTGATCAACCCAGTTGGCTTTCATGGCTAAAGCAGGACTAGAACCCATGGTCTCCTGCTTTCTAGTCTGGCTCTAATAACAGCTTCCACAATAAAAATACGTATTTTTATTTAGTTAGCAATTGTATAGAGATAAATTTGATTCTTTAAACAAGGTGCTATAGGGTTCACTTCTGTGTCCAAGTATATAAACAAATACAGAAAACTAGGTAACTTTACTATCCCCTATCAATATCTGTCCCATATTATTCATGAAGGCTCTTCAATTAATTCAAATTTTAGAAACTATTCTAAGAAGAATACAATAATATGCCTTAAAAACAAATATGCAATTGAGAGCCATCTTTATTAAAAAATTCTAAAATTTTACTCATTTCCTAAATTTTCTATGATTTGTTTTGAAGAAAAACTGCCATCATTCCATTCGTATTTCTTAATTTATGAGTACTCTATCAATTTAAGAAAATGAAAGTCTAGTGATTCAGTGAAAATTTGGAATGGAAACCATAAGTAATATTGTAATATGTCATCACTAGCTAGTAACAGTTTCTTTCTCCCTTATTCTTCATTTAACAATATTTTATGATGCAGCTATTCAACTCCTAACTAAAGCCAATAGCTTAAGTTGCTTAGCTTACCGTGTAGGACATGACCAGGTTAATCATTCCTTCTTTGTCATCACCCTGCCTTCCACTCAGGCTATACCATTCATCTTCTACTTTTCCTTGTTTCAGAGACTCAGGAATAGTAATATGGGTCCAAGCAATGCGATCATCTATTGAAAAAGCTCTCTGAAAAATAGAAGAAAACTAAATGCATGAGGAAATATACCGTATATGTTCGAGTAAAAGCCGAGTTTTTCAGCACATTTTTAATGCTGAAAAAAGCCCCCCTTGGCTTATACTCGAGTGAGGAAAAAATGCCTTTTTTCCTGCAACCGTTTTGGCTCCCAGGGGCTGCAGGGAGGCTTGCTAAAGGTAAAATGGGGCGTGAGGGGGGTGCAGCACCCCTCCCCCGCGCCCCTTTTTGGCTCCCAGGGGCTGCAGGGAGGCTTGCTAAAGGTAAAATGGGGCATGGGGGGGGTGCAGTGCCCCTCCCCCCTTTTTGGCTCCCAGGGGCTGCAGGGAGGATTGCTAAAGGTAAAATGGGGCATGGGGGGGTGCGGCGCCCCTCCCCCGCGCCCCTTTTTGGCTCCCAGGGGCTGCAGGGAGGCTTGCTAAAGGTAAAATGGGGCATGGGGGGGTGCAGTGCCCCTCCCCCCTTTTTGGCTCCCAGGGGCTGCAGGGAGGCTTGCTAAAGGTAAAATGGGGCATGAGGGGGGTGCCTAGCAAGACTCCCTGCAGTCCCCTGGAAGCAAAATTCTCTTGTGTAATTTTTTTATAGTGTAAAACTAGTCTATTATGTCTCAAAATAAAAGGGAGATCAAAAATCCAATTAGTGCCATGTAAATTCTGGAATCCCCAAAGACCTTTCCCATTGTATTTATTAAACAAATTTATATAGCTACCCAACTCATATACAGTATTTTTATTAAAGTTATTGTTGATACCATATTGTTTTTGTTGATCCTCTTTTCCACTTACAGAGCTAGTTTACTGTTTTTCTTTGAAATCAATATTCAAAAACATTTAACCTACTGATGCCTCAATTAATGTAATTTTATTGGGTATCTATTTTTATTTTGAAATTTACCAGTAGCTGCTGCATTTCCCACCCTAGGCTTATATTCGAGTCAATAAGTTTTCCCAGTTTTTTGTGGTAAAATTAGGTGCCTCGGCTTATATTCGGGTCGGCTTATACTCGAGTATATACGGTATTCCAAAAGATGGTTTTCCTAAATGCTAGATCAGATGAGGTAACATAAAATTGCAATCCCTTTTTTCAGAAGCAAGTTAATTTCTTCCCAGGTAAGAAATTAAGTCTATTTAGAGGGGGAAATATTACCATATATGCTCACAGATAAACCCAGAATTTTACGTGCCAAAATACACCCCCCAAAAATGAGTTCAACTTATCTATTGATGGACTTATCCATATGGTAATACTTTTTAATGTACTCGTATATCTCGTGTGTACCTGCATATAAGTCCTGCTGCTAAGAAGAGCCTTGAATTTTTAACCAAAATGCCATGAATTTATCTGTAGGTGCCTCATTTTTTGTGATATTTTGGTTAAAAATTTGAGGGTCAGCTTACCTGCAGATGAAGAATTAAACCCAAACCAATTCCTGCTTTAATATGCCCAGCTATATATACTTTCCAGACACTCTAAAGCATTAGCATGATTATATGAAAAATATCCCATTGCTGAACACCTGTAAAAAGTTAGATGTATTTGAGAAGCAAGCTTCAAAATAGATAAAAATTTCTACTTTTGTTCATATATGTGCAGGTAAATATACAAATAAGGCTTTTGTTATTTTATCTATTTTTAATCTCTATGGAAGGATATTATAAATGAAGTTGCTGAGAATTTTAGTCTCTATGGATAAGATCTGTAGCAATCTTCACTTGGTCCTTCAGAAGAAGTAAGAAGAAATTTGAGACACTTCCAATCTCTAAATTGCTGTTTAGTTTTCTATAGCCAAATAAACATACACTGTTCTTCATGGTATTAATGTCGATTTTTCAAAGGGGACTGACGTAGAAGACAATGACTGACAAGGGAAAAAAATAGTCAATCTTAAAAAGAGAATACTTTTTTTTTTACCATAAATCACCTAGTTTCATAAAGTCACCCTACTATTGCACATTCCCCCCCCCCCCTTTCAATTGTGTCAGATTCTTGGAGGTTCTCTGGAAAAATTTCTGCCATTTTCTTGGCTGTTTTTCAGAAGTGGTTTGCTTCCAATTCTGTGGAATGACTGGCCCAAGGTCACCTAGCTGACCTTGTGTCTAAGGGAGAACTAGAAATCATGGTCTCCTGGTTTCTAGCTTAAGGTCTTAACCATTACACCAAACTGATTCTTTAGGACATGTTTTGGCATCTTATTTTCCTTCAGATAAAGCAAAGCAGAGAGAGAGATATTTTACAGTATAGATTTAAGTGAAGAAAAAGTAAAACGGAAGTTAACACAAACCACACAGAATACGTTTTTTTTAAAATTTGTACAGTGATATGTCTACAGAAAATTGTTTTTGTAAATCAGTTGCCCAAAATACAATTAATACTATTATCATTGCTAATATTTTAATTTGTTATTTTGGAATTATAGCCTTTGGAAACCTAACTGTATGCAGTTACATAACACTATCATTTTTGTAACATCACAAGAATTCAACAGTATAGTTGGTTTTATAGTAGCTTCCTTCTGAATTGAGGAGCATATGAAATACCTAATTACAAACTTAGAAAAGTAAATGAGAAAAATCAGAATATAGTTGTATAAATAATAGGAGTTGCATTTATTACAGCTACTCTCTGCTTGGCAAAGATACAAGGCCAAAATTTTTGGAAAGGAAAAAAGGAGAGAGATAAAAGTCTTATAATAAGTCATACCATAACAATGTCTACTTCAGTTATCATGACAGGATACTAGAAACACTATAATTTATACCTTTAAATTAATCACATGTGATCAATATTACAGAAGCAATCTGCTCTCCAGTTTTATTGCTCTATTCTGCCATCAACTTCATTAACGTGGGCAAACTACATCTTTGGGTAAGTAGAAGTTCTAATTTTTTGGCTGTTTTGAAATTTTACAAGGATACACCCTAAGAATCTAAGAAGGATGTATTGGGACAAAAAATTGTTCTCCCTCTGTTCTCTGATAAAAGGCATTCCCCTGGCAGGGATATTTAACTGGATGCAACTGTAAATGAAATTTAAGCTAAATTATTCAGGACTGATTTTAATAGGCAAGAAATCTGCTTCATTAATGTCTATGGAGAGTCTCAGTCATCCAGGTCATGGTTTTCCCAAAGGTACTTTTTCAAGAGGCAACTGGGCTTTCTGGTTTTTCTTTGAAGACATTTCACTTCTCATCCAAGAAGTGAAATGAAAAGAGAAACGTCTTCGAAGAAAAACCAGAAAGTCTAGTTGCTTCTTGGAAAAGCACCTTTGTGCTTCATTGGCCAAGCCGGGTTATCAATTTAATGATTTTTAAATTGGGTTTTAAATTTTTGGGGTTTTAAATTTCAGCCGAATTATGTAATAATTTTAATTATTTTTAACTGATGTTTGTCTTTGTGTTTTTTAATAGGCTGTACACCGCCCTGAGTCCTTCGGGAGAAGGGCGATATAGAAATAAATAAATAAATAAATTTATTTATTTATTTATTTATTTATTTATTTATTTATTTATTTATTTATTTATTTACTTACTTACTTACTTACTTACTTACTTACTTATTTACTTATTTATTTATTTATTTATTTATTTATTTATTTATTTATTTATTTATTTATTTATTTATTTATGGTTTTAAAAAGTCAGTAACTTTAGGCTGCATTAACCCTAAGGTGTAGGAAGAAGAAAGTTTTTGAAAAAAGCACCATGAAATGATGATCAACCAGTAGAAACAAAGAATTGTCTCTGATAGCACAAGTTTTAGGAAAATATTGCATAAATTAGCCACTTTATATAATCACTTGAAAGAATTGTATTTATCTGACTAATCCTATACCAAAGACTAGGACCTGAACACACAGTGAGAGAATATATTAAAACAACATTTGTAGGGTAAGATCCCAAGAAAATTATAATAGTAATTTCCCTGACTTTCCTCCAAACCATCAACTATATTCTGCTTTGTGGTATCCTGCTGATACACCTACAGTGTATATATGTGGGAGCTTCTGTTAACTGCTATCCAGTTATGGCAGCAACACAAGTGGGAGGCTGCAAGTATGGATATGAAAAGTAGCATAGTTGAGACTTGAAAGAAACTGGTGGTAGAGAGGCTTCAGAGAACTTGTCAGTCCAGGCCACGTTAAAAACAATACAAATTCATTAATTCATTCATTTATCAATCACAAGCTTTTATCGTTCTTGAACAAATAGATTGTAATTCTTGAAACCTGTCGATCAAAACCCTGCATTTCAAATCAACTGAACCAACACTGATTTACTACAATAAATATGACTGTTTCACAAATGACTTTGATAAAAGTATATACATATGTACTCTGTTCCAATCTGGAATGGCAAGGCATTGTGAAAGTAGTTAAAACACCACCACCACCCTTTTCCATCTTACCTCATCAAATATCTCAAGATAGAAAGAATCTACCCCAGGAGGGACAGTGCACTGAATAACTTTGTTCCATCGAGGATTTTTGGCTCCATTATGAGCAGTGGGTGTTTCATAGACAGCATAGCCAAGTCGTATTCTGCAGTATGGATCCATGCGCGTCATGCCATAGTTTTTTGCCAATTTTGCCTAAAAGAAAAAAAAAACTACACCCATAAAAGGAATGAATTTTTAAGGTATTATTTCTATTATACAAATTCCCAGCTAAAACATCTACATAATTCTATTCTATTAGAATTAGAATATTCTATTCTATTCTAATTCAATCCAAGTCAACGTATAATGATTCTCTCAAACATGTAAAAGCTCAATTACATAAGTATTACAATATTAATCAGATCAACCAAAAAAAGTTGTTTTCTACAAAGCTTAAATAAAATCAAGGCCATCCTTCCATAGCCCTCTGGATTGCATACAATGTCTTCAAAGGGGAATATGTTTACATAGGGTATTTGGAGGATATAGTTACATATGATTTACATACGGTGATTGCCTATTACAAAATGGCCAACAGAAAATTATATCCCAAACAATTCCAAAAGACATCTTATCAAAAAAGTTCAAAACCAAATGATAAAACTACTTTCTCCTAGAAAATATTCACTATTTTTTCATAAAATTAGGTTGAAATATCATGATAGTCACCAGCAGAGCTCATTTACTATACATCTGTAAAAAAACCTAAAAACCTGAATTTAAAATAATCTTTTTAAAAATACAGAAAAGAGACATTTGGTTAATGTAGAACCAAGCCCTGAAGGAATTTATACATAAAAACCAGAAACTTGAATTGGAATTAGAAATGAAGTGGGAGCTAGTGAAGATGGCAAAGAAAGCTGCAGTATTTGTTTGCATCACTCAGTTCCAATTTTGCCACTGTAGCATTTTGTATTAACTGAATTTTGCAAAACTTCTTCAAGGAAAACTTCATTTGTAATATACTACTGTAATCTAAACAAAATTTATCAGACTATCAAACAAGGCTACCTTCATTAGGTTGTACCAAGCAAAGGTACAACCTAAGCTGGAGAAAGATGCTTTATGTCACAAAGACCTTGTGTCTCTTCTATCAAAGATGGATTCAGGAACTCCACACACCCCAATCTCAAGTTACAGCCTTGATCTTTTTAAGGGATTAGTTTAAAGCTATATGCTTTATAGATGAGGTATTCTCTCATCTAGATTAAAATTCAGCTTTTTGGCCTTGATTACTGCAGCCAGACATTAATTCAGCATTCTACTGTCTCCCCTCAATCTGATTTAAAGGACTAATGGAACTGACTGCCATTAGCTTAGAAAGGGCATTTATTCTTAACGACTCAATATTCTTATCCAGCTGTTCATATAGGCAGTGAACATGAGGGACAAAATGGGACTTTGCAAAATCCCATGGCATAAATATGATGGGGTTAAGCAGAAAGCTCTCATCACCATTTTTTAGAAACACCTATCCAACAGCAATTAAGGCATTTTAATGTCTAAATACAAAAATCTTCTTCATCCAAGAATGGACGTTGTCTTACCTGAACGTCCCTTTTCTGGGCGCTGCGTACACTATCCATGCATGCATGGGTTAATCCTTCAGTGCTTGGCAAACAACTGAGTGAAAACAAAAGGCTTTTGTTCCCCTTTCCGGCTCCCAAGCCACGCCTCTGGTCCCATGATCCCCCAGTCTGAACGAAGGCGCAGCGGACAATAAACCACACCATGGTAACATATAAAACTCAACTTTATTAACTCAAATTAACGTAAGGAAAAAAAGGACTAGTCTCAGCCATAAGAGTGGCAGGCAGCCCTAACGGGCGGGATATGGATAGTGTACGCAGCGCCCAGAAAAGGGACGTTCAGGTAAGACAACGTCCATTTTCCTGTGCGCTGCTCCCACTATCCATGCATGGGATATACCCAAGCTTAAACTCCCTGGGTGGGGGGCTGCCTGCCCCCAGAGTCCTCCTCTGTCAGTACTTTTTGCAGAATTCTGCGGCCAAAGGATGCCTCAGCTGATTTGTAGGCATCGATCTTGTAGTGGCGGATGAACGGTGTGAGGGATGACCACGTTGCAGCTCTGCAGATGTCCACGACCGAAGCTTGTGTGGCCCAGGCCGCCGTGGTGGCCGCACTGCGAGTCGAGTGCGGAATGATCTTGCCGGGGATCGGTTTGGCGTTCAAATCATATGCCAGGGCGATGCAGGCCTTGATCCATCTGCTAACTGTGGCTGCTGATATCTTCTGACCCATGGACTTTGGGTTGAAGGAGACCAGGAGTCCCTCCGTCCGGCGGAAAGGAGCGGTCCGTTGGATGTAAAGGTGGATGGCACGTCGCACGTCTAAGGTGTGCCACCTCTTTTCTCTGGGGTCGTGAGGTGAGGGGCAGAAATCCGGCAGGATGAGCTCTTGAGCTCGGTGGAACCACGAGTTGACCTTCGGGATAAAGGCCGGATCCAGGCGTAGAGTCACCGTGGATTCGTGGAAAATGCACAAATCTTTGCGAACTGACAAGGCCGCTAGCTCTGAGACCCTCCTCGCTGAGGTGATCGCCAGCAGGAAGGTCACCTTAAAAGATAGGTACTTAAGCGATGTCGAGTCTAGGGGTTCGAAGGGGGGCCCGGTCAGTGCCCGCAACACCAGAGGTAGATCCCATGAGGGGTAGCGGTGAACTGTGGGAGGCCGCAGGTTGGTGGCCCCATGCAGAAACCCCTTGATGCGTGGGTGGTGCGCGAGGGATTGGTACGGAGGGCACACAATGACCGTTGACAACGCTGCTGTCTGTCTCCGTAGGGTCGCAGGGGCCAGGCCCTTGTCTAGGCCGGCCTGTAGGAACCGCAGAATGTCCTGAATAGTGGCTGATGTGGGGTCGATGTGCTGTTGGGCGCTCCATCGACAGAACGCCTGCCATGACGACTCGTAGATGCGGGTCGTAGCTGGACGTCTGGCCGCCTGGATAGTGGCAACCACCTCATCTGGCAGGCTGTCCTTCTTCAAGATGACCCGTTCAAGTGCCAGACGGCTAATTGGAGCCACTGTGGCTCTGGGTGCGTGACTGCTCCCTGGCACAGGACGAGCTGCTGTGGTGGGATCAGCCATGGCTGTTCTACGGACAGTGCTACAAGGTCGGCGAACCAGGGTCTCCGGGGCCAGTTCGGGGCTACCAGGAGTAGGTCGGCTTTTTCTGTCAGTAGCTTCCGAATGACTCGCGGGAGCAGCGGGACTGGTGGGAAAGCGTACAAGAGACCCTCGGGCCACCTGCAGCGCAGCGCATCGTGGTCCTCCGCTTGTGGTGTCGGGTAGCGTGACACGAAGCGGGGAAGCTGAGCGTTGGTCGGGGTCGCGAAGAGATCTACGACCGGGTTTCCGAAGCGTGAAGTGAGTTCTTGAAACAGGTGAGGGTGGAGCTGCCATTCCGCTTGATCTATTGTTTCGCGGCTGAGCCAGTCCGCCCTCACATTGGTTGCCCCGGAAATGTGATCTGCTCTGATCGAGAGCAGGTGTCTCTCTGCCCAGCTGAACAGCTCCGCGGACTCCTTCATCAGGGCACGGGACTTCGTGCCCCCCTCCCTGTTGACGTGTGCCTTGGCCGAGATGTTGTCGGTCAGGATTAGGACGTGATGCCCCTGCACCGTCGTCTGGAAGTTGCGGAGTGCCAGTCTGATCGCTCGAAGCTCTAGGAGGTTGATGCTGCATTGTCGTTCTTCTTGCGACCACTGACCTTGTGTGACTAGGTTGTGGAGATGGGCTCCCCACCCCCGAAGGCTGGCGTCGGTGGTGAGTATTAGACGGTCTGGCTCTAGGAAGCTGGAGCCTTTGAGGAGCGACGGTGACGTCCACCACCCGAGGGACCTGCGGACCTGTGGAGTGAGGCGAACCTCCTTCTTGGAGTTGGCCCTTCCCGTTCGCTGGAAAGGAAGAAGGAACCACTGCAGGTGTCTCGAATGTCTGCGTGCCCACGGTACGATGCCGAAGCAAGATACCATCTTCCCGAGGAGGGTTGAGAGGTGGATCAGAGCGACTTTCCTCCTCGTCAGGCACTGCAGTGTTAGGGTTCGGATGCTTTGGACTCTGTCCGGTGATAAAAATACCTGGCCGCTGGCCGAATCTATCTGTGCCCCCAGGTGAAGAAGTCTGGTGGTGGGCAGGAGCTGACTCTTTGCAAAGTTTATGGTGAAGCCGTGATCCTGGAAGACCTTGATCACCGTCTCCATGTCTTTGTGAGCTTGGTCGGGCGTGGACGACAGGACCAGAATGTCGTCCAGATAGCATAGCACCCGGATCGGGACGGCCCGGAGTCTGGCCGCCACCACCGCTACCAGCTTGGTAAAGGTGCGCGGGGCCGAGGAAAGTCCGAATGGCATCGCCCGATATTGGTAGTGACGGCCCGCGTATGCGAACCTCAGGTACTGCCTGTGAAGCGGGTGAATCGGCACATGCAGATAAGCCTCCCGGAGGTCGACTGATTGAAGGAAGTCGCCCTGTCTCACTCCCGCAAGGATGGTCTTGAGGGAGTGCATCTTGAACCTGTGGTATTGTACCGACAGGTTCAGGCGCTTTAGATTCAGTATGCCCCTCCAGCCTCCGGAATTCTTGGGGACCAAGAAGAGGGTCGAGTAGAATCCTGAGCCCCGCTGGCTGTGCGGAACAGGCTCTATGGCCTCGACCTCCAGGAGGTGGGCGATCTCCTGCGACATCAGGTCTTGAAGTTCCGAGGATCGAGGGGTTGGACAACTGACAAACCGGTGGGGCGGCTGGCCGGAGAATTCGATGGACAGACCTAAAGAGGTCGTACGCCTTACCCAGGAGTCCGAGGTCGATCTGGCCCATTGTTGGTGGAAGAGGATGAGCCGTCCCCCTATGGGCCCCGAGGGCCTGGAGTCATTTTCCCCTTCTGGCGGGCTTAGGGCCGGCTCCACGGAAGTTGCGTTTGGGCTGTTGGTGTCTTCCTCGGTCTCGGAACTGTTGTCTGTCATTAAATCTGTCTCCCCCCTGGTAATGGGAGCGGTGCGAGTAGGACCCCCTGGGTCCGGCGCCTGCACGAAAGGGCTGATGGAGCGGGTAAGGCGTGTACCTGCGTTCCTGGCGCCTGTAGGTTGATGGGAGGATCTTCCTCTTGTCCTTCCCTTCAATGAGTAGGGGTTCCAGCGATGCACCAAACAGATCTGGTGCTTTATATGAGGAAGCCGCCAACTTCCATTTGGCCTTGAAGTCGGCTTTCCAAGGCCGAAGCCAGAATAGTCTCCTAGCCGTAAGGGTAGAAGCCAGCGCCCTTGAGGCGAATTTGGCTGAATTCAGGGAGCTGTCGGCGGTGTATTCGGTGGCAGCTATTATCTTATTCAGATCCTGATGCAGTCTAGTGTCCTCAGGTGGGAGCCTGTCTTGCAGGTGCCGAAGCCAAATAAGCGAGGCTCTGTTGAAGAAGGACGAGGCTGTCGCGGATCTGATTGCCCAGCCCACGGCCTGGTGCGCCTTGCGGAAGGCCCATTCCATCCTCTTTTCCTCCGCCTTGAGCGAGTCTAGAGGGTCGGTAGAGATCAGGGAGCTGGAAGACAGGGTTGCCACCGGTTGGTCTACTGAGGGGAGCACCAGGAGGTCCTCTAACTCTGGGGCTGAGCAGTAGAGTTTTTTATCTAGGTTGCTGGGTGTCGCCATGGAGGCCGGCTGCACCCAGGGGTTCTGAATCACCTCTGTAAATAGCTGTGGACAAGGGATGTAGTCCTTTTGCGGCTTTGAGGATTTGAAGAGGGCGTCGTGCGGACCCGCCGTTGACGTGGAGGGCGCTGCGATATCTCCTGGCACTCCAAGGTTGGTCGTGAGTCGTGCCTTGTGGAGGAGCGACTTGAACAGGGCCGGGCGGAAAAGGCCTGTAAAGGCCGGAGTGTCCGGTGCTAGTCCTTCGTCCTCCGATAGCTCCATCTCCTCTGGGCCCTCCTCCGCTTGGTCTGATTCGTCTGATGAAGAGTCCCGACCTCGCTCTGGGAGGGGATGGGGCTGAGGGTGGACCGGCCGCGCCTGGCTGGGTGCGGTTTGTACAGGAACCTGCGCCGCCTGCTGCATTGATGCCGTGAAGAAGGATGACAGAGCCGCCGAGAACATGGCCTGGAAGTCCACTGGGGGTGCCAAGCCCAGTCCGCCCTGACCCTGTGGGTCTACCCTTGAGGGGGTGGAACTTGCCTCCCTGGCCCGGCGGTGCTGGTTTGGTGCAGGGGAGGTTGGAGTCTCCCGTCCGGGCCTTGACGCTGTCTCGATGCGCGGTGTTGTGCGCGAGGGCCCAATCCCCTCAGGGGTACTGGGGGTGACTGTGATGTCGGCCACAGATGTAAGTCCCCGTTCCGCCTCTCTTGGAGAGATGGGAGTAGGCTCCCCAGGTGTAGGATCCCTGGACGGGGTTCCTGAAGCCGCCTTGTGCGCCCTCTCCCACTGGCGCTCTAGGGCGTTGTGCCTCCTCAGGGCGTCCCTATCCTGGAAGGGAAGGGAACCTTCTGAGGCCGCCCTGCTGGCCGAGCTCACGTGCCTCTTTTTTGATTTCTTCTTCCCCCTTTTTTCGCTTGTGCGTGGGGGGCTTAGTTCCAGCTCCATGTCTGACGATGGGGGGGAGTGAGACATGGCTGAGGCGGCTGTGAGATTGAAGTAGGAGCCTTGGTAAAGGTGGTTTGATGCCCCTTCCAGCTGTGGGGGGGGGGGGGTGCAGGTCTGCAGCTGGCTCCCTGATGGGTTAGGGAGGCACAAGCCTGAGAGTCTCGCCCAAAATGGCGGCCCGAAGGTCCACCAATATGGCGCTGCCACGTGGTGCGCTTCACCCCGAGGGCAGACCTGGCAGCGGACTTATAATGGCGGCCCGAGGGTCCGACCAGACGCCGCGCAATCCCCTTAACGAGGGGTTATTCCGTAGTGCAGGGAGGGCTGCCTCCTTCTTCCGGCGCTTGTCCTGCTCTCGCGCCCTCGCTCCGATGCAGCCCTGCGGCGTCGGCTCCAAACGCGGCTTCGGAACTTCGCCGCGTGGGTGGCTCGCGCTTCCGGTTCCGCCGGCCAGCTGATGCGCGCGCCGGCGCTATTCAAAGTTGCCGCGTGGGCGGCCGGCGCTTGGGGCTCCGCCGGCCAGCTGATGAGCGCGAAGATTGAAAGTGCCGCGTGGGCAGCCGGCGCTTGGGGCTCCGCCGGCCAGCTGAAGCGCGCGCCGCTGCTCCTGAAGTTGCCGCGTGGGCGGGCGGCGCTTGGGGCTCCGCCGGCCAGCTGATGCTCCGGCGTGGGGCGATGAGCAAAGAGCTCCTTCTGACGAGAGAGCTGGTATGAGGCTAGGAGGCTGGCGAGCGAGCGTGTGATCGCTCTGCTCCACTCCCCCTCCTCCGCTCAAATTCGCCCCGCACAGCAGTCAAAGAAAAGAAAAAAAGGAAAAAAATAACACGAAGGGGAGCTACTCAAAAATAAAATAAAAAGCCTAACGCTCAAGGGAAAGGAGAAAGCCAAGAATTTTAAAGAATTAAAAGGAATGGAGAAGAAAACCCCCACAGACACACAATACCTTAGCAATCTGTGGAGCTCCAAAAATCACTACAGTGTTTGCCAGCAACTGAGTGAAGACTGGGGGATCATGGGACCAGAGGCGTGGCTTGGGAGCCGGAAAGGGGAACAAAAGCCTTTTGTTTTCACTCAGTTGTTTGCCAAGCACTGAAGGATTAACCCATGCATGCATGGATAGTGGGAGCAGCGCACAGGAAAATGTCTGGATCTAAGCAGCTACCCATGTTTTTAGGCACTTTGCCAAGGAAATTGATGTTGACCAGTGGACTGTATTTAGATCTTCTGGGTCCATCCATTCCACCCCCCACCCCCCCACACACACATACACAAAACAGCAGTCTCTGTTAATGAAACTGAGACCAGTCCCTTGTAGAGGAATGAATCTGTAACCTCCTGGACCACTTTCAGACATCTTATGTACCTGATGTTAGTTGATTAAAAACCTCCTAATAAAAAAACCATATATTAACTAAATGTATATGCTCATAGTAGAGGCTGATTAATGGTTTTAGAGATAGTTTGTACTACAACATTATACAATTCTAAAAATAATTTATGCTTACTACCACATATAATTTGTTTTGCCCCATAAGAACAACGCATAATGATTATTAGCCAGAAGCCAGTGATGCTCTTTTGATTTTATAGGCTGACATGGAAACATATATTTTAAAGTGTACTTTTTAAAATACCTGCACTACGGTGATACTCAGTCTCCCAACAGTACCCATAGCTCCTCCATATTGTAATTGCTGAGCTGCCTGAGCATCTAATTGGATTTGTTGTTGCTGCTGCGTTGGGGTGATACGAAGGAAATCTTGAGGAAGTTCACCAATATATACCTATGGAGGAAAACACATAACCCAGTTAGATAATACCCTCTGTACTCTCATCCATCCAACTGCCTTCTTTAAATGTATCTATTTCCAATATTCCATTCTTTTCTGCTTCTAACCATTCTTTATATTTCACACATACCATATGGGTCATATCTTTAACATGTTCCCTATGAGAATAATTCCATGTTGTTTTATTTTAGAACAATTTAATATATAAGTAAGCATACTGCACCATATATGTCGTCTTTGTTTAGCAACTGCTTCAATAGAGGCCCACTCAGAATCAGGACTGTGAGGAAAAAGTAACTTGCAACCAATGCATACATTTACAACATTTGTAATGTCTCTCTCTTAATCTTGTGTTTGCCATTACAGTATTGCATTGCCCTGTTGCTGACCTGCTTTCCCCTCCTCACCTTACAGAGTGGAAAGATTGCTTAAACAAGCCATCTCTTCCTGAGCTGCTTTTCTCCGCAGCACAGCTCATCCCTTAAAAGTACTAACTGCAAGTTAACAAGCTCAGCTCTATGATCTTAATTAGTTGATTAGTCCTCTGGCTGACAGCTCAAGAGTGCTAGGGAATCAGCCACTGTTCATTAATTTCTTTTGTATATTTCCAGCCATGTGCCTGCTCACTCTCTTGTAATCCCTTGCTCTCCAATCAATGTAAATAAAGACATTAATTTCCTCCATGCTTCTTATCCCAGCACCAGGGTGAACATTTCAAACAGTGGAAGACTGGAAAAAAGAGCTATAAGATTTGCCCTTCTAACCGACTTCCTCATGAGTCAAGTTCTGGAAACCTTCCATGCCACTTGGGTTCGTCCAGCTGTTTGAGATTGGTTCCTTCTGATACTATAAGTATATTCAGGGACAATTTCTTAATAAATTATTTTCAAGATTTACTATTATCCTGGTGTCTCTCTTAAGTGTTCTCATTCTTTGGTATCCACCGTGCAAATTCTAAAATTAAGCACTAACGCACATTTTAATAGCAACACAAATATAACTTGTTCTTATTTTCACTTGCTTACCCCATACCAAAATGTCTTCAAGGACAAAGGAGAAAGAATTTTAGTTCAGGCAAAGGAAGTAAAAGTGACCGACCCAAATTCAATTTTGCATCATTATCCTGGGACACATATATTTGCCTTATTTGTAAAATAATTTATTTTATTTTTAAAATAATAGAAAAAGAAAACAAGAAAGAACAAAATACAGATACATATATTGCCAAAAAAAAAAAAAAACCCAACATAACTGGTGGTTTAAAAAAGTGAAAAATACAATAGGAAAAAAAACCCTATAAAATGTATGTTGTGTCAACAGTAGTTACAATGTAACTATCTAAGTAAATGTATATGTGTATGTGTATTTTTCTAACATAAAGCTGTTGTGCTTTTTTAACTTATTGTGCTGTGTATAAATGAGTCCTATATTTCATACTTGTCCATACAGTTTACATTTATAGGCATTCCACTCATAGTGGCAAGTGTAATCAGTTCAGGATTGAATGAGTCCATATATTTATCTTTCCAATGCTTTAATATTAGCCTGTTAGCCATATAATGGCATAAAGAATCCATTTACAACCTCCAATTGTCAAATTTCACATACTAGGTATATAATTCAAAAGAATATTATCCTCTGAAAATGTGATCTTAGCTACCCTTCCTGGCAATATGCTGCCACTACAAAATTTGGAATAAGGTCTCAGAATATTCTATAGGCTACAAGTTACATATATCTGTGCTAAAATATTTTTTGGGCAATAAAGTGCTGTATCCATTTCTATATTCTATTTAATAGTTCTTTATGATTCTTACTATACCCATCATTTTCTTGTGCTAATAATCATTCCCAGAACATCCCTTATAACCATTACTCACATTGCTCATACTCTACCACTAAAATCTCAATGAAGAAGAGGGTAATTGGAACAAGTAAAATATTCCAATATTCTATAATAGTATGCATTTATCTAGGATTATTAAAAGAAAAAAAATTATTCTCATCTAATCTAGACTTTAGAGGTTTTACATCTGAAAGTATAAATACTGAAATTATTTTCACAGTTGATACTATAATGTAAAAAATAGTTTAGGTCTTTCTTCCATGAAAGATTTTCCTCTTCTTTTGAATTAGAATTGGGTAACTTTGTATTTCTACAATGTATCTACATTGTATTATCTGTAATAAATATAATGTTATAGTATATCATGTCATCTTTGATTATCAATGAAGCCACAAACCTCAACCACTGTTCATTTAAAAAAACAGATAAAATGCATCTTTAAATTATCTATAGACTTAAGTCAGATTGGTATGTTATTTAAAGTGATTATATGGAGTTGCAAAGCTTGATTTTTATTCACTTGCCAAAACAATGTTATAAATGCTAACGGCAGAGAAAAAAATATGAAAAAGAAGTTATAAACACTGCTGAAAATAGTCAGTTGCAGGTTTGAGTGTTTTATACTAAAATATGGATCTGGTGATTATGTAACAACTGAGCAAGTAACATTCCTCTGGGGGGAAATGCATCTTTGACTGACAAGTGGAAGAATGCAATTATTTTTCTTGTTCCTCTATATAGGTAGTTCTTGACTTGTGACTGGGTCGTTTAGACCAGGGGTCTTCAACCCCTGGGCTGCGGCCCACTACTGGGCTGTGAGCCATTCCGAATCGGGCCGTGGAAGCAGTGAGCGCATCCCCACTTGTGCAAGTGGCGGGCAAGCGCATGTGTCGAGCCTCGAGTGCAGTTGGGTGGACTATCCAAGAGAATGCACTCCATTTGTGTGAGCGGCAGACACACATGACCCACTCTTCTTCCCCCAGCTATCCTGGTCCACAAAGCCAGAAAGGTTGGGGAATTCTGGCTTAGACAATGACAATGAGCAAAAATTGGAAAAAAGCAGTGAGGGCTACAGCAAGTAAGAAGCTATAATTGTAGATTTTTGTTCAATAATCAGTGAGCAAAGTATGAATATGAGGAAGCATTTTTTTTTATTTAGTAAAAACAACTAATTAAGTGAATTATAGAATGACTTATCCTGAGGCAGGATTGAAGAAAGTTAGCTGTGGGAAGTGATAAGAACATTATACGATAGAAGTAACATCTATGTGATAATGGAATCCTTACAAGTGGTTCAATATTAAACCTGGAGTAAGACAAAGATAAGTGATGCCCCTCAGCTGATTAACACATTCATGGATAAATATTCATGTAAGGAATGCTCCTGGTAGCATTAGAACTGTTATGGTTAAGGATGTAGATGTATGTGTATGTATGACAATTATGTCATGTTGTTAGCTAAACGTCATGTTCTTTGGCAGCTGCCAAAACAGAAAGCAGTTCTTTTCTGAGCACAATTCTTAGAGTTCCCTTTACAAAATATACTAAGATGAAAAAGGTATGGGCATAAGAATTTCAGCAACTGTACTATTTTCAGTTTAGGTCCAATATATCCCCATCTACATTAGGCAAGGACTTTCTGATTCTCTTTTTCACAATTTTTCTATAAACCAGTGAGGAGGCCAGTGTCTTTCTTGGTAACAGACAAGTTTGTCGTTGGTTGTTCACATAGGTCTGTTTGAATCTTCTGGGAACCAACTCAGATACTGAGAATAATGTGCAGTAATAATTAAATTTTATTGCAGAAGAGGAATGGCTGTGGAAAAGTATTTATAAAAACCAACAGTAGTTCTGTTTTACAAAGTGGAATGAGCATCTGCAAGTTAAATACAGTGCTGGCAAATAAGTGGACAGACATTATTTATGTGCCTCAAATGGGGAAAATGGGAAAATGGATTTTTTAAAAAATAAGCTGTTCAAATGTTAGGAAAAAGATAAGAAACAGAATGTAGATTGTGTTGAAGAATGAATGTCAAACTAAGAAAACTTTTGTGCATAACAGTATGCTTACTTCTCCTGAAGTGAGATGAATGTGTCCCGCAAAACCTAAAAACTGAATGTAGAATTGTATGTAATAAAATAAGAAGAGAGGAAGTAAATGAATGGTGAATTGCTGCCCATGGGCACTCATATACACTGCACTAATTTATAAATATATAATGAAAAAGTGAATGGGTTAAAAAAAAAAAGAATGGATGACACTGCTGAAGCCAATGCATAAAATGTGTGGATGTGTAGAAGCCAGGAGAGAACGATATGGATAAGTTTAATGATTGTTTTTATATAAACTAGATTTAATAGCTATTTCTTATCTCAGGCCTTTATTTGGTCCACTATGTCTTATTCAAATCTGAATCACTATTTCTTAGCAAATGTGAATCATAAGCTGATGAATGAACCATACAGATACAAAAGGTTTCTATCTGCACTGTTAGGACTTCTTATATACTGTATCTTCAAAGAAGCAAAAGCATAAGCTTTATGTGTTTTAAATATTCATATGTTTCCCCAATCAAATGAAGATGTTTATATTTCCCTAAATACTATTTGTGTGTGTGTGTGTGTGTGTGTGTGTGTGTGTGTACCGTATGTGTGTGTGCACGCATGCATGCCTTCAAGTCACTGCTGACTCCTGGCAATCGTCTGGACTTGTTCCTGTAGTTTTCTTGCCAAGAATTCCAGAAGTGGTTTATCACTGTCTTCTTCCTAGGGCTAAGAGAGAGTGACTAGCCAAATTGCAAAACCAAAAAACCAGAAGCAGTATAGGTACAGGAAATAAAAATGTGAGTCAATTTGCTATTCTGCACTATTCATTTATTGCATACCTCTACATCTAATTATTTGAGAAGCCTAAGATGGTACTATAAGGCAGAGTTCTCCAATCTTTCTGGCTTTGCAAACTGACGGGGAGGGGGGAAGCGGATGGTCCCCTGCAAGCGGCTGGCAAGCATGCATACGCAATTCCATTTGTGTAAATGGAGCACACGTGCACACACTCACCTGCTGAAACAAGTGGGGATGCACATGTGCATGCACACTCTCACCCGCTGTTTCTGTGGCCCCATTGCAAACAGCTCACAGCCCACTAGTGGGCTGTAGCCCATAGGTTGGGGACCTCTGCCATAAGGAATGCAGGATAACACAATACATTTTCTTCTTGAATATATTAAATAGAAATAAAAATGCAGTCAGACATGAGCATTATCAAGGACCAGAAGGCATGCAGATGGAATGGTCAACTTTGTATCAACACATTTTTTAATTAAAATGCAGACGACCAATTCATTTCTCCCAATTTGTCCCAAACAAGAAACATATTTTATTTATTTATAGTCCTGATATCTGGAGTCATGGCTATGGTAGTCTGGTACATGGCTATGCTGTTTGGTATTTATGGACTATAATTTGCTAAATTTAGTCCATTTTGGTTCTCTTGCAGTCAAATTGAAGTCAAATTTTGAAATAATTACCAGCAAATCAGCTTTCATTATTACAGTACTTCCAATAGGGAACAGAGCAGAAGATTAAAAAAGCCTAACTTTTCAAAATTTAAAATACTTCAATCCCTTTTTATAAAACAAAAAATCAAGTAATGTGAGAATTCCAAGATCCTAACCTCTTTCCATTTTTATGAAATCAACTTTATACATTAATATATCAGTTCAGTTTCTACTTAAACACATTCAATGAAACCACTACAGTTCTGGTTAATTGATGCCACTGTCAGACTGCTGATACTATTTTTTTTTACATTCATTTAACTGAAATATACCTTCCTATAACTTAAGATCATTATTTTGTCTCCAGCTGTGTAAGGCAATGAGGTTTTCATCTTTTTCAAAGTGACGTATCTCTTCAGATGGCCTGACTACTACAATACGCTCCTTCAGTTATCTTTTTTCTAAGGCTAAACATACTGAGTTTGCTCTCTCTTTGTTCTCATAAGACTTAGTTTCCAGTCCTCTGATTATCATTCTGGTTGTTCTTTAAATTGTTCCAGTTTGTGTGAATCCTATCTAAAATGTAGTACATAAAACTGGACCTAAGACCTAAGGAAAGGTCTGGACAATAAATTCTTGTGATTGTAATATTCCTATCTTCAAATGAGTGGCCAGGCAGCAAAGTCCACAATCTGGACAGAGATGACCGCTGGTTTGAGAGAGAGGTCAAAGAGACCATCTATGTCAAAATTGAACAGCCCTCTCACAACAGAAGGAGAGGGATACAACATCATCTATCTCTAATCTACAACACAGTCCTTTCAACAGTTCCAAGAAGGCTCCACACCAATTTGCACCACTCAGGTGACCCTGATGACATAGATAAATCTCCAGGTGACCTTAACAACTGCTAAAAGAATGCAAATGTCCAACTGTCTGCAAGGAGTATAAATCCTTCCATTCCCCACTATCCAGTCAGAGCTGAAGAAGCTTCTTGGATGAGAACTGTGTTTCTCAACCTTAATAAATTTAAGACATGTAGACTTCAACTTCCAGCATGCTGGCTGAGAAATCCTGGGAGTTGAGCCCACCTAGTTATCTAGGATGAGAAATATTGCTCTGGTGTATTAGATAACTTACCTAGGCATGGGTCATTTAAAAACCTACCAAGTATTGTCACCATCTTTTCAACCCAAGTAAAATCCTAAAACTTGAGTTCATACTCCATTGGAGTTTGATGAAAACATGTTGCAACTATGTACCTACTATGGATGCACTTACTGGACATATCGCTACAAATTCATATTTACTAAACAATGTCTAATGGGCAATTTTATCAAATAATATCAAATTATTAAATCATTATGAAATAATGTTATATTAATTGTTCAAATCAAAATTAACATTCCCACAATCTAAATTTTATATAATTTATTTTGCTGATAAAGAAATAAAGGGAGACTAGTATAGACCTATTTCAAGCTATTTAGCTCTCATCAGCTAGCCATACCCTTACTTGGATTCGAACTTGGGCTGCCTGCATGTTAGGCAGTTGTATTAACTCTGAGCCACAAGTTCTTCTCCCTTCATCAGCTTATATAATAAATATAATATAATATAATATAATATAATATAATATAATATAATATAATATAATAAATATAATAAATATAATACAGTATAATATAATATATTATATATATGTGTGTGTGTGTGTACATATATATATATATATATATATATATGTATATGTATATTTCTATTTATTCTTAACAAATCCATGCTGACTTCTAATAATCACTGCCATTTCAGTTAGATGGATTGCTTTATCTTACAATCTTCCAATACATCCTTTTAAAGAGACGTACAACAGGTCGAGCAATTCAATCTCAAAATAAAGCCAACACATTAATTAATCATTAATAAATAGCGAAGATACAAAAGTATACATCCAACTCTTGGACAAAAAAAAAAAACCCTTCCTACCCCAAATGTTTGAAAAGGTAAACTGTCCATGAGATCCCTTGTCTTAGATGAAACAGACATGCTTCTGACTAAGCAGAAATAACTGAAACAAGCTACTTTATTAGCAAAGTCAAAAAATAAAATAATGCAATAGCCAAAAAAAAGGTCATTACAGCCAAACTCTATAAAAAGACGCTTTAGTAAATGAAGGGAATATAGAAACGCGACAATATTATCCTTCTTTAAGTCAAGGATTTCTCTTTTGGAATTTTTTTTCCTCTTTTTTTTTTTAAAAAAAAACTCTAGGTTCATGGCCCCATTATTTACTAAGGAGAAAAATCTCAGCCTGAAAAAGCCCGAAAAATTAGACCCAACCAACAGGCTGGTTTTAATTTGAGGAGCTTTTCATGTCACAAAGGCCGCCCCACTCAAGCTCTTTTTTTTTTTCCTTGAGGTTTTCCTCGCCCTCCGGGCCAGCTGAATTTTTGCCTCTGGAAGTGACTCTAGCCCGGGTGACCTCTGACTCCGCCTACCGTTCACAAGGCCATCACGGCCCTGGAGCTGCCCGCCTGCCTTTACCGGCAACCAGGCTGTCAACCGGCGCCTAAGCGCTACGCCAATGTGCCAGGAAAGAGGAGAGGACGGGAGAGGCCGCTGCGGAACCCTCCGGACACATCCCCAAAACACCCCCACCCCCACCCCACTATCCCCTCGTGAAGATTAAAGATGAGCGAAGAAATGGAAAGTCCCCGGGTCTTCAAGCAAACACGACTCACCGGGCCCCGCTGTGTACTAACGGTGGTCGCCATGGCACCACCCGCAAGACTTCCTTCCTCTCTCGCCGCGATCGGCCGATGCTCCAAACAGGAAAGCTCGGCCGATTTTCCCCCCCTTCGTTTCTCTCTCACTCTCTCTCTCTGTGTCGCCACGCCCCCAAATCCACCGCTATTTAGCACTGCGCTTGCGCCCGAGGCTCCCTTGGTAGCCGGCGCCGCCGGGCGAACCGCTATGTGGCCAGGCGCATGCGTCAAAAAAGAGGAAATTCCGGTTTTATAACGTCGTCCTTTCCTCGGTCATTTTCCACCGGCTTTTGGACGGTGACGGTTTGCTGAGGGAGCGCGGGACTAAGCGAGCATTCACACCGAACGGGGGAGGGGCATGCGGGGGGGGGAGGGCTCACTCAGGAACTGCCGAGCGTTATGTACACAATACTGCCTAACAGCTACTTGAAATTATTTGAACCGTTCGACTTTCTTTTTCGCCGTTATTGACGTCACTAGTCTAAGCAACCATAATGCCGCTTCCTCAGCTTCAGACCTCGCGAGTAGAAGACTAGGGTCCCGTTGCCTTGACGCCGGGAGTCATCCGATTGGTTGGCACAATCGGGTGGGCAGGGCAAGATAATTTAACGCTGACTAAAAAATTGACCCTAAGGCGATGCTTTTTATTCGGGATTTTTTTTTATTATTTGTCATTGGTATCGCCCCCCCCCGCTCTTATTTTTTTTGGATTGGCGGTCTTTGCGACTGCCTTAGAATCGCCCTTCGTCTTCCAGTCACTCCAAGAGCCGAGAAGGGAGACATACAGGCCGAAATAAAACAGTAGAAAACCCCAGCTGTAACGTTTGAGGAGCATTGTCTCATGCAACACAAAATTAAGAATAAGGCGATGGAAAGAATGCCTCAGACTGCAGAGAGATTCTGTTTGGGGATGCTTAAGGAGGGTTTTTTTTCGAAATAAGCACCAAGGGAAAGGCTTTTAGTTGCTGAGAAATGTTTGCTTTTAAAGAATGAAATGGATTTGTCTCTATGGAGATTCTCAGTCATCCAGGTCATGGTTATCCCAAAGGTGTTTTTCCCCCCCCCAAGAGGCAACTGGACTTTCTGGTTTTTCTTCGAAGACGTTTCACTTCTCATCCAAGAAGCTGCTTCTACCATCCAGTCAGAACTGAAGAAGCTTTTTGGATGAGAAGCGAAATGTCTTCAAAGAAAAACCTGTAAATCCAGTTGCCTCTTGGGGGAAAAAAGTACTTTTGGACAATCACGTGGATTAAAATATCCTTTTCTAGCTTGCTGCAGTTTGAAATATAATTCTATCCCTTCAATATTTCCTACGTGCCCAATCTTGGGTTTAGGGAGTCTGTTTGGAATACAGTAGGGAATGTTAACACAGTGCAATTCTTGTGTCTGGGTCAGCAGACAGGGTTGCAGTCTAAAATGAGGGGAAGGATGTGGCATATTTTCTTTTCAACTACAGTATCATCTGTTTTGGTTTTTTATCAATAGACAGCCATGAATCAGAATATCAACTGTGCTTACTAAGTCAGTCTGTTGACTGACAGTTAAATACCAAACATGTTCATTCCCTTTGTTATCTTGTGAGCTATATGATGAATACTTACAGCAAAAGAGAAAAAAATAAATGTAAACAGAACCAAAAGTGGGGAAGGCAGGTGGGAATGAATGGTTCTGAGGCATCTGTGTTTCTGCACCCTGCTTTGCATTAAGCCTAAATATTAGAACACAAATTGGCGTAGAACTAACTTAGAACATTGATTTCTCCCTTAAAGTATGAATGAAATGACTACTTCAAAATCACTTTTTTCTTTACCTTCTGAAGTGTTCATCTCTTCTGCAACTCCTTTTTTCAGCAGAACAAAGGTATTATAATCTGAGTGATATATTGGGAAACCTAGTCTGATGATTTGAAACTTATTTAAATAACATAACTTTCATGTTGCCAAGATTGGCAATCATTTAATTAAAATTCATATGTCACATCCCATCAATCAGAAAGAGAATAGTGCAATTAGAGATTTTGACATTTGTAATGGATAATTTATCTGACATACATAAACACACACAAGTTGCAGGTACCTGTGTTGTTTTTACTAGCTTGAGTAAATTGATTATGATGTAGTGGAATTAAAGATAACATCAAATTTTAGCTAGTGGGGATTTTGTCATTTAGTCTGCCATATATAAAGATAAAGGTTTCCCCTATCCAGTTGTGTCCAACTCTAGGGAGCAGTGCTTATCTCCATTTCCTAGCCGAGGGAACCAGCGTTGTCCAAAAATGCTTTGTGATCATGTGACCAGCATGACTATACACCAAGGCACACAAAGCTGTTATCTTCCCACTGGTAGTACTTATTTCTCTACTTGTATTTGCTTTCCTATTTTTATAAGTTTATAAAACCATTATCTGCAGAGGTGCAGTTCCGTGTCACGCCCACTATGGCCACACCCACCATGGCCACGCCACCCCACACCCGGTCCTCCAAGGTCAAACCCAATCCTGATGTGGCCCTCAATTAAATTGAGTTTGACATACGTGGTCTAGGACAAAAATCAGTTTTCAGAAGACAGCCAGGAATCCTTATTTTTCTGTAGATTTTAATTCCACTTGTAACAAGATTTACAAACATCTTAATGTAACTTCAGTTGATAAAGTTATAATTTCACGCATGTTAAACTTCAATATTAAACACAAATAGTTTTTAAGCGAACTAATTTTATGTATTAAATTTGTTCGCCATCCATCTCACTATACCAACTGAACAGCTTACAATCAGATGTATATATACTTTTGAATCAAATAGATAATAAACTTGGTGTAACAGTGATGATACATATGTAAAATGGGTATTTTAGAAATAAAAGAAAAAATGTATTTTAAATTTCTGTAAAAACTAATGACAATTATCCAAGAAGCTTTGTAATACTTCTGCAAGGCTTATACTTGATTTAGAGGGTGTTTTCCAGTTTATTTCAACCTAGAATTTTCTTTCAGAAAGACAGAATTTAAGGAATGGTTACAGTCATGGTTGTCCATGGCTAAATCGGATAACAGCATGAGCAATTGCCATAATGCAGACATGCTGAGAAGGTGCAAGTTACAAATTTTCTATAAACATAATATCTTAACATCAAAGCTGAAGTTGTCCCTGGGCACAAAATTTTCAGACACATTGATCCAAATTAATTAGCCTACAAATTTAACTGCCATCATTTAATCAGCTGAAACAATTAACTATGCAAGCATGGTTATAGTTTGTCAGTATAGCATAATATAACTAAGAGGCATAGACTGAATAATTTTGCTTGGGTTGCAAGCTTAAAAGTTAATTTTACATCTTGATCGTTTAGGAACTGACTCTTGAAAAAAATGCTACACATTTACTCTGCTCCAGTATTAATTTTTTACTCTAATTTTAATTTTTTTTAAATTAAAAAAAAATGCACCATGCTGAAAAACACAAAAAACAAGCAATCAAATTATCTTAAGAACATCAAATGTACTATCAGATCTGGAGTTGTTTCTTAGTTGCTTATAATTCTTTGTTACCTGATGGAAATAGTTGCACCAGGATTGATTGTCATTTATTGCTTCTTTTGACTCCTTGAAGCCCATGCTTGTGTCACAAGTAATAGTATGCAGCCACTGTTAGGTTCCTATTCAGTTGCCTTTGATTTTTCCATGCATTGAAGTCTTCTCTAGTGATTCTTGTCTTTGTATTATGTATCCAAAATATTAAAGCTGTAGCTTCATTATTCCGCAGAGCAGGCTAATAGTGAATATTTTGTTCTTTGAGACCAAGGTATTCCTGGCATTTCTCCTTGGGATTGCAATTCAAAGCCTCGGTTTTTCCTTTTTTTTACCCTTTCCAAAGAAAAGCATTTTCATAGATATATATATATTACCACTGGGAAAATGATGACACTTAAAATATTTCATTGTCAGTATATCTCTGTGTTTTAATTTGCCGCTCTTATAGTCCTGCCCAAAGAGCAGGCCTCTTTCATGACTACAGTCATTATTCCTGTAATGAAAATAGCTCAAGCCAGAGCAAAACATAAAAAAATAGAGTTGCTGTAAATTGTCTGAGTCCTATTTGCTACATTATAATAAATATTCCCCCTAAAGCAAGGGTGTCAACATCATCACGTGTCATATTGCAACTTTACCCCCCTTTGCTAAAACGGGTGGGCATGGCCAGCGCGTGACACAACCGGCCCGTGGCCTGCGAGTTTGACACCCCTGCCCTAAAGGAACCAGTTTGGTGTAGTGGTTAAGATGCTAGTGCAGAAATCAGGAGATTGTGTTCTAATCCAGCCTAAGACATGAAAGCCAGCTGGATGACTGGGTCAGTCATTCTCTCTCAGCCCAACCCACCTCACAGGGTTGTTTGGGGGAAATAGGAGTATTGCATATGTTCCCAGCCTTAAGTTACTTATAAAGTAATAAAGATGGGGCAAAAATCAAATAAATAAAGGAATGAGCACCGTACCAGTCCAGCAGACACATTATGAGGGGTGTATTGTTATTTCTGTCACACACCCAGATTAAGGAATCTACGGAGTCTTTTTTGAAGTTAATAAGAATGGAAATCACCATTGCCACCTGCTGAGCAGTTCAGGAAACTGTTGGTATTATGAATAGTTGTGACAGGTGTTACTATATTTTCCAATTGGAATTCCAGGGGAAGCAGAAACTAGTGGTGCAGAAAAACATTTGATGAATTCATAATAACTTTGGTGATTAAATTGAAAATTGAAGCCATGGGAAAGATAAAATAATAGAAGTCTTAATGGCATTGGCAACATATTGGTGTAATTTTAAAGAACAGTTTGGAGAAGTAATTCACATAAATGAAAAGGCTATACATTTATATTGTTTGCACAAAAATATAAGGTATAGTAACGTTCCCATCTTCTACCTTACCTTTTTAATGCATAATTTTACCAGTGTTTGTATTTTAATTTGCATTGCCCCAAAATAGATAGCTATGTTCATAATAAAATACATCAATTCAAGACAGTGATATAGTAATACCATAAAAATGCATCCTTGCCTTAATGCAAGATAGAGAGTTCATAATTTTCTGATCACAAATGTTCTATAAATATATTAATATGATCTTAGTCCTCCAGGGCACTAATATTTTGAGGGAGCATCAACTCAAAATGAACCTGCTAATAAAACCTTTTATAAAAAAAATAATAATCTACACAAATAATTCAAATGCATGCTAAACAATAAATAAATCCTATTATTTACAGAATGATTTTGCATTAAAATGTAGAAGTAATGTAAGTCTTCCTTGTACCAATTTCTTTGCATCCAGTAATATAAATTGTACTTCATTTATATTTTATAAAATAAATGTTGTGGGCCACACTTAAATATCTGTACAGCTTTATGTAGTGGCAGTAGCAACAACAGTAAAGAATACAATATAAACAATATTTCCTTTTCAATATTTTCACCATATGTACATACAGTAGTTTGATGTGGGGGTATGAAGAAATATTGCTGTCTAGAAATGGGCAAGTTTTAACTGACAGCTCTTATATTTTCTCTGTCTAGTACAAAATTTTCCATTGGCTGCAAATAGTTGCCACCAGTCTTAATATGGCCACTGAAAGTAAAGTACAGCTTTTATTTGCCACAACAAAGGAGCCCTGGGGAGTCTCTCTGACTTCTGCCACTTCTTAAAGTTGACTCACCGTTTCAGTGCAAATTAGGCTATGTAAATGAAGCACCATAAATTGGCAACAGAAAGAGAAGTATAAAATACCTAGCCATCCAAATGGATCTCATGCTGTGTTTTACTCTGCTCATGTAGAGCACAGAAAAGCAAATCCTGGAAGTGTATTATTTTGCCGTGTTCTTGAAATCTTTGCATGTTCTTCCCCTTCTTACCCAGTCATAAAATACTATTCTAGCTCGGTATCAAATGTTTACAAGGATAAAAAGTACTATTTATTTAGATCCCTCCATAAAAGAGTGACCCTTCTTGAAAATGGTTGAACAGGATTCATGGACTTTTTGTTTGCTGTAGATCAGGGCTGTCAAACTCATGTCCTGCGGGCCGGATGTGTCACGTGCTGGCCATGTCCATGCCATGTTTAGCAAAGGGGGAAAAGTCCCAATATGTCATGTGACACTGCTGTGACACTACGAGTTTGACACCCCTGCTGTAGATTATCCAAGCAAACTCCTAGGGAACATATAGATGACAAACAAAAGTCCTTTGCCAGGCTTTGTAATGGATGGGAAAAGAAATATATACCCAGAATAATAACAATTCTCACAAGCAAATTCCTAATTCCTTCAGTTTTATATAATGGAAGGATAGAGTTAAACAAACATTTCCCAATAGAAACCTTTACCCTGTAGACAAGGTTACACTGCACAGTGCAAATGGTCATTTTGATTATTGAAGAATGAAATGAGACAATCTGAATTGCTTGGTTTTATGCATCCAATGAACATTGTGGGACCTTAGGACAATTTACGCAAGTGGTATTTCCTATGTAACTAGTATAAGAAATTATACATTCTTATACTACATTAACTATACTTACATTGCAGTAATGCATTATGATTTACATTCTAATATCATATACATGTAAATACTGTATTTACATCCAAGTGTCATATATTTCAATATTTCAGCAAGTATTGCGGGCCCAATTGGCAAAAGAAAGCTCAGGACAGACTTCCAGTGGCTCTGCGATCTCCGATGGACGCTCCTTTAGGAGCTCCAGCCCCGCGATTTCATTTGCCGCTAGAACAGCGAAAATCAGCTGTCTAGCGGCTCGAAACACCCCCAGGGAAAAAGGGGGAGAGAAGAGCAGAAGGGTCTGGATAGAGCTCCCCTAGACCCCCAGGGTTTTTTTTTAAGCCTGGGGTTTGCAGGGTGAGAGCTCCCTGAAAGCCCTTCAGTGCTCCAGATCCGGAACGAGTCTGCTTTATGCAGAACAAGGTGTCGCGACCACACCAGCAATGCAATTTTAAGTGTTAAGTAAGAAATTTTGACTTTGGATGCTGGCAGAGCAAAATCAGGAGAACAAAAAATGCAAGTATTGAACTTTAACTCCGTTTAAAAGGGAAAAAAATGGTGTCTAAGGGTGTGGAAATGAAACTTAATAGAGAAAGTGCTTGTTAACGCTAGCAACATTGTTAAAGCTACTGGATTACACATCAAGAAAAAGATTTAAAGTGGAAGTGGAATGGAAAAGACTATGGTATTGACCTCAACTAATTTATACTTCTAAATTGTGTGGAAAATAATTGGACTTATTGCCTTATAGCTGAATAAATTTAAAGTGAAAACTGAAATATGGCTGACATCAAGGATGGAGGATCATTATTATATAAGCCAGCAAATTCACAAGTTGTGACTGTAAAGGTCTTACAAGAACTCTTAAATTTTCATACTTCTGTTATATTAGAATCAATTAAAAGGACTGTTCAAAATCAAAATTTGGAGAATAATGATTTGCTGGCTGGAAAAGAGGAAGAAATTAATCAGGCTAATGTGACTTTGGAGGAGAAAAAAGAGGCTGTCAGAATCAAGATGGAAGTTAGTACACTGGAAACAGGTTTTGGTAGAGGCTTCTATGCAATTAACTGAAAAGCAGCAAATAGACTCTTTCCTGCAGACTGATAAATTTTACTGTGACAATCCTTGGCTTTATAGACAGAATCAATATTTAAGGAATGAAGTGATTGATTATACAAGCAGGAAGAGTCGAAATGGGGGTTTCAAATTAAAGGAAACAATTCTAAGAAGAGAACGAATTCCAAAGATACATCAACCTCAAATCCAAATTCAAAAATTTACGAAAATAAAAGCAGGGGGAGGAGCAATGCTGAAGAAGAAAGTATTATTGAAGAAGAAGAACTGGAAAAAATATATAAAGAAAGGAAGAATGGAAGATTAATTTCTTCTGGGGAGGATCTTAGTAATAAATCTGAAAAGCTTACTGAAATTAGTATTTTTTAAGTTTATCTTAAGAGTTAGAAATAACAACCCAATGGATTAACAGTATCTTTAAGGTTATATTCTGAAGAATGTTTTATTGAAGTAAAAAGGTTTAATTAAAATTGGATAGCTTTTTAAAACTTACTGAAGTATTAAAATGGTTAATTTAAAATTTAATGGATAGCTTTTTTTAAAAAAAAAAATTGAAACATATTTTAAAGAATGTCTTATTGATGTATTAAGAGATTTTAAAATGTTTAGCCTAAAATATTTTTTTTAAAAAAAGACATGCTTTAAAGAAAGTTTTAAAATGTGTGGGGATAAAATTGTTGCATAATTTTTAATAAAATTAAAAGATAGATAAATGTATTAATAGAGAAGTAATAAATGTGGGGGAAATGTCATAATAAATGAAATGATAATTTTAAAATATAATAAATACTGGAGGAGTAAAAAGAAGACACAAAAGATGTATTCAGAAGATACACTGAATGATTATGTATTGTTTGTTTCTTTATAAAATAAAAAAAACTTTTTAAATTAAAAAAAAAGAAAGCTCAGGACCGTATTGTTTGGAAACATACAGAAGAGGCCTTCATCCTGCAGTGGATAGACAGTGGCTAAAATGATGAAGATGATCATATGGATAGGACTACCAGATCTGGGCTGCAAAAATCCTGATATCTTCATTGATCTGATACTCATAGACATGCAGGAATCTGGTTGCACACATGGAAGCATATATAAACTTAGTAACATAAGAAGAGCTCTCCTGGTTGAACTCATTTTGTCCAGCATTCAGGAAAGATGGATGGGGGGGGAGGGCATTGAGATGCTTTCTCCCCCCTATTGCTTTGTAGCAGTTGATACAATTCAGGAGGCAGTGTTCTTGATAGTCAAGGCTTCCGTGTATTTGTCTCCAATTTAAGTTAGAGGCAACCTGCAATATCTGATGGCAGTGAATTACATAGTTTAACAACACATGTTAAAAAGTACTTCATTGTTTCTGAATATTCAGTGGATAAATTCCTAAGATTGTGACTGAGAAATGGACCAAAAAAAAAAATCTCTGCACACTTTCCCTGCAAAATTTAAAATAACTTTCATGTGTTTTTTCTTACCTTTTAGTTTAAAAGCTTGGAGTGGAGAAGTTTCTTTGCAGAGGAACTAACTATGTATTTTAACTGACCTTTTCTGTAGCTTTTTCAGCTTTATGGTGCCCTTTTCAAGATTCATTGATCAGAAAGCTTTGTGTGCATAGGACCTTACTTGCTACATTATAGTTCTTTGTCTGCAGAAGGTTTGCCTTTGCTGTACTATAATTATTTTTCACTTTCAAGAACTCTGCACTTATTTCTCTTTACCCTTAGACAGCAATGGAAAACACAATAGACTACCCAGTGGAAGTCCCTCCCACTCCTACCACATAATTTTTGTCCATGTCATCATACTTACTGATCAAACTAGATTAATATTGGCAAAACTGATGTTCTGACAATTTCTGCAGAATGCAGTAGAAGAATGAAGAGCACTGCTGAGCAGCTAATAAGTGGCCATTCTTCAGTCATGCAGCACTTCAAATAACTTCTCTCAAAGGGAGAAGAGAAAATTCTATTGGTTTCAACACCTGGTTGAGCAGCTCAATAGGAACAAAATTGAACGTTAGAGCAAAATCATTATTTATTTCATAGCTACATCTTCATTGCATGGTCAGCCTGAAAATAAAAGTTATTTCAATGTGAATCAAATTCATACAAGTATTTTTGAAAGCTGCTGCAGGGGAAAAAAAGTTCTTTCAGCTGTTTGATCAGTTTAGCAGTCTTTATCTTAATTTTAATCTGTATATAACATGTAGGAACAGCCGAAGGCAGCATATTTTTTTTTTTGAATTGTTAAGATATATCATTTTCTAGGCTTACAAAATCATACTTGCTCTAATTATATTGGTTACCATTAAGGTGCTTTGCAAACCAAAGCTCAGTTGTGTGCAAAATGCCCGCGTAATGTAAAGCTATTTCAACATGCTTAAGTAAGTTAAATTGGGAAATGTTCCATGCCAGTTAGACCGCAAGCAAATTAAGAGAGAAAGTTTGTGTTCATTTTGCATGGACAGTAATTGTCAAATGATACTACCTAAAGATAAATGTGATTGGTCACTAAATTAAAATGGAATTAAACAGCATAGTAAAAGAAATATGAATGTGGAAAGTAAAATAGACAGTCTTAAGACAGTCTTCACTACCATGCTGCTCTTCTTTGCAGATGTGACATTTGCTGTTGGTCTCAATTCTGGCTTTGTATGCAATTGCTCTTAAACCTTAGTCTTCTGCATCCAAAATTAGCCCTTCTGTCTCAAGACTTCATGATGTGTCACTTTATGACACTAAGCTGGCAGGAATAGCCAACACCCCAGAAGACAAGCTCAGGATCCAAAAAGAACTTGACGGACTTGAACAATGAGCCCTACCCACCAAAATGAAATTTAACACGGAGAAAAGCAAGGTTTTACACCTAGGCAGGAAAAACCAGTGCAAGTACAGATTAGGTAAAACCTGGCTCAAGAACAGTAACTGTGAGAGAGAGCTTGGAGTCCTAATGGATGATCACTTAACATGAGTCAGCAGTGTGCAGCAGCAGCCAAGAAAGCTAATACAATCCTTGGTTGTATAAACAGAGGCATAGTGTAGAATCAAAATTACATGAAGTATTAGTACTGCTTTATAAAGCCTCAGTAAGACCACACCTGGAATACTGCATCCAGTTTTGGTCACCATGTTACAAAAAAGATGTTGAGACTAGAAAAAGTGCAAAGAAGAGAAACTAAGATAATTAAAGGCCTGGAGACAAAAACATGAACGGTTGCAGGATTTGGGTTTGGCTAGTCTAGAGAAAAGAAGGAGGGGGGGATAGGATAACAGTATTCCAGTATTTTGGAAGGTTGTGGTAACCTTAAGGAGGATGGGGTCAACTTATTTTCCAAACCACTAGAGGGCCAGACAAGGAACAATGGATGGAAACTAATCAAGGAGAGAAGCAACCTGGAATTAAGGAGAAATTTCCTAACAGTGACAACAATTAACCAGTGGAACAGCTTGCCATCAGATGTTGTGGGTGCTTCATCACTGGAGGTTTTTAAGAAGAGACTGGACAGTCACTAGTCTGAAATGGTATAAGGTCTTCTGCTTGAGCAGGGCTTTGGACTAGAAGAATTTGAGGATCCCTTCCAGCTCTATTCTGATTGATGTACTAGCTTCAGTGCATTTTCTTCACTGTCGTTCAGATATTCTTCCAATGTCCTTTTTTCTTTTTCAACTGTCTGGTGTACTTGCAAGATTCCATGCCCCACTTATGGTCCTTGTTAAACAGAGTCTGTGAACATTGCTGAGTGGATGAAGGACATGATTCATTTCATTATTTTTATGGTTTCCTAAACATGGTTTTTAGTTCTGCTTGAGTCCAGATGATGATGATAGTCATTTCTACCTGGAAACATCATGTGTCTAGCACTCTTCCTATTAGATTTTCATAAGACCATTAAGACCACATTTCAATGGGGATTGAAAGGTTGATGTGCAATTGTTTATTGATTAGCAAAGGTTTTTATATATGTTTTATTTTTATGTTTGGTTTGATTTTAAATTTTTGTAAACGGTCAAATGTTTTTAACTGATATAAAATAGGTATGACTGATTGATAAACAAATAACCTCTTCCTGTCATTCTATTCTTTTTTAAGGAGGGGAAAATCAGGAAAATCATATATCTTTTTTTAAACAAGATAATATTGCCAAAGAGAAATTAAAAGACTTTCCTTGTCCTCTTAAATCTGTAATCACTTTCTAATTGAGATATTGAGATAGAGGCAGACAATCAGTTAATAAATAAAAATCCTTCAAAAGTCAGTCTACCCTTTGGGTGATTTAATGGCATTGAAAGAAGGGGTGATTTTGAAACCTTGCTCTCACCTCCTGTTCATTATAAATAGTCTTTGCTTTTCCACAGTAAAATTATGTTTGTCCTCTATAATTTAGCTAAAACTTTCCTCTCTCTGCAATAACAGAATATCACACTTATTAAGTGCCATTACTTTCATATGTGAAGAGGAATGTCAGAGGGAAGGGGAGGGGGGAAACCCTACTTCTTGAATGTCATGGATTCCCCTATTGGGTAGTCTAATTTTATAGCTATTAAGGTTTTTTTTTTTAATTAAAATTGAGTATTGGATAGATTGCAACATTATAGGGTCTCCCAATAGGGATATTCATCAAGTTCTTCTTCCTTTTAAAAATTCTTCCACATCATTGATTCTCGTGGTTGAGTACCTTCAAGCAAATCATAGTTGGGCTTCTTTTTTGGGGGTCGGGGGGTTGGGTAGATACTAAGTCACAAAAGTTAATGGAAGTTTTCTATTTGATTAAAGAAGACTCAGACAGAAGATCAACTGGACCAAGCAGCTAATTTTTCTTCATATGTTAGCCTAGTAACAGATACATAGGTCCTATAAAAATATTTTGAACTAACATCAATGGATTTAACAATCCATTTAAAAGGGGAAAGGTCTGTCTTAAGGTTTAAAACAAAAATGACATATGCCTTCAGGAGTCATCAAAACAGATAACAAAACAGATAATTTACTAGTATGTAAATAACTTTGCCATTTTTTATAGCTTGGGCAGATGAAAAAACAACAGTAGTCACATATCAAAAATGTATTTCAAAGGGAGATTTATAATACTATAATTTCATATTGAACTGGGGAAAGTAACATTTGCTTTAGTTTATGCTCCAAATGATGAGGCAACATTTTGCAAAAAATAAAAAAAAAATCCATTCTTAAAATTGTTCCAGGAGATATTTTGATATTTGGAGATACAAATGAAGGCTTTCTTTCTGAAATAAAATAAAACTGAATTTTCCAGAAGGATTTCTGGCATTGTAAAAAAAATATTTAGGATTATCCATCCTCTCATAAAAGGAATTTACTTATTAATCTGTTAATAAAATTTACCAATATGTGCTGGATTTATGGTTCACTTTTAACTAAATTATGGAAATCATGCCTCTGACATGTAGACATCATAATCCAATAACCATACAATTAAACAGAGGGCTATCAAGACTGATAAAGTGGAGACTTAATAGCTTACTATTGCTGTAAAGATTATTACACTGAAGGGTCAACAAAAAGTGAAGAACTTCTTCCAGACTAGTTCCTGACAGTTCTTTAGTGCAGTATGTGAAAGAGTATACAGTATGGCAGAAAGTTGGGAACTCCATTTTATTACATAATTATTTTTCCAACTACAGAAGTACAGCCATATAAGAATTCTCCCATATCTGTGAGAAGAAGGAAGCCAGCCACAACTTCCACAGGTTGTTCCACAGTAAGACTGTGCATTGTTTTTCATTTTAGCCAAAATAAATTTGGAGTGCATATGTGTTCAAATACATCTGTCTGATTTATTAAAATGTGTTGCATCTGGATTTGGTTCCCAGGTCAGGGCCTATTTTTTGAAGCCACTCAGCAGCTGCAAATCCTAAAAACTGGCATGCATTAATAAATTAAAAAATAGGGGCTATATTTGCATTTCTCAGCATTCCAAAATACTTATTACAAATAAAATCTGAATCATTGTATAGCCTGATCTATGACTGAGCTTTACAAATAAGCCGAACAGTATTGTTCAAAATTAGGAAAATTAGTCATCGGCATAATAAGAGCGCCCTAATGACAGTAGGGAGTTTGTTCTTAAGCACCCCATTAAAGTGTTCTACAATGCCCAATAATGGGAGAAATAAATACAATGTGATTAATATTCAAAGCTTTACTAAGAGCACATAGTGGTAACAAAAAGGATAAGATTTAGAGACTAGCAAAGTGGGGTGTCAGTTGATAAAATAGGGCCTACTAACAGCAGTAACATCTGCTTTTTGGGTAAGAAATACTGTAACTCAAACCATTTAGGAAATATGTAGCAATAATTAAAACCTATTTAGATCCCTAAGAAGGTGAAAAGTCCATAAAGTCTATTCAGAGAACCAAAACTAAATTCTCTAGATAGCCAAGATCGTGTGGTTTTCACAGACCCTCTGTTGCATTATTAGTGAGACGTAAGTGAAAGCCACAGCTGGCAAGGCTCCAACATCCTGGTGCAAACCAACCTCTTTGAGTTAATGTTGCATGGTTGCTTTTCCAGGATGGCTCATAGACTGCTTGAGATGAGGAAGCACACATAAAATATTCCTTGGGACTTTTGATTGATCATTTGGCAATTTCCACAATCCATTGGTATCGGTAATGAGCATTAAACATGCCTGTCTCTGATTGCAGTAGAATCAGATCCTGAAAAGAAAAAGGATCCAATGAAAGCCCTCTAGAAAAACAAGTATACATATACAAATATGTATAGATGCTACTATTAGGAAGTGCCACCGGCTGTGACATCCTGTGGAAAGTATATTTAGCTAGCAAATCCAGATTGCTTCTGATTACTAAGAAAATTTGTATAGAGGCTACAAGGAAAAAGCAGAACTTGAACTTGAATAAGACAAAGCAGTACTGAAATGTTGGTGAGGGAGAAGCAAGAGTCGATGCCTATTTGGAACAACTTTTAGCAATAATATTATAAATTCTTTCAATTTCAAACAGACTTATTGTTTAAATTAATATAGGCACTGATGCCAATTAATTATTGGTTATGCTCTTCTTATCTTGTTGATTAAAAGTAATTAGAGGGGTATAGAGTGTTACCAAACTAGCAAGAAGATGATTCTGAACTATCTTTCCTGTCACCATGGAATCTTCTATGCTTCTCCAGATAATCACTTTCTTCTGGATGAGCTGCTCTTCTTCTATTTTATGCTGTTCTAGCATGAAATTACAAAGCTCCATGCTGCAAATTAGTTTTCTGTTGGGAGACTGAACGCATCAAATAAAAGCCAAATCTGACTGGCTTCAGAAACTTCTCTCGAGTAACTGTTTCTTGAAGAGTTCCTAACAGCAAAACTGCACTTTGAGTGAAAAAACTGCAGAAAATATTCTAAACTCATGAAGCTTGAACTGCTGTTACTTACTGGCTTCTGAGATTTCTGATTTCACATCTAAGAAAAGTCTGAGATCCTTCTAGAAATTATGTAAAACTGTTCTTCACCCATGAACATGTTAAGGCAATTGGCAGGAGAAGTGCCAGCGAAAATGTAAATTTTAATTGCAAAGATTGCTCTGTCATGTTAACAACATTAAATATATGGACAAAAGGGCTAAAGTGTAATTAAGACACAGATAAGAACGAACTATATAAAACTATCTCAGCGGTCGCCAACCTTTCTGACTTTGTGGGCCAGTGATGGCAGCGGTGATAGGGGGGGGATGGTTCCATGTAAGCGGGCCACAGCCCAGTACTGGGCCACAGCCCAGGGGTTTGGGGCCCCTGCTCTATCTGGAATGGCATTTGAAATAGCTGTAATTAAACCAAACAAGTTTATTATTGGCAAACTTTTCAGAAATCAAATGACCACAAAGAGTCCTCCAGAAATTAGTGCACTAGGCAGAGGTTGAATTTTTCTCCTGCCAACAAACAGCTGACTTTGCTACTGAAGTCGGCTCTTTGACTGCACGCTCCCCAGATTTGAATGGGACCCAACACAACCCTTGGATGAGTGTGTACTTGCCAGGGAAGAGAACTCTAGATGATTGTAATTCTTGGTAAGAGCGATTGGAAGTTGAGTCTTTATCTTTTCTTCTTCTTTTTATATATATATATTTATTATAGTTCAAAAAAACCAAAAGAAAAACAAAGACAAATATATAATAGTTTTTCTATCACGGTGTAACATCACCAAAATGTCCATGTATATATACACCAATAATCAGAAAGTAAAAATAGAAAATATTTACAGATTCTTATATACATTTACATTTCCAATACTTATTGATTACCATAATTATTCCATCATCTATAATTATAATCCAGCATTATGCTTTGTCACTCTCCCATCGTTTCTGGATCCAGTCATACCACATGTTCCAACTATTATAAAAATCTGAGTCTCTTTTACCCTTGATCAGTTCTGTAAGTCTATCGGACTCCACACATTCCATGATTTTATAAATTATTTTTGAGTCCATTGGTAGATCCTCATTCTTCCATTCTTGTGCAAATGCCAGTCTCCCTGCAGTGATTATGTGCAGCATTAGATACCATTTAGTCAATCCAATATTTACGGGTCTAACCCCCAACAAAAAGGTTTCCGGTTTCAGTTCCACTCTACAATGTATAATTTCAAGCAACCATTGTCTTATTTTTATCCAATATTTAGCTGCCAGCGGACATGTCCACCATTGGTGGAAGTAAGTTCCATTGCTATGCCCACATTTCCAGCACTGTGAAGATGTCCCGGGGAACATTTTAGCTAATCTTGCTGGAGGTAGGTGCCATCTATAAACCATCTTATAAATATTCTCTTTATAAGAGGATGCCATAGTTAATTTTAAATTTTTAAGCCAAATCTCCTCCCATTTTTGAAAATCCAATGACTAACCCATATTTCGCTCCCAGGCAATCATGGAGTCTTTAACGACTTCCTCCCCCACTTTCAATGATAATAGGTAAGAATAGCATCTCGATAAAACTTTCCTGTCATTGCCTAATAATATTTTATCCAATTCTTTATCTTTTCCTGTCAGCATTTGGAGTTTTTTTTAGCTGCGTGTCATTTATAAAGATCATGTTTTGATTTTTATTTTATTTTTTTGCTTTTGACCTACATTTTTAATTAATCATCTGGTGGAATGCTGATTTATTTTATACCCCCTTGCTGACTGTGGACTTTTTACCTTTTTTTACTGCTTTTCTTTGTAGTTAGGAGACACTTTTTTTTTGCTGCCTGGAAACCAATGGCATAAAGACTTTCTCCTTGGTAGTGAAAGTGATCTGATTTGATTTACATCTGCACTGGACTACTGCAAACATTTTGTATTTTACCAGTTTTTAAAAAAACTTTGCTGCTTTATTTTGTCTTTGTAGGTATTTCTGGTCCCTCTCTCTCTCTCTCTCTTTTTTTTCTTTAAAGAGACAAATTTTCTCTTTCTTTTCTATTTACTCTCTATCATGGGAAACATTATCTTAATTTTTCCTATGGATGTTTTGTTATATAACATCTACTTCTTTTGTCCTTGAGAGGAATTGCCTACATTTTGTTGCAAAAGTCTGGCTATAAAAGAAATTTGGGTTATATTAAAAATGAAAACAACAATACATTGATTAACATACATTATATACTCTTTACAATGCTTACAAAAGGAGACACAAAGAAAGATGAGAGCCAAATCAACTTAATGGCAAAGTCTTCTTGGAAGCCTTCAGGGAGGGGGGAAATGCTTTTCAACTTACAAGCTGTGAATGAAAATTTAGATAAAAGGTTTAATGATTTAACAGCAGTTGTAAATCAATCTAAGGATGATACTCAGATATGGGTAATAGCAGCTAAATTAGACTTGCAATTGGGCAGTTTGGAAGTCAATTGGTTGCTGACAGAATTGAAGGAGGAGCTTTGTTTGAGAATTGCAAGCTCCTGTAGGAAGTTAGCACCCACCCCTTTCCTAGAAGAATGAAATATTTTAGGAAATATTAACGAGGCAGAATATATTTCACTGGATGAGAAATGGAGAAACATGTTTTAAAGACAAAGCAGCTCCCACCTTCCTGCCTCCCTCCCTACCTTCGTCAATGGGCCAGAGGCAGAAACCCAATCCCCACCCCACCTTTGTCAATGGACCATCATCTGCAACACAATAGGACCCATCTAGCAACAGAAACTCACCATATGGCATCTGGGAAGATTGCATTAGCCATCAAGGCTAGCTAAGACCCTCACCCCCTGGGAGTCCGAAAACCAATCAGGATACTCTTCCTATGCCCCAGGAAGTTCAGGGCTCAGAGAGGGCATAAAACCCAGGGACTCGCAGCATCTCTGCCCTTTTCTGCTCAGGAACTCAAACCATGAGATTCTGTCCACCATTAAACCATCTTTCCAAGCAGTCTCCATGTTTTCAGTGTCTTATTTCCCACTTGGAGCTGAACCCAGAAGGATATTTCTTCCAACACTCCATTGGAGAAAGGCTGAAAAGGGCATGAATTTAAAAGGCTTAGAGATGGCGGTATGGATCAACAATGAACTGGACCTTCTTTAAAAAAAACTGATGGAGATTGTGGTGTAGGCTTATTACATTCAATCAGAAGACATCTGTTAAGAAATATTATAATTCAACTTGCACAAAAAACTTCTGAACAACAAGTGCTGCGGAGATACAACAGAGAACTTTGAGGAATGAGATGCAATTGTTGGGAAAGATCCCGGTTACAATTTTAATGAAAAGCTTTATTATTAAAAATCAGTTGAATATATTTGATCCTGGACAGATTAGAGATAATGACTGCAGTGGTTTATTGTAGATTCAATTTGATTTGATTTAATCCAATTAGATAAGAAGCTGTTGTAGACTTTCTGTGTGAAATACAATGATAGATTGTTAGCAGGAGGTTTTAAAGTTTTGTTTTGTTTTTGGCTTTGCTTGTTAATTTTTTTATACAGTAAATAGATGGTAAGTTAAATTAGCTGGGCAAATAGAGCTATAGAAGTTTATAAACTGTAGAACTGTTTTGCAAGGGGGGAAACTATTATTGTTGAAATATAATTATCAGTATTCATCTAGGTGAATGGAAGAAATATCCATCTGATTCAGTTCCAAGCTGGGAGAAAGGCACTGGAGACAAAATGGAAGCTGGAGGCTGATTGGAAAGAGGGTCCATTTATTGATGAACAAAAGCACATGGGTGGTTCTGGGCAGCTGACCACATGGACTTGAGAGTAGAGGGTATTTATACCTTCCTTTGGGCTTTGAACTTGAGCTTCCTGTTCCTATGCAAGAACATGTATTCTACTGGCTGTTGTAGGGATCACAGCTGGCTCTGTAGGTTGTCTGAGCCAAGCTTGGTTGAAGTTTGGTCTGCTGATGCAATGAAGGGGCTTGTTGGGCAATTCCTATTGTGGCTGGGGGCTAATCCTACCTTTGTTCAGACCTTGCTGCAGAAAATTTGCTTACGAATAGAGCTACCTAGATCTCAATAAGCTCTTTATCTCTTAAGTGCTGACATCTGTTGAGGGCCATCAAGAAAGGTGGGGGCTGCTTTCTGTCTCCATGAGATATAAATATAATATTCTGCCTTTTTAATGTTTCTCAAAATATTTCATTCTTCTAGGAGTGGGGCAGATGCTGACTTTATACAGGGGGCACCATAAATGTATGTTTTTTTTAATGCACATTTTTGTCTTGTTTAGTTGAGATTAAACACTCCTGAGGCACTCACAAGCAAAAAGGAATTTTAACTGATAAACCAGATTAGGATCATTCCTGGATCACTCCTTGAGTTAATATGGTCGTCCATTTGGCTTGGACTGATAAGCAAAACAATATCTTCTATGTTAATTCCCCTCCCTCCCCCATGCAGCTAGTAGCTCAAAATGCAGATTGGCAAATGGGTGATTGCTGCTGATTGCAAGCATGTGGTAAGTTAGAAAGAAATGCTTACATTTCACAGTTCCAAAGCATTTTCAGCAACAGTGATTAGTACTCAGCAGCATTTTTTCAATCAGAAAAGCAGAAAGCTTTAAGAATGAATCTGTCTTCTTCCTTTAAATAAAGTTCAATGCTTTTCTACATCTGTTCAAAGAGAAGCAGGAGGCAGAAAGTGAATCAGAAAACCTTAGCTATTAAAAACCACACTCTTACTTCAACCTGGATTATGAGAAAGCAATTCAAAAGGTTTGTCTTAGCATCACCTTCCTCCCCATTTTCTCTGTTTTAGAAGCATTTTTTTTTCTCCTCCCAATAATCGAATCTGCTCTTTCAAAAGCTCTCACAAATGCTTAATAGGTATGTTTTTCTGACTTCCAGATTGAAATGGCAAAGCAATAAGCTTGAATCATTCCTTATTTGCTGTAACTCGCTTATCTTTTGAATGTTAACAAACAACTTGTTGAATTCTATCGGTATTTGGTTATTTTTGCAAACAAATACATCCTTGAAAAATTCAGAATAATTTCCCAATGTCATTAATTACCTTGAATTACTGATGGCTTTCCCAGGCCGCTCAATTGGATTGTTCAAAGCTGTTATTCCTAATTAAAAGTGTCTATATACGGGTAGCATGCGATTGGGACCAGAATTTCTGTTGCTAAGCAAAGTGGTTGCTAAGCAAGTTGCACTCGGTTTTATGACCTTTTTTGCCATGGTTATTCAGTGAATGACACAGGCATTAAGCAAATCCAGCTTCCACTATTGACTTTGCTTGTCAGAAGTCGGCTGGGAAGGTTGCAAACAGCAGCCAGATGTTCCTGAGATGCTGCAACCATCATAAAGACATGCTGGCTGCCTAGAACCCAAATTTTGATTTCATGACCATGAGGATGCTGTCATGGATGTAACTGCAAGGACCAATAATAAGTCATTTTTTCAGTGTTGCTGTAATATCAGATGGTTGCTAAATGAATGCTTGTAAGTCAAGGACTACACGTAAGACCTTTTGAACAGCTTTCCAATGCCTCTTCCAATGAGAGAGCAAGCACTATGTGCAAGTTGCTGCCTGTTGCTGCAATGTTCTGATATGGGATTTGTGCAGAGAGTACAGCACAGCTGTCTCTCATTCAAATGACACCTTCCTTTGTAGGATATAGTCAGTGGGCAAATCGAATCAAGTTTGTTCAGGCAGATAACCAGTATAAAGAAAGCTATGCAAATAAATGGTTTCAATTTCATCTCCCTACACTATTCTTGCCAATTCAGACACAATAGCTCAGTTGAGATATAAAATAATAATCCACTTTACACTAACTGTCCCTTAGTGGTAGAGTGTAATAAGTAAGGGATGCTTCACTTAAGCCTAGTTTCCTGTTGATTTCATGATTTGAAATTTGTTGACATCATTTTATTGTATTTTGGGTAGGGGTTGAATTTTTATTATCACATCATTATTGTGTTTTTAAACCATTTCCATGGGATTCAGAAACAGAAAGTAAAAATTTGTCACAAATACGTAACAAATGAAACAACCGACATTCAATATCTAATCATGAGATCTCAACATTTTTAAACTTACTATATGAATTTACTGTACAAAGATAGTCCTTAATTTATGACTGATTGAAGTTATGCTGGACACCGTACCGGGGAAAAAATAGGACTCGGATTCAAAGTTCCAGTGGCCACCCATTGCATTACATGACTGCATTTTTGGAACTTAGCAACAGCCCGCATAGATGGCTGCTTGCAGCATCCCACAGTCAGGTGACTGCTGATGTTTTTGCTGTCAGCAAGTCTGTTTTCTGTCTTGTGACCAGTGCTTTTGTATGAGAACAATGAGATGTTCTAGGGTTCTCATTTCCTAAGGCTTTATAGCTTGACATGATGACACAATCAAAGGTCCTTCCTATAATTAAGAAAGAATGTACTGACTTCTTTTAGGTATTCTTTCGGTTTCTCAATCGTCCAGTGCTCTTCGGCAATAATATCTCATGTTCTTTTCTGAAGCCACCTTCAGTTACTGGCATCTCCCTTCCAGTATAGGGATCTAATTTACATTGGATGATTTTAGCATTAGTTTACTACCAAGTAATATTAAGGATATTGGACAATAGTTTTAATCTCCGTGATGCCTCCTTTCTTTATTATGTAATTAATATCTTCCAATCTGTGGGTCACTGCATATTTCTCCAGATTTATTGGCAGAGATTGGTTAGAATGTTTTACCATTTCTTCTTTTCCTGCTTGCTATTTATCTGTGGATATACCAACAATTTCTGTAACTTTCCAACTTTTTTTTTCTTTTTGCCGTTTGCAAATTTTGGAGCTCTCTCTTTCCTATGGCAGATTTACTTGGTCTTTTTTCTTTTATTTATGCCAGTTGCCATAGACAGTTTTGTTTGTGGGAAAACGTTTTTTTTAAGCTGACTATTTTACTTACCTGCTATGCTCTTGCTGATATGTTTTGATTTTTTTTAATGGTTTGGGTGGTTTTCCTGTATTTTAAATGTTATTGGCTAGAAGATTTCTCTAGTTGGTGACAAATCAATTATAAATAATAATAATAATAATAATAATAATAACAACAACAACAACAACAACAATAACAACAACAACAACTAATAAAAATAAAAACAATGTTATGGGATACATGGAAAGTGTTATGCTTGAGAACATTTTAAAGAATAGTTATTTATTTAACTAAATCTATTTAACAAGCCATTCTCTCCTCCTGCTGGGCACACAAGCACCTTTTAATATACATGGGGATAATGAAGTCCCAAGGCCCACAACTGTACAAACACATTAGCAGTGTCTATGGTGGAGTGTGTGTGTCAAAATGATGAGGGCAGGGTTGCAGTGTAAGCCCTACATCTTAGACCTGTATGTGTGAGAGACCTGGCCCATAGAATCTCCAACAGTTGGACTCAACTGAATGCATATCATCATCATCATCATCATCATCATCATCATCATCATCCTGTGATGGTGCATGAATGTGCAAGGCAGGTCTTGCAGTGCTGAAAGATCCTCCATCCACATGTCACCCATGCCACTGGGTGATTTCTAAAATATTTCTCCCTCCTCTATGTAGCATACTAGTTTTCAATACAGCTGTATCAATGCCAAGAAAGCCCTTGGCTATAGAAAAAGGAACACACACAATTTGTATTTGTCAGGTTGAGCACATAAATACCAGCTCCTGTAAAGACAAATACATGCAGCTTTTTGGAAATTCCCTGCTTCTTCATGCATAGTTAATTTCCTCTTCAGTCATGCAAAGCAAAGCTTGCTGTTGTTATTTCCTGTTCCTCTCCAGGTAAGAAATCTATTGAAGAAGTTGTCGGATGGAAAGGGAGTGTGGACAACAAATAGATTTGCACTCGCTGGAATAAGGGGCATCTGGCAATCACCACAGAAATAGAAGAGAAGGGCAAATAGAAATCAGAGGTGGCCCTCCTGGTTTGCTTATTGGTCTCATCTAAATTCACTTAGCCAAAAAATCAGCAGCAAATTGGAACCCTCCCAATTTCATTTTCCCAATCCTGCCCCCCAACTGAACAGTCCTATTTTCTCAATTTAGTGAAGCTGTCCAGTTGAATCCAATGGCCAGGAACTTCTTGTTACTCTTGCTTTGACCAATTAAGATTGACCAATTGACTAGTTAAGAAGTGAGACTTTTGATGACAGTGAGAAAATAAGTGACCCCTTCAATATTAATTTTTCAGGTTTCAACAAGTCTCTTTGCCTATGGCAAAGTAACCTCAAGTTTAGGAAGATTTTTGAAAATTCTTTTTCTAGTTTGAACTTTTTGGTACCTACTGAGTTCAAGTAATCTTAAAGATTGACTTTCTTAAATATTTTAGAAAATTTATAATATTTTTTCCAATTTCATGTTTTTTAAGGAAAGCCTTACCATAATTTTGTCCCATACTGCATTTCAGTTATATCATAAAGAGTTAATGATGCTACCAATATAGTATTTATCAATACAGCATGAGGATCACCTCCTGCAACAAAACTGAAGCATAGTAAATGAAAATCTATAGACTTCATTGTAATCCTGAGATCCTGCTATCTCATTCCATGGGGTGCAACCTGAGACTAATAACAGTAAACTAATAACATTAAACTAATAACATTAAACTGAAAACCATTTAAATCTTTTAGTTTAGTTTGACAATAGCAGGACATTGATTCAGTACACTGCACATTCATAAGTCACCTGGACAGCTGGAAATCCTCATATCGATCATTACTAAATGGGAACATGAGGATTAGTGTATTCAATAGATGCAGCTGATTCCCAAAGCATCATTTCTTTAGGCCTATTATCTTAACATACATTGTCTTGCAAGCTCCAGTTGCTTTTTTGGCTGTCCAACATGCATGTATTGCTCTGCTGTATGGAGAGAGCATGGATTACCAACGTTGTCCTTCTCCTGAAAGGGCTTGCTCTGTTTTGCTGTTATTCAGGGCACCCACTCTCATCTCTCTTCCTCCTTTGAGGGCCCACTCAATTTAGCTAAAACAAGAAAAATACTGAAGATGAAGGTCTTCTTGTTAAGAGTGAGTGGAGATGGTTCCTCTCCATCCAAACCCACATGCCTCTAGGTCTTGGGACAGAAGCTTGACAGCCTCACTTGACTAGTCTGAAGTCAAAAGATATATCATTAGGGAACCCAAATTAGTACATGATCTCATCCAATAGTTTCATGTAGAGGTTGAAATAAAATTGAATCCTGCAGCACCTTGCAAAGGAAGGGCATAGGGGATGATCTCTCCCAGCCAACCAACACCAACTGGAACCAGAGAAATATATAATGTTGAAAGCTTGCTTTCTATATATCTATAGAATTCAGAGTTAGAATTCTATTTTTTTATGTGAAAGTAGAAAAAAGATGAAAGTGTGTTTTCTTTTTTTAAGTAGTTTTTATTGAATATAAATATTAAAAAAGATATGTAACATATACACAACAACCATTTATACAACATATACACAAAAAGAGTGTAATTTCTTCTTAAGCATTTTTTCAGAGTGACGTTCTACAATTCTACTTATGATATATTCCTTCACCTCTCCTTAATCTAATAACAGAATTACAAGAAAGAGAAGAATCAGACTATTATAAAATATGGAATAATTGGTATAATTGGTTAAAAATCAGAAATATACAAAAAATATAGGGGAAATATTACCGATTTAAATATATATATATAATAAGAAAGTGTGTTTTCAGTAGGAGATCCAGCTCCCACATGCTAAGCCAGTTTGCTTCCCCATCATTAAGTAAACAACAGTGTAATTGGTTCATAGAATATGCCAAGTCACAAATGAGCAAACTATATTATGGTTTATACTGTATATTTGAAATCAGAGCTCCCTAGTCTTAGTTTAACATGTTAACAATTAGACTTAACCTACAATAATATAAGAGCATAGGGATATTATGCAGTGTCCTGCTGAATTGGACCCTAACCATCTAGTGCAGCTATCTGTTATCACAATGGCCAACCAACCACAGAAGGAAGCTCATGAACCTCCAAGCAAATGAGTTTCAGAGACAGGTCACTGCAATCAAGGTGAATAGCCACTGATCTCTTTGATTCCCATGTCTTGGTTAAGCCTCTTTTTTAAGTCAGCCAAGCAGGCAGTTAGCACAACATCTCAAATCTTTGTACAATGGGGGGCAGTTCCAAAGTATTATATAGCAGCCCTTGGGCACTTTATAAGGGTGTAGTGTAGTGCAGTCAAAGAAATTGTGTGTTGCGAGTAAAATAATGAGTTACTCTTCCAATAGCATTATTGTTTTGATCTAATAAAGGTGGGATAAAAATCTAACAACTAAACAAACAAACAATACAGTCTCACATAAGGACACATTCTACGGCTACTTAAGTCTTTTTAAAAGCATTACCTATAACCTGCCATTTAATACATAATAGCGTTCTTTGCTTTGTTCATCCCAACCAACATTTGAACCCACAGTTGCACCTTGAGTTTTCAGATCAAGGAATTCATTTCAGTGGATTAATATCCATGCAGGATTTCCTATTTTCTTAGCAGTCTGTATTATCTGTCGTGCCGATATTAAGCCACTGCACTCAGCACCGGCAACTTAATTGTCTTTTGTATTGCTGCTGTCACAAGCCTGAAGGCAAATGATTAATAAAACACAATTATTTACATTGTAGTGCCATCTTTTTAATTAAACTGAAAATGCAGATCATTTGCCTTTTGCCATTGGGTTGATTGTGTTTTAAAGGGGAAAAAAATTAAGGTCAGCTCTTAAAATCAATCTCCCACCCCACCCTCCCAATCTTAATTGCAGGTTAGAGAGACAGCTCTCTTGTCATCTTTACAAACTGCTGGCTCTGCTGATGACAAATAGCTTCAGCAGAAAGCCTTTTGCACACTTGCGCTTTCTCAATTGAAAGAAAGATCTCATCTCTGACTGACAGAAACACTTCATAGGTTATTCGGCTAGTGCTACACCTTCATTTATTTTTTTAGTGAATTATTTAGTAGATGTTGTGAGCAAGACCAGGAATATTAATATTGCTAGTGGCCTTATTGCCCTTTCAACTGAAGGTCATTTCAAGAATTTAAATGTGTTGCTTTGGGCAATGTCAAGTCTCTAAAAAATTAATACTAAGCTCATGTGAATGCACATATGGAGACATTTAATTACAGCTACAGTGCACAGAGTGGGCAAATTCAAGGGCACCTTTACCAAGGTCTTGGTGCCACTTCAAAAGCAGCTCCAGACCTCCTTGCTCATATGATAATGTCAACATTGAAAAGCTGACCCAGTTGATTTCCAGCTCAGCTGCTGTATATTGGAAACATCTGTATCTGATTCTTTTGGTTGTGGATGGTCCTTTTTTTTTTTTTTTTCATGGCCAAGAAGTTTTGCCTTACCCTTATTTCATTTCCAAAGGCTGGATAATCTCTAGTTTCCATTTAAGTTCCAAGGAACTTCTGTTTTTCGGTTGGCTTCCAGCCAAAGGGATGAAGGAAACAGGTAGAATGTGTCAATTTCTTCTCTCCTTTCTTTGCAGTAGGAAAACATTGCAAGAATCAGCCACCAAAACAACTTGAATAAATCCTGACTACATTCTACCAGTTCTTCCACCACCACTGCAGATCACAACCATGTTAAACCTATTGAACAAAGCATCTTTTGGTACAAATGCTGATATATCCATATCTATCCCTTGAGTTTCATAGCTCACTGTGGCTTTAAAACGGAAAGATGACTCTGCAACTGGTTGGGTTTCACTTTTTAGCAGCTGCTCACACTCAGTCCTTTTGCAAACAGCCAGATTATATATGAGTATAGCCACACATTCTAGAGCAATTTTTCCTTTTCCAAATTTGAAATGCTGTATAGTCCCTAATAATGAGGCACTGACATGTTCTCAGGGATAATTTTTATTATATCTGCTGGCAGAGAAGGAGAGGTGAGCAAGAATCCACACAATATTATTCTTCAGGCACTGAGCAAATATTGTGTTAAAGGCATTTACATGTCTGCCTGTATATAATTACATGTTTGGTTCAACTTTTGTGTATAAAATATGTTTTCCCTACCTGAGTCTCTTCTGGAAAGTTGCTAAAATACCACATAACAGCTGCAATCTTTCTCAAGAGAGAGCCCAACTGCCAAAGTGAATTTATTGACCATCAATTCAGACTTTTGAAAAGCGGGTTGAGTTGTTAATCAAAACTACTGGAAGAGATGACAATTGCATTCCGTAAGAAGCCAAATATTCTTGGTTTTCATTAGCTACTTAGCTGAGAACCATTAGGTAAATTAGGTTTGTCCAACAGATTAGGCCAGGGGTATCAAACTCACGTTGTCGTCATGTGATGTATCACAACCTTTTTTCCCCTTCACTAAAACAGGAGTGGGTCTGGCCAGCGCGTGATGCATGTGGCCTGCGGGCCATGAGTTTGACATCCCTGGATTAGGCTAAAATGTGAATGAGGTTAGCCTCTCAGTCTCGGCCAATGCCATTTTGCTTAATCTGTAATTCATTTTGGGGGAAGTTTCTTCAGGCTTAGTTGGAAAACATTAGGGATCACAATGCTTTGTAGAGCAGAGCAGAGATTTTACAATTATAGGAAGCCAAAATCCAGAAATGGAGAAATGTTCAAATGTTGTTTTTAGACCCTAATATTGTGAAGATAGAAGAGGTAAGGCCACTAGGAAAGCCAATAATTTGGGGCAATCATGAAAACAGAAATGCTTCAACTCTGAAATTTATATCTAAATAGAAAATCATTGTAAAATGACTTCTGCACAAATTTTCCTTTCTTTAATTTGATGGTGGATATTTCTAACTTGAAAGATATAATAGAATCATTAAAATTGTAAGCAAGTAATCTATTATGTAATTAGGAGTACATTTTTCTTTCCCTTCATGGATTTTTCTCTGAAAAAGAGTGTACTGCAAAGAATCTTAAGGCCCATATTTCATTCAACAACCAAGTACTAAGATTCACAAGAAAAATTTATGAAAATGTTAAACTTCATTTTACATGAGTGTAAGTATCATTAAATTTTCATATAACCCATTATCAATCAGTTGAGCACGCTTAATTTTCCTTATGTTGTACTAATTTAATTTTGCCATAGTGCCTTCATATATCAGTTCTTTTCAGTGTTTATATAAAGAAAATCAACAACAGTTCATCATGATCTTTTAGATAAATAATCTGTTTTTAATATTTATAACTTGAATTAATCTTATCTATTCCTGATAAATATTCCCTTTCAATCTAGCAGAAATGCCGAACCCAATCTTTTTTTTCCCCTGATGTTATTGCATTACATATTTCTGTCTACATCTATTGGTGATGGGGATTGGGAACAATAGATGGTGTGGTATACAACATCTGGGGAATCTAAATTGAAACATGCAGTTAGAAAGTTGCTTAACAGAGAAGAAGTAACAGAAAGCCCCAAGTTTATCCTATTATATAGCCCATCTTCAAGTACAGTCTATGGGATTGGAGAAAATCTGAAGAACTATGCCAGTCTTCCTGAGAAGACATAAGTTTTTACCAAATGGAAATTTGCTTAGTATTTTCCCCCAATTTCCTTCATTTATTCCATCCTCAGTGTAGTTGCATTGAACACAAACTCCAGTAAAGCAACACCACCACCTACAGCTCAAACGTCAAACTGTCTTCCAAAGATTTATTAATCTATTAAAAATTCTAGAACCTTTTTTTAAAGATATATTTTCTCAAGAATCTTTAGCTCCTCATTAAAACATTTTAAGGATCAAAACATTTCTATCCACCTTATAGATTGCAAAAAAAAAAAAAAAATTGCATGCCAAGGAATTTTCCTGGAAGATCTGAATCTTCAATAATTGTCATGTGCATCTGGAAGACCTCCTTTGGTCTGCTAAGTATCTATGGAAAAAAAACCCAGTGAATATGCTGTGAAATAATAAAGCAAACCTCGGCCTTTTGTATTTGTATCCTAACATTGGACCCAAGCACATGTATGATTTGCATTACAATATTGTGTTGTGCATTTTGCCATTTCGCCCTTCCCCCTAGATAAGTCGATGCCACAAATCTTTCCTATAAAATGCAGTTAGGGGTGAAAAAATCATGAGGCATAGCTAGAAATTCTGGGATTAGAAGTCTTAGCACATCTGGAGAATGTCCTTTTTGGTAAGCCAACAAAGAAGAAAAAATGTAGATGATGATGATGATGATAGCCATTCAGTTGTGTCTGAGTCTTGGCACCTCTATGGACCAGGTCACAAAAGGTACTTTTTCAGGTGGCAACTGGACTTTCTTGTTTTTTCTTTGAAGACAAGAAAGTCCAGTTTACTCCTGAAAAAACACCTTTGGGACAACCATGATCTGGATGACTGAGAAACTCCATAAACTTTTATCTATGGGCCAGGTATCTCCACATCTTCCAATCTTGCACTATTTCTTTGACTTTTTCCTATGTTCTGGCTGGTATCAGCTACTGTGTTCTTTGGTGGCCTGTTTTCTTTTTACCACTACCTTTTCCAAGCATAATTGCTTTCTCCGGTGAATTCCCCTACATGAAATGGCCAGTGGTGGTTTGCTCCCGGTTCTGTCCGGTTCTATAGAACCGGTAGTAAAACCGGCGGGAGGCTCCGCCCACCTGCCACGATGTCATCATGGGTGATCTGCATGTGCGATCCCGCTGCGAACCAGTAGTAAAGGTCAGTGGAACCCATCCCTAGAAATGGCCAAAGTAAGGGAGATGCAGTTTCATGATTTTGCCTTCTAGTGACATGTCTGGTGTTATGAATAAAGAAAATAGATATTTGCTTTGTCGTTAGTTATGTAGACCAGAAACTCTTTGTGTGTATTTGTATATGTATGCATGCACACATAAATGTTTTGTAGAGGTTTAAGATGAAAGGTGATTGCCAGAGGGGAAAAAACAACCTCTGTTGTAGCAGAATTTTAACAGTAGACCCCACTGATGGAGAATAAAGGAAGATCCAACCTGGAACTAAGGAGAAATTCCCTAACAATGAGAACAATTAGTACTGGAACAGCTTGATTCCTGAAGTTGTGGATGCTTCATCACTGAAGTTTCTCAAGAAAAGATTGGACAACCATTTGTCCAGGATGGAATAAGGAACCCTGCCCTGGGCTAGAAGACCTCCAAGATCCCTTCCATACCAATGATTCTATGATCCTGCACATGTCATTAAAACTATTTCCCCATCCTCTTTTCAAATACTGAATAGATGTTCTGCACCTATTCCTGAAAGCCGCTCATCACTATTTTTATGACTCAGAGCACCTTTCCCAACCTGGTGCCATTCAGACATGTGGTGACTATAACTCTGAGAATTCCCTAGCTGGGAACTTGGCCATGTCAACTGGGGATTCTAAAAGTTACAATCCCCATGCTGCTCTAGTTTCTAGCAAAATGTCAGTCTATTTTACTGTTTTACTTCCTTTCCTTTCTGTTTAAATGTGCTTTAAACATTGAACAACTAGCAATGTTGACATTTGAAGTCTCACTAGTGGGATTCATTTTATTACCTACAGATACTTGTATGGCGTACTTCATACCACTATATTTCAAGCACTTTGTAATTCCAAAATGTTATCTTGGCAATTTCAATTGTTTTGCATTCTGGATATTATTCTCTGGTACGACAGCAGCCCAATCAGCATGCTAAATTGTGAGGTCTACTAGATGGTATTTCAGTTCACATCTGGAGAGCCCCAGGAATCCCTTTTCTCATTTCTGAATTAGAAGACCATTTGTTCAATGAAGATTAACTGCTTCCAGAAATGTGACCTTACTTGGATCCCAGTACCCACTGAAAGTTACGCTTAATTGAAAAAGAAGGTCAACATCTTTTCTGTAGCAATGTCTAAGTTACAGAATGCCCATTGGTTGCAATTTGTCCAACTCATCTTTCTCTAAGCAAATGACATATATTACAATTCGAACATTTTTGAATCAGCATTAGTCACAATGGCTAATGACTGTGGTAATGTACAGCATCTATATCCAGCCAATGAATGGTGCCAAATTGGGGGTAGCAGAGATTTTGGAATACATTTCTCATTAGCTTCAGACACCATGGTCAGTGGCCAAAGCTGACAAAAGCTGAAGTCAAAAACATCTAAAGAGATCCCAGCTATAACCCTTGATTGGATTGTAATTGGTGAATTACTGTTATAAAGTTTTGATCTGATTTTGTCATTGGTATTTTTCAAATTCAGGATTTTATTTTATTGTTGCTGTTACCTGAGCCTTATTAGTGCATTTTAATTGCATAGTTTAATCCAGGGGTCTCAAACTCGATTTCATTAAGGGCCACATCAGGGTTATGTTTGACCTCGGAGGGGTTGGGGCAGGGGTGAAATTCACTTACCTTCCCTACCGGTTCACAAATGTGAGCGCACATGCGCAGAGGCTTAAAATCATCACAAAAAAATGACATCATGACATCCACGTGGGTGGGTGGAGCCTCCCACAGCCACCGCTACCAGTTCACCTGAGCCAGATAGAACCGGCTGAATTTCACCCCTGGTTGTGGGGCATGGCCAGCTCAACATCACACGTGTTGGGGGTGCCTGTGGTGGTCCGAACGCCCTGCTAGCAAAAACTGGCTCCCGAGCTCCGTTTCCGGCTGTGACAGCCTCCTGCAATCCTCTGCCAGTGGAAATGGAGCTGGGGGGGGCGCATTCGGCCCTCCTGAACTCCGTTTTCACTGGCAGAAGCACCATGGACCAGTCCTTCGCTGTTTCCAGGATGGTCCCATGGGCCAGATCTAAGCACCCCATGGGCCCGATTCGGCCCCTGGTCTTGTGTTTGACACCTCTGGTTTAATCTGTTAGGGACCTTCTTATACTATATTCATTCTTTTTCAGTAAGTAAAAGGATCTTTCCATTACAGGTATAACACAAACAATTAAACAAGGTTGGGAAAAGCTGTTAGTCATATGGTATAAGGTCACCCAATTTTGCATTTCCATCCTTAAAATATTGAGTGTTCTTTTAATCTAAGTCCATGGAAAATGAGAAGGAGGGAATGTATTCCCATACATACAAAACAAAAGAACCACATAGTTGTTCTGCCCCAGCTATGGACCCCAAAGAACGCAGCACACACAAAGTCCGTACAAACCTTAGTTTACTAATTAAAGATTACTAATGAGCTTTCTTAGTAGTTGTTCGAACACAAATACAGTTTAAATCAGTCTTTTCTGAACAAGGCTTGTTAATTTAACTTCATTAACAGCCGACAAGAATCCAAAGAATAATAACTCAATTCTGAGGTACAGTATTTCAGATAACCATAATCTTACTGTGGTTGGCAGAATGCCCAGAAGCAATTTGCAGGAAAACTGACAAGAGAGAAACAAGAGCCGAATCAAACGTTTCTGGAATCAAGACGCGAAGGAATAGGAACGAAGTTGTTTCCTGCAAATTGCATCAGTTGTTGTCCTTCCTTAAATAGCTAGGGGAGTGGCCAATTAGCCCCAAGCCTTACTCTCGAGGAGACCTCCTCCTGAGGAGCCACTCCTGCCTTTTAACAGCTCTGTGCGCTCATGCATCGAGAAGAGGCTCCTCCTCTTCTTCCTCTTCACTTATGGGAGCTTCTGGAGGTTCTGAAGGCCCTAGCTGAATCTCCTCCTCTGGCACCAGATCTTCTCCAGCCTCCTCATTGTCTGACTTGAGCGCCAGCTGCACAGGCTGCTGGCGCAGCAGCACACCAGCCTCCTCGCTCTTGGAATCAGTTACTAACTGCACAGGCTGCTGACGGGCCACAACAATAGTACAAATGGATTCAGAGTGTATTACAAAGGGTATAGATAACATTGTAAGAAATTTTGAATCACTTTTTCTCCTGCTGTAAACAGACGTAGTTGACAGTTATAGTTTAGTTATGGCTTAGTTTACCTACTGTTTCTAATACCAAAGTTATTTGGCTGTAACTTGAATACTTTGCTCCTAATTCTGCGTAGGATGGGAAGATGCAAGATTATAAACATGGAAAGCCTTTTTCTTGATGTGCAAGTCCCCAATCAGTTTGTTCCAGTAAGTAATCCAAATCCACTTAATTTTTAAGTGTCTCTAAATGAAATATTACCAGCTTGTACTCTGTCTTGCATTCTATCTGGGATGCTGAGATAAATAGCTATGCTTGTCCAATTTCCCTTTGACAGCAGAGACAAACCCTTAGTGGCTTTTTTATTTCAATAAATTGATCAGATGAGTGGCTTCTTCATCAGTATATCCCAGAGGGATGCATCGCTCTCCTGAGTGGTGGGTTTATTTTATCAGTTTCTAATTGGACCACAATTAGCAATGATTTGTTTCAACACCTGGACAGTCTTGTCTGGGCTCAGAGGCACATCTGGTTAGTGCTTCAGTGGGAGACCACCAGAGAATGCCAGGACTGTGGGCTAAACTGGCAAGTTGTTTAAAAAAAAGAATTCCAGAAGGTGGTACTGGCAAACCATTTCTACATTGTTGCCAAGAAAACTGCCTAGATATTTCCATGTAGTCACCTGAGCTGAGCTCTAGATTGAGGGCACCTTTTAGTATGGAGTTGCCTTCAGAGGAAAATGTTTCCTACACCTCTGAACTCATCCTTTTTATAATTCTGATCAACATTAGATATATGTCTATGGAGATTCTCAGTCATCCAGGTCATGGTTGTCCCAAAACTGCTTTTTCAAGCGGCAACTGGATTTCTGGTCTTTCTTTGACGATATTTCGCTTCTCATCCAAGAAGCTTCTTCAGCTCTTCAGAAGCGAAACATCTTCAAAGAAAAACCAGAAAGTCTAGTTACCTCTTGAAAAAGGACCTTTGGGACAACATTAGATATAGGTTTTTTTTCTCTTTCTCCTTGTATCTAATCCTGTGTGAAACTCTTTTCTACACAAATAGGAGCCAAACAATTAAAGAAGAGGATAGTGAAAGGAGATTTCACTTATCTTTTTACAGCTCTGAGATTTGAAGTGCCTGACACTATTTAGGAATATGAAATATATTACAGTAAATTGAGAGCAGTAGAAAACTATTGATATTAATTTGTCGCAGCAAAATCAGAAGTGAGTCCTTTTCAGGGGTGGGCTTCAAAAATTTTAGCAAGGGTTTCTCTGCCGGGCATGGCCATGGTGGGCATGGCCTAGTCGGCCTCCTGCACCATGGGGGGGGGTGGAGGGATTTCCGACCTTCCCGAACTTCTGGTAGGCCTGTTTTTTGCCCTCCCCGAGCCTCTGTGCGTGCCCTGCACTTACCTGCATCCAAAACGGGCCACCTGGGAGGGGAGGGGTGGGTGGGCGGGGCCAGCCAGGAGTGGGATTTGGAGGTTCTCCAAACTGCACAGAATCTTAGCTAGAGGTTCTCCCGAACCCCTGTGAACCCCCAGCAGCCCACCCCTGGTCCTCTTGCACATTAAAGCTGAACCCTTGAAGCAGAAAGTGGTTTTATAGGCACAAGTTTACTTTATCAGGAGTATTTTTTTAGAAGAGGAGAAAAATAAAGATGGATGGGGAAATGCCACTCTTCTTATTACTGTTTCTCCACTCTCTAATTATACTTTCCTAGCTATTAGTTCAATTCTATTTAGTACATTCCTATAAAAAGTATCCAAAGAAAAGTTTTACAAAATAAAAAAAACCATTATGGTTAAATGTTTGCATCAGATGATGTAAGCTTTGGGTTATACAGAGTATATTTATAACTAAATATAAATACTTAAGAAAGTGCAGAAGTAAGTTGAGCTTTACTTTCCATACAAAAAATATATGTAATAATATTCCAATGGCCTTTCTTGAAATGAAAAGCTATTTCAGAAAGGGACGAGTGATAGACTAAACAATGGGAACCACCAGAATAAGTTTCCCCCAAGATGTCCCAAAATTTATTATATTTTTTGTATATTAATATCTAGTGCAATTCTCTTTCACAATTAATAGTTTTTCAGATTTACATAAAATGGTAGGGTCACATTTTGACAAGATAAATGTGCTCCATTATATTTGACTAATTACAGTATTTGGAAACTATTCATATTTTTCATAGTTAGGTTAATAAGCCTTGAAATAACCAAAGCTCATTCAAATGTATTGATTCAGCCAAAAACCAGAATATGAATTGCTCTGTGTATCATATGATAATGAATAAAAGGTTTATCATTCTGTGGCCATTTCCATTTCATCGGATATAAAATTGCTGAAATGGCCCTTGGCAGGTGGTTGGCAAGATTGCAAGCAGACTGTTAAAACCATGTTGCATAGCTACTGAGTAAAATAGAGAGAAAATGAACTAAGATGTACAGCGTTGTCAAAGTTAAGCAGCCAAATAAACAATATCATAGCATAGTGAACTTTTGATAGCCTTCATATGCAATATTTTACTTACCAGCGTTTTCCCCATTTTGTGATAAAAAAAACTAGCTTTAGACTTTCTTTAAGCCAGTTTTAACCATGTACTTATGAACAATGGAATACGATCACAGATGGTTGATGTTATTCAATCTGTGATGCTTACTGAATTTTGCTGTCAAAAATAAAAAAATAAAAATGCAAATTCAGCTTTAAGACATGCTGGTATTTGGACAAACATGAGTTGGTCGATCAAAACATCTTGTTTGAAGCAATCTACAAGACAGCTTTTCAAGCTGAAGTAGTCAAAGCTACTGATCCATTTGGGGACCATTTTGTTTTTGCTTCCTTTTGTCAACCATGAGGAATGTCCTTGTTTTCAATTTTCATTACTGAATATTGTCAGTTTAATGCTGGTTTGCAACCTTTAAAAATGTTAGTAGTGGATCAGTAGCAAAAAGATTTATCATCAAAATAGGTGGAGGACAGAACGACACATGATTTAGTAAAAGTCACAGGAGCTGAATTCAACTTGGACAGCATTTTACTTAAAGACCAATAGCACTGATTTTGGATAATATATAGAAAAGAAGATATGGAAGAATGATGGTTAACAATAGACAGATGATTTTACTCTGATACACAATTTGCCATGAGCAATTTCTCTCTGATGCAGCTGAAGCTGATAGTTGAATATATTGTAAGTTCACCGAGTCCAAAAGTGTCCTTCCTTTCATGGTAATTAATTTGATCAGGTCAGTGGTGGGTTTCAAAATTTTTTACTACCAGTTCTGTGGGTGTGGCTTGATGGGTGTGGCATGGCTTGGTGGGCATGGCATGGGAAGGATACTGTAAAATCCCCATTTCCTCCTGATCAGCTGGGACTCAGGAGGAAGAGAATAGATGGGGGTGGGGCCAGTCAGAATTTTTACTACCGCTTCTTTGAACTACTCAAAATTTCTGCTACCGATTATCCAGAACTGGTCAGAACCTGCTGAAATCCACCTCTGGATCAGATCCACAATAAATAATCCTTGCATCCAATAAACTGAATGCAGACACATTCAGTCCCCTTTTCTCTTAACCAGAATTGTTCAAAACTGGTGCTCTTCACATCACTCTTGATGGATTCAACATGCAAAGAGAAATAAAATTTGAGATTCTTTTAACAAAAAATGCACATTTTTATCAATATTCCTGACAATACTCCTCCAGAGGAAAGAATCTGAGCTTTAATTTGATGAGTAAAATGACTGGAGCTATCCAAGGTCCTGCAGCTAGTTTAAAACTACCAACTCTTTGCCCAACTAAGCTAAAATCAGGCTTTCTAGCTTCCTAAACTGAAAGTAGTAATTAAAATAGTAGTGATACAAAAATTTTAGTAAGGAAATTGTATTCAGTTTTGAATGACTATATGTATACATTAAGGCAAGGACTCTCTGAGTCTTTTTCTCATAGATTTTTGGTGCACCAGAGACAAGGCAGGTCTCTTCTCTAATTAAAAAAAAGGAGTCTGTAGTTGTGGGTAATGTATACAATGATTGCTTGAATCCTTATCACTCTGAGAACCAACTCTTAGCAGCTGTCCTTCTATCTTTTGCATTCGTAGACCTATCTCCTCGGAAACTGTTATAATGGATAGTGAATCTTTTTGATAGCATTGAGATAGATTTAATTAAGTTATTTAAAAAAAATAACAACCTGCAACTCTGTTATTATATTTTAGGGTAATCTACAAAAAGAATAACAAATGTCATTACAATCCACTGTCCTAAATGATTTCTACAACATAGGACCCAGCCCTAACAAATTGGCAGCTTTGCTGCTGTGGTGACAGTATATTGGGCCTCATATATAAAATTAAATTGAAGTATGCTATATCCTCTCTTTTGTTTGTTTTTTTTAGAAAATGAAAGTCACAATTCCCATACTTTTACCAATTGGGGAAAAATAATTCAATCTTGAAGGCTAAGGAATTGCAATCCAATTGTAGCCTGCAATATTCCACTGTCACAGATTCTACCACCACCCATTTTTTTCAAGAGGATGGAAATATATTTGGGAAGCACTGCATGCTGCTCTTTTTGACCTCTATCAGACCCTTGACCAAATTCTGCAAGCAACTGATGGAATATGAAAAGGCAAACCTGTGTTTCATGTAGATGGTATGATTGACAGATGGGGCTGCCTAGTGGAGCATGAAGTGAAAATGTATCAAAATAATATGGTTTCCTATATATCTTTGCACTCAACAAAACCAAATACTGTGACCATCAGTGGTAACTGAATGTCATCAAATGAGTACACCTTCACAGGCTATCATTGTTATACAGCAGGCATCAATTTTACTGAGAAGTTTTAGCTAGTGTCAAAAAAATCTATGTACATCATAGTGATCTCCAGCCTTGAAAACCAATGTTTCTGATAACAAGAGGCTCCCAATTCCAGACTACAAATTGAGAAATACCTCCTGATTACATCTCAAGAGCTGAAAATATAGCACATCTAGCTAGTAGCATAGACAACCAAAGCATGGACAGTTGTAAAGGGAATCCAGGCCATTGCACTAACTGTAAATATAATTCATAAAAAACATTTAAAAGCAATTGTACATAATTATGAAGGTCAACATTTAATAAAGTGAGACTTTTGTACTAATTATGAATTTAATGTATGAAAATAAGTGAATACCACAATGGGTATATTAAGTATAATCATTCATATAATGACTATGAATTAAGTTCTCAAACCAGACAAATCTCCAGCATAACCAAAAGTATGCTTGCTTCTCTACTTAACATATAATTAATAGTGGGGCTATTAATTTTGGTGCCATGGCTTTACAGTTCCATACAGAAACACGGCAATCATGAAAAGGGTTGTGATAGCCCTCATAGTTATGCATCTGTAACATTCTGGGATTCCTCATTGCTGTTGATATTTCAGGACAACAATTCTGGACAATTATCTCTGAATCTTCACACAGTGAACAATTACATATGGTCGTTGATCTTTTGCCTAAACAAATCAACTGAGGACACTGGTATAATCTCCAAACCATTAGACTTAATTGGCTAATTTATAAGCTATCAGTTTATCCCAAAGCCCTCAGAGGAGACAACTTAAAACTCCTTCAACCCAGTAACAACATATGTACATTTGATCAGAATTCCCCTACCTAATAGCAACAGCAGTCCAGACAGTTATGGAGTCTGGATACTTCTCTCTGACCTGAGATTAGTCACGTTTCTTCTTGAATGATTTAAATAGGAACAAATTTCTGGCTGCCTTTGTGTTCAAAGTACAGATTTTATTGTGCAATGACAAAAATGCGTAACAAAAGGCCATGCTCTTAAAAAAACAAAAAAACCACCCTTCATTTCAATTGTTAAGAGTACTTTTTAAAGCTATTTTTATATGTCATAATAATTATAGCAACTGCTTTTAAAGAAAGGAGTCAGAACTGTCCTATTTAACCAGAATGTTTCCATTTGGATTAGTTAATAGTGTTTTTTAAGTCTTGAGCTTTTACTTTTATTTGTTTGTTAGCCTCTGATATGAAAATAGCCTCAAGTAGGACACAGACAGTTCTTATTGGGAACATTTGTGATTTTTAGAAATGTGTTATTACAAAATATAAAGCTTACATGCTGACTACAGGAGAGACTGGATGTTTACTGTGCGCTTTCTATTTTTATACACTTTTTCTCATTTATCCGATTTAGCTTCTATCCCAGAATTTATCCCTATATCAAAACTTAATTCTGAGTTCTGTATCTTACATGCCTCATAGCTCCAGCTGGCCCTAACAAATTCCCAGCTGGCTTTTATCTTTTCTCCAGGGTTCTTCTTTCCTTTTTATCTGGCAGCAACTTCATCAATTCTATTGCAACTTTTGTGTGTGTGTGTGTGTGCACGTGCGTGCACGTGCGTGCACACGCCTTCAAGTCAGTTGGGCTCCTGGCAACTGCCTGGATTGGTGCCTGCAGTTTTCTTGGCAGGTTTTTCAAAAATGGTCTGCTCTTGCCTGCTTCCTAGGGCTGACAGACAGTGAACTGGTCCAAGGTCAGCCAGCTGGCCTCATGCCTAAGGCAGGACTAGAACTCAGTGTCCCAGTTTCTAGTTTGATGACTTAACCACTAGACAAAATTGGCTCTCTAACCTAATGTTACCTCATCTTCTTAGCTTACCAATTCATTCTATTCTCCACCTTTGAACTCTTATTCAATTTTCATTGCATTATTAATTATGTAGATAACTCAGACACATTCTACCCGTATCTGTTGATTTGACTCACTCCTGCTCTCTCTCTCTCCCTCTCTCTCTCTTCCTCTTCCTCCCTCCCTCTCTTCCTCTCCCTCTCCCTCCCTCCTGCCCTCCCTCTCCCTCTCTCTCTCCCTTTCCCTCCCTCCCTCCCCCTCCCTTCCTCTCTCCCCCTCCCTCCCCCCTTCCCCCCTCTCTCTCCTGAAACTGGCTACTGTTGAGGGTCTTAGCCAGCTCTTCTATTCACTCCTGTAATTCCAGCTGTGCCCACTTGCTGGTCAGTTGCTGTTTTGCTTTTTGTTTCTCCACAGATCTCCTTCCTCCTTTTTCTGACTAGCTATCACCATTTTGACATATTCTGAATCTCAAGTGCTGACAGATCCCCTATTTTAAGGTAGTCAGGAACTTGTTTTAAATGGTCCCCTCCCTCCCCTTACCTATGCCCATGAGCAAAATCATCCCCCAGCTCAGTGATGAAATCTAAAATTTGTTACTACCGGTTCTGTGGGCGTGGCTTGATGGGGGGGTAATGTGAATGGGTGGGCGTGGCCAACTTTTTTTTTTTTACTTTTAAAACCATTTTATTTTCAACCTCTTCGGCTGAAGAGGTTGTAGAAAAAATGCTTTTAAAAGCCTCTGACAATCCCAGCTGAGCCGCGTGAACATCAGAGGCTTTTTTAAAAAAAAAAATTTAAAAGCATTTTTTCAGCCAAAGAGGTTGTAGGAAAAAATGCTTTTAAAAATTAAAAAAAAAAAAGGCCTGATGATTACGCAGCTCAGGTGGGCATTGGGGGGAGGGCAGGGATTTTTGCTACCAGTTCTCCGCACCACCCGCCTCCATCACTACCGGATCGGGCGATCCGGTCTGAACCAGGAGCATTTCACCCCTGCCCCAGCTTCCATGAGTGTCCTCATAGAAGGCTGAGGAATTATGGGAATTGAAATCCACACATCTTCAATCATTGAACTATAGATCTTAACCTGTGAACTATCTCTTTCAAAGATCCTGAAGCACTGGGGAACTATCAGATGACTGGAAAAGGGCTGGTGTACCTTTTAAAAAAAAGGAAAAAATGGATCTTGGAAACTAGAGACCTATCAATCAATACCTGGGAAGATTCTGGAAAAGATAATCAGCAATGAATCTGCAAATACTTAGAGGCAAACAAAGTCATAACAGAAGCCAACATAGGTTTGTCAAAAACAGATCATGCCAGACAAATCTTGTTGCATTCTTTGACAATGTAACAAAATTAGTGGACCAGAGTAATGCTGCAGATATAATTTACTTGGATTTCAGTATGGCATTTGATAAAGTAGACCATAACCTACTACTTGATAAAATAGAAAAATGTGAGTTAGACAGTATCACCATGGCTGACCAACTGCGCTCAGTCCTTAATGGAACTGATCTACATGGAAGGAAGTATGCATTGGCATTCCCCAAGGCTCTTTCTTAGATATTTTCAATATCTTCATAAATGATTTAGACAAGGTGAAGGAAGAAGAACTCATTAATTTTGCACACCAGTGACACCAAGTTGGCAGGAATAGCCAACATTCCAGAAAATAGGCTATAGATATGGAAGGATCTCGGCAGACTGGAACACGGGGGTTTATCTAAAAAAATGAAATTCAATGGTGAAAAAAAGAAGGCTCTACATTTAGGCAAGAAAAACCAAATGAACAGGTATAGAATAAGTGGTACCTGGCTCCATAGTAGTAACTATGAGAGGGATCTTGGAGTCCTAGTGAACAATCACTTAATTATGAGTCAGCAGTGTGCTGCAGCTGCCAAAAGCCAATGCAGTCTTAAATTGCATTAACAGAGGGATAGAATCAAGATCATGTGAAGTGTTAATACTACTTTATAAATCCTTAGTAAGACCACACCTGGAATACTGCATTCAATTTGATCACTACAATATACAAAAGATGTTGACACTCTAGAAAGAGTACAGAAAAGAGCAACAAAGATGATTAGGGGACTGGAGGCTAAAATGTATGAAGAATGGTTGCAGGAATTGAGCGTGTTTAGTTTAATGAAAAGAATGATTGGGAGTGACATGATAGCAGTGTTCCAATATCTAAGGGGTTGCTATAAAGAGGTGGAGGTCAATCTATTCTCCAAAGCACCTGAAGGCAGGACAAGAAACAAGGGATGGAAACTAATCAAGGAGAGAAGCAACCTAGAACTAAGGAGAAATTTCCTGACAGTTTGAACAATTAATCAGTGGGACAACTTGCTTCCAGAAGTTGTGGGTGCTCCAACGGTGGAGGTTTTCAAGAAGAGATTGTACAACCATTTGTCTGAAATAGAATAGAGTTTCCTGCTTGAGCAGAGAATTGGACTAGAAAACCTCCATGGTCCCTTCCAACTCTGTTATTCTGTTATCTTATAGTTGACCAGGTGAGAAAAACTGGTCTGGAAAAGCTGGAAAACTGTAGAGAGTAATATTAACTCCTGAGCTGCCATCCAGAATTAAGCCATGGGATGTAACTGATATTGAGTTCCCTGTCATACTCATGACAAATTCATGAAGTTGATATGACTGAGACTAAATATCATTCCATATAGAAGGACATTAAAGTATTTAGGAAAATTATGTTGGACCCTTATAAGAAAAGAATCCACCCTCAGTTATTAGATTTTCATTAGATTTTTACCTAATATGTAAAAAAATGACTGCAGCTTTAGATCATAGGTCACAAATGGTTCTGCCATCAATAATATACCCTGCAAAATCTGGTTTTATGAAAAGATGCCACACTTCTAGTAATATTAGATTTTTAGTGGATATTCTGTCAATTAAATGTGAGAATCTTGATGTTGTTGTCTCCTTAGCTGCAAAAATTGCTAGAGGTGTGGCACAAGGCTCTTATTTCAAAATATCATTGGAAAACTATTTTCTTTGTCTTTTTACTTCCTAAATTTAGAAAAAATATTTACTTGGTCTTTGTGATCAAGTTATTACAAATGCAATTAATTGCCTGCCAGGCTTAGGGCCTGGGTATCTACGAGACCACCTTCTGCCACCGATAACCTCCCACCGGCCAATACCCTCCCACAGAGAGGGTCTCCTCAGGGTGCCGTCAGTCAAACAATGTCAATTGGCGGCCCCCAGGGGGAGAGCCTTCTCTGTGGGGGCACCCGCCCTCTGGAACGAGCTACCCCCAGGGATACGACTGATCCCGGAGCTCCGTACTTTCCGCTGGGCCCTGAAGACTTTTCTATTTCAGCAAGCCGGACTGGCTTAAAATTTTTAACTGGTTAATTTTATGGGTAAGGGGTTTTATATTGGGGAAGCCAAATTGATTTAATTATGTTTTAAATTATTTTAATTTTCATATTGTATGTATTTTAATCTTGGCTTTTCACCGCCCTGAGTCCTTCGGGAGAAGGGCGGTATAAAAATTAAATAAATAAATAAATAAATAAATAAATAAATAAATAAAAGATGTAGTTAATTTAATTTTGAAACTAACTTGTTTATTAGATAATTTAGTAGTATTCATGTTATACAGGTGGTAGAAACTAAACACAAGATGTTATTGTATGTAGACAGTATTTGAGGCTTTACTAATTATTATCAAAGCTCTTTGCTTAATTCTCTGGAAGCTGTACAGCAATATGGCAAAATTTCCATACATATTATTAATTGGAATACTATATATCTAAAAATTTTGCCAAGTAGTCATGAGGTTTCTATGGAAATACATACAAGCGGGGTTTGTTTATCTCTTGGGTTCCTTATATATTTGAAAATACTTATTCCATGAAAATATACATTTGGTAATAGATGTGAATATTTCAATCAATTAATAATGATGGTTGATGGATACCCATGAGTCTTTGGGAAAGAAAAAAGATTCTGAAAATAAATATTATGTAAACACGTTGTTGATCTTCATTCTACTTAGATATTTTAGATAAACTGACAATTTAAAGATTACATGTCTAAAGGAAGATCAGACCCTAAAATTTTCTTTCACAAAGGTGCAATTCCAAAATGAATTTGGGGGTTTGATTTTCCAAGTTTTCGGTTGAACCATTGGGCATATCTATCAACTTCTGTTTTGATTGGAATGAAAATGAGATTGGCCAAGTGTGATTGGACACACAAGGAATTTGTCTTGGTGCATATGCTTTCAGTGTACATAAAAGAAAAGATACATTCATCAAGATTCATAAAGTACAACACTTAATGATAGTCATAGGGTACAAATAAGCAAATTATATTAGGAAAAAGTCAATATAAATTATAAGGATACAAGCAACAAGGTTACAGTCATAAGTGGGAGGAATTAAATGGAATTAATTAATGGAATTAAACCTTTTCTAAACAAGCTGTTACTGTAGTACTTTCATTCTTTCCTATTATTGCCTGTTACTATACACCTCAGAACCAGGTCTATCACCAAGATCATGAAATTCCTCAACCTCACTCATGCCAGCAATATAATTGCTGCATTCTTATAAAACTGTAAACTAGCATTTTAAATTATGATTTGTGAAGTATGTCATATCCAGCCAAAATCAAACCAAACATATTATACCTGAGCACATAATATATAACATGTTTATTATATATGTCATAGCATATCACATATCTCACATATATGATAAAGAGTCAATTTGCTGTAGTGGTTAAAATGGTTGAAACCAGGAATCTGTGAGTTTTTAAGTCCAGTCTTAGACATGAAAGTCTGCTGGATGACTTGGGACCAGTGACTCACTCTCAGCCCAACCTACCTAACTGGGTTGTTGTTGTGGGGAAAATAGGAGAAGGAAGGAATTTATTGTCTTCAGTTGCCTATAAACTAATGAAAGTAGGCTAAAAACCTAATAAAATATATTATATAACATCCTAGCTGAATACCCATGCTCCACTACGAAACTATGTGATCGGGCTTGATAAATTGACACTTACAGCTTGAAAATTAATTAGTAGTTACAATTGGCCTCTCCTCTCCCCTTCTCTCCTCAGGCTTGCCCCACAGAAGCCTCTCCTCTCCTCTCCTCTCCATCAGGCTTGCCCTACAGAGGCCTCTCCTATCTTAACCCCTACTCTCCCTCAGGCTGGCCCCATTCATCCTCTCCTATCCCCTTCTCTCCCTCAGGCTGGTCCCATTCATCCTCTCCAAACTCCCAGCCCATAGGCCAGATGAGTCACATGCTGGCCTCGCCCAAGTGGCAGTTGGAACAGAGATATTTTCAGGTGGGGAGGGGGAGTAGAACGTCTAACTCCTTAGCATCAGAGTTAATAATTATATAACAAATCCTAATGATCTGATGGTCATTTCGAAAAATCTTTTCTAAGTGAGCACCTAGAAGCCAAGAGTAACATACGTGCCAAATTTCAAGTTTGTAGGCTTTAGGGTTCTGGAGATTTTGTGATGCTGCATGAGTATTTTTCACTTTTATATATATAGATATATTAACACATAATATATAAAATCTGAGCACATTGAGAAGGGAAATGGCATTCTTGCAAACCTTTCAGTGAGTTGACCAGTGTACTAAAATGCGACAGTAGAATCCACAATGCTCTGGGTTTCATCAGCATAACTAGTCTACTTCTCTACTTTAGAGAAAGTAGAAATGCCTGAACTTTTTACACTTGTGGGGAGACTTCTCTAAACACAAGGCATGTAAAACATGGGCCTATTAGGGCAAGTCGTATCTGAGAATAGCTTGTTTCTTTCATATTCGTTTTTCTTAGTTTTGGTGAAAAGTTTTGTTCTCTTTCCTTTTTTAGATATGGGAACTATTCCTTTTCTACCACATTCTAGCATTTCTAAAGAAGAGCTTGAGATAAGGATTGGCTACAGGTAGTCCTTGACTTACAACAGTTCATCTAGAGATCGTTCTAAATTACAACAGCACTGAAAAAAGTGACTTATGACCATTTTTCACATTTATGACCATTGCAGCATCCCCATGGTCATGTGATCAAAATCTGGATGCTTGGCAATTAATTCATATTTATGATGGCTGCAGTGTCCTAAGATCATGTGAGTACCTTTTAATAAGCAAAGTCTGATGAGCAATGTCAATGGGGAAGCTAGAGTCACTTAACAACTGGGTTGCTAATCTGACAACTGCAGTGATTCACTTAACAACTGTGGCAAGAAAGGTTGTAAAATGGGGCAAAACTCATTTAACAAATGTATCGCTTAGCAACATAAATGTTGGGCTCCATTATGGTCTTAAATTGAAGATTATCTGTATTTATGGCGCCTACAGTCTTGTACTGTGAGACAGTTTGACTCCTGCCCACCATGATATAGAAGGGCTAGGAAAAGCAATATATATTTAGTAGTTATTCAGTTGTAGGGTCAGGCCCCGTCCTATCATCAGGCAAGGCAAAATTTTATGACCCCATTAAGCAGCAGCCACTTGTCAATTATTTAGTTTTGTTCTTTACCAGCATGATGGGAAAATGGGATTGGCATAGGAATTAGGCTTTGAGCCATCACTAAGTGGTACTATGATCTTGGCTCACGTCTTAAGTTACCCACGCTAAATGCAGTGCAAGCCAGTCATTTGTAAAACAGCAGAAAGCTTGTGGCGAGGAAAACTCTATCTGAAATTTTGACAAGTAGAACAAAAGCCTGCATTTTTATTTAGTACTATTAATCAAAATGTGACAGGCACTCGGCAAGTGTTAATAGGTACAATATCATAAAAGTCAATTAGAGAAGCAGGGTAAATAGCTTATTATGGATCAAAATTGAAAGAATGACATTTTCAAATAATCCTCACTTTTTTTTTTTGTATTCCTCAACAAATTCACCCTATAACAAAATTTTGGACTAACAAATTTTGGTTCACTTCTGTACAGGATAAAGAGAGTTTGTTTTCTCACAGTGAAGGATGACCCTAAAGGAGCAGGGATCATTGGCCAGATGGCATTTCTGGTCAACGAAATCTCTCCCGAAAAAGGAGGGATTGTGAGATCACCCACTTGTGCTCCAGGCAGCTGCTCCTCAGACTAGACTACAGAAATTGAGGTTTTGTCAGTTCATGAGTTGAGTGGCTGGGAGTGGAGGGATTTCAATGAAACTCATAACCATAATGCAGCCTGTATAGACATATGATTTGCACAAGCCTCATTTCTTAATCACTTTTTATGCAACTTTTGGATATAAATAATTTACAACTAAAGATAAATTTTCTGAGTGGCATGATAAGAAAATTCTACTTGATCAGTTATTACTCTTTCTGGTTTGCAGAGGAACAAAGAAAAAGCTTTTTTTAAAACCTTTGGCAAAAAGCATAAAAATGAGTTAATGTAAGACAGTTTAAAATGGATAAAGAAATGGTTATTTTGAAATATTATTTTTTAATGAATTCTCCCCTCCCCATTTTGTGGCACTTTTCTTTGTTTACTATTAAAGAGTACAGACAATTGTTGGATTTTACAAAACAAAAGATAAAGATAGTAAGAGTCTAACTTTGATGTTGACTCTAACTATGGAGTTCCACTTGAGATGAAATTGTTAAGGGCACAGGAAGACAAAAGAGAGAAAGAAAAATGGAGAAGCTTGCCATTGTTTGAGACATTTTTTGTTGCTGTTGTTGTTGTCTGACCTAAGCATAGTACACAAAATTATCTGCTACAACATCCTACCTGACAATGACTACTTCAGCTTCAACCACAATAGTACACAAACACACAATAGATACAAACTTAAGGTAAACCGCTCCAAACTTGATTGCAGAAAATACGACTTTAGCAACAGAGTGATCAATGCCTGGAATGCACTACCTGACTCTGTGGTTTCTCCCCCAAACCTCCAAAACTTTAACCTTAGACTGCCTACTGTTGACCTCATCCCATTCCTAAGAGGTCTGTAAGGGGCATGCATAAGCGCACCAACGTGCCTACCATCCCTGTCCTACTGTCCCCATTTATTTGTATCCTTATCCTGTATTCATAGATCTGTTATCTTATATGTATTTGACAAATAAATAAATAAATAAATAAATAAATAAATAAACAATACTATAATGGTAACCACTAGAAAGTGGCAACTATGAAGGGGGGGGGAGAATTGCTACAGCAATCTGCAGCAAGAGGAATTATACTGGATTTGCTTCAGAAAATTTGAGCAACTGGCCAGTTAGGTAGCTGAATCATTTGGTACTAAATTGACAGTTTTTGAAAAAAATGAATGAGAGACTTGTAAAGGTGAAAGAGGAAATGAAAGAAGAAGGAGGAGGAGGAGGAGGAGGAGGAGGAGGAGGAGGAGGAGGAGGAGGAGGAGGAGGAGGAGGAGGAGGAGGAGGAGACAGAAAGCTCTGTAAAACAAGTGTCTGAAGATGTAAAACAAATTAATGACAAAGTGGAAATTTTGGAAAATGAGAAATTACAAATGAAGAGTTGCAAATAGAATTAGATAATCTGGCTTTATTGGAATTCAAAGGAAAGGAATTTTGTCTGCAATGTAGAGCAACCCCAGAGGATTCTTGTAAAGATATTAGACAAAAGATTAGTTTTTTTTTTTTATTGGGATGGGGGATACAGAAGCAGAAAGTGATAAAGTATATAGAATAAGTATAAGATTTGAAAGAATAGGAAATGTTCTAAGGAATCTTTTGGTGCACTCTAGTGCACTTTCCACTTTTGTCAGGAAGAAGAAAAGAGGTCAAGTTGTGCAGCAGCATTTTAAGACTGAAGACTGTACAGATATAATTGTTAAAGAAATTTTTATTAGAATTTTGAGTACGAGAAAAGAGTATAGTTTTGTGGCTGAGAGATTCAGTCAGAAAAAGACCCCATTTCAATGGGACAAATTGGGAAGCGTGAAATTTATTTTTAAATGGCAGAAATTTCAAATGAATTCTGTTCAGAAGGCAATGGAATTTCTAGGAAAACATCACAGGAATTGAAGGAGATGCAAATGATGGTGCCAAAGGAAACTATATAAAAATTCCTTGATGTGCAACAGGAAACTAAAAGGGATAATACTGAACTAGCTGTTACAGGTATTGATTTTTCTAAATTTTTGACTTGATTACTTAATGTGGAATATTAAATGGGCCTGGTGGCTCAGCAGACTGATAGCATTGTGATTAACACCAGCTGTCTGCAATTACTGTAAATTCGAATTTCACCAGGCTCAAGGTTGACTCAGCCTTCCATCCTTTCTAAGGTAGGTAAATTGAGGACCCAGTTTGTGGGGGCAATAAGCTGACTTTGTATAAATATACAAAAGTATGAAGGCTATTGCTTAATGCATTGTAAGCTGCCCTGAGTCTCCGGAGAAGAGTGGTATATAAATCAATTTTTTTTTAAAAAATGGAGCAAATACTCCTGAAAACAGAAAAAATAATTACATGAAAAAAATAAAACAAGATATAATTTGCTTATAAGTGACACATATTAGAGGGGGGGGGAGGACATAAATGTTTGATTTTTTTTTAAAAAGTGGGTGAATTATTTGTTTCAGCAGGAACTAAAAAGAAAAGAAATTGATTTATTTTGTATATAAATCCTCAACTAAAATCAGACTTTGTAGATTGACGAGCATGATAGAATTGTTGGGATGGAAGTTAATTTGCCTGGGAGTACTATAAGACTTTTGAAACTGGAAATGTATGCCTCAAATGAAGAGAAAATATTGTTTTATCAACAACTAATGGAGAGATTAATATGAAAACTGGTGTTTGATGGGGAATTGGAATGGGTTGATCAAGTGGAAAGTGCAAGTGGAAAAAGAACAATGCCAGATGCAATAAGTGAACACTGTTATGCCTTTAGCACTACATCTAATGCTGCGTATCCCACAGGTTTTATACCCATATAACTTCAGGGAAGAACATTTGCAAAAGAAGATTTATCTCTGAGTAGTTTCTCACATGTAAATGCACTATGCAACTGGCAACCCTGGTTACAGTTAACCATCTGTGAGAACAGTTGCCCATATCAGTATTCTGTTGCAGATGCTCCTGCTAAATATGTGGGCATCAAGATGGAGTAGTGTTGGATACAGCCTTGTGGACAAAGCCAGCTCAGTACTATAAATTCCTTTCCAATTATATCTATGATTATCCTGCCTACACATTCCATATTATTTGCTTGCTGGCTGTTACTTTCAAAGCTTTTTGAGAAGAACTTTTCTTCTGAAAATTGATTTGTAAAATGTAGCTTTATATACAGTGTCTGCTATTATAAAAGGCATGGCTTCAAAAACGGGCAAGCCAATCATTTAAATCAGAAAATCAGAAAGAAAATGATATTTATCATTCTGATAGGTTCAGTACTGTTTGAAAGATGCATGTTATTAGTGGTTAAAATAACTTATCCCAAGGACTAGGTGTTTGCAGCGTTTTCATGTGACTTTAAAACCAAGACAGTTGAAAAATCAGTTTAATATACAGCTCCATCAGTGCATAAAGTTCCTATTAATATTAATAAATATTAGATACTAATACAGATGTAAATCTAGATATCTAACAAAACTTTCTAAAGATATTTGTGTTGTTGAATATCTTGCTTCTTTGCCTTCTCCAGAAAGTAAATCCTGTGAGCCTGACTTTTGTTTAGCACGCTACATACTTTTTCACCAACAGGAATTTCCAAAGGGTGAATTATATCATTAAATAAAGCAGCAGTATTTAAAATGTCAGACTCAAGCCACTTTCTCTGGTAGGAAATCTGAATATCAGGACTGTATAAGAAAACTTTTACAGCATCGATTAACTGCAACCATTTATAGAACTGACCAAACAGCAATGTAAAAAGTTTATTCGTAGTTCTAGATGGGAAAGTGATGCATCATTTTTATACCATGCAAATCAATAGTGCTATACATTGTTATTACAAGTCAAAACAACAATTGCACCAGATAAATCTTATATGTTAACATTAGGTAACTGCAATTGAGTCCTAACTTGTGAGCCCTAACTCAATAGGGGTCATCTAAAAACTGCTGCACTGAACTTTTACAATCGGTGTCATATCACGGGGAAAGGAAATATTTACTCCTCACCATCTGCTACAAAACAAATTGTGTCGATAAAGGGGCTAATGGGAAATGAGAAAGTGAAACAGTACGGCAAGATGACACTGAATGTAAAAGTTTAATGCAGCACTTTTTAGATGACCCCTGTCATCCAAGAATGGGCAACACACTCTGTCAAATCTCATGGTGAGTTTACTTTGGCCACATCCTTGCTATTTGATATATCTGTTCAATGGGAGAACAAAAGCATCATATTAAACCATGGCTTCCTTAACTAGGGCTTTTGAAAGATATGACTGACTGTGACTGCACACTCTGTGTTGTGACCCCGACTCCCGAGCCTATCCTAACAGAGGAAGAGGACTCAGAAGGTGATGGGGAGGAACTGATAAGGCCTCCCTTTCCAGGACCCTCCTCTCTGGTAATGCCTCAGGTTCCATCCGAAGGCCAAGATATGCCAGGAGGGATATGCCAGGAGAAAAGCATATCGGAACAACAACAGATAGGGAGCGAGGATGATGAATCCTGGCTTGATCCCAGGCAGCATCGGAGGGAGAAGCGTGCGCAGCAACGAAAGAGGTGTGGGAGGGCCAGAGATTGAGCTGAGTCACTAAGCCACACCCCACAAGGAATAAAAGTGGGTGTGATTGCTCTTCAGGCTTTGTGACGGTCAAAGTTAAAAACCTGAGAGTCACATCGCGTTACCTGAAATCTGGCTTCTGCATATTTGGATTGGACCTTGGTGAACTATTGCTTCGTGGATTACGTTTTGCTACTGATTTGGATTGAGGATAAACTCTCTCTTGCTTACTGTGAGTGAAAACTGACTTGGCAGGCATTTCGCAGTTTACTGCCAAAACTCTTATCTGCAAGGGTTTCTAATCTGATTGCTTAATAAAATCTTGGCAGGCATGCCTGGTTGTGTGTTTGCCTGTGTGGGGAAGGGGGACAGAACACTCTGCTAGCCTAGATTCCATTTTTTTCCCTTCAGAGGACTTTTTTTTTGAGGGAGTTGAGTAGGAAATATGGTTCTGTGATTAAAGTGGATAGCAGTGAGTTTTTTATCTTTTTCATGTGGTGAGATTTGGGATTGCTATACAAAATCAGTAGTAAAGTATTATTTCTTTTTACAATTCTCCACTATTGCTCCTTTCAGTACCAACATTTTGTTTAGTCTCCATCTAAAATAATTAGATTTTCTTTTATAAACCAAATTCAGAAGATTATGTTCTGAAAAATCTTTGGTAATATCTCTGTTTTTAGAAACCTTAGCATCCAAGCTCTTTAAATTCAAATTCTTGAAAAGTATTTATGCGTTTGACAAAAGTAGATATTCTTTCTTGTATTACATTTATTTTGTCTCCATATATTAACCAGCCTTAAATTGTCCATCAAATCAAATAAAAATTTGGTAATTTCCTTTGAGTGAGTTTAATACTTTTCTCAGAAGTTCTGTCCAGTTGTGGACAGAAGTTCTGTCCAGCAAGCAAATAATATGGAATGTGTAGGCAGGATAATCATAGATATAATTGGAAAGGAATTTATAGCACTGAGCTGGCTTTGTCCACAAGGCTGTATCCAACACTACTCCATCTTGATGCCCACATATTTAGCAGGAGCATCTGCAACAGAATACTGATATGGGCAACTGTTCTCACAGATGGTTAACTGTAACCAGGGTTGCCAGTTGCATAGTGCATTTACATGTGAGAAACTACTCAGATATAAATATTCTTTTGCAAATGTTCTTCCCTGAAGTTATATGGGTAAGACCTGTGGGATACGCAACATTAGATGTAGTGCGAAAGGCATAACGCTGTTCACTTATTACATCTGGCATTGTTCTTTTTCCACTTGCATCTGGCCACTATATATTGTAGATATGACCCATCAATTTCTTTAGCCTGTTATGATGTTGCCCTTTGATGTTGCCTTTTGTAATGGAGTATATGCTGTATGAGTGTATGCTTGATATGATGGATTGGCCTCTGTGTCTCCTACAAATGGGAGTCCCAAAGGCCTTCCCCACAATTTCTAGTGCAACAATCTCCAACAGTCTTGAGGGGAGGGCTAAATCTGGAGGTCATGCATCAAAACCGTTTGCTGATCACAGTGATACAGGCCAGAGGAGAGGCTGAAGAGGCAGGAGAGACATTGGCAGTAGAGATAATTTATATTAGCATTTTTTTTCCTGCTAATTCAAGGACATAGTGTTCTAATTAAGCCATAGAGAAAGGGTTTAAGAGATAAAAGGCTTAAGTAGCATTATTTTTAGAATACACTGTTATTTTTAGACATATTTGATATGTTAATATTGGGATCATCATTTATATGATCCCAATATTAGTATTATAGTTTCTGTAGATTCACATTTTACACTAACTGATGGTTTGTGTTAACCGCGCTTTAATAAACAAGTCATATGATTGAGTTCATGTATACACTATGGTTTATAAAAGACAATGGCTGGGGTCACACAATATGCTAAGCAAAAGCTAAGCAAACCATGTTCTGTGTGAACTCTTCTAAATTAAGGCAATTGGCAGGAAATCCTGAGCACCCAGAAGAAGGTACTTTTTCAGCCAATTTCACCTTATTAATTTGGGAGAGTCTTCGCCATACAATATGATGAGAGCTATTAATTTACATGGTATTAAAAAGGGATTAGGTAAATTCATAGAGGGCAAACCTACTGAAGATGGTTCGTATTGTAGACTCAGTGTTACCACTGGACAGAGACAACGTTCCTGCAGAGATAAATGGCAGGAAAAGAATAAAGAGCTCCACTATTAAACTGCTACTATGAAGAAGTTTTCTTAACTATCAGTGCCTCCCTGCTGCTTAACTCTATTGTTTTGTGTTCTGTATGCATAAAGAGACAGAGAACAAGTCTTTATCTTATGTTTGATACCCTTTAAAATAATCTAAGACTGGCAATATTTGTTTGTTAAATTTGTATGCTGTCTGATTCCCAATGAGTCTGGGTAGTTTATAAGCAAAGCAATATTTTAAAAAATACAATAAGAAATAAAAAGAAAGAATGAAAGATAGCACAGGTGACAGAAACCAGCCTGGAGTGGGAAAAAAACCACCTCCATATAATCCAAGGTTGTTTATTTACTCTTCCTAAAGAGCTGGGGTACCCCAAGCCCCTCATTTCAAGGCTAAATATGTTCACTTTCTTCAGTGTTTCATCCTTCTATAAACCTGCTTCATTTCTCCTGAATCTAAGATGTCCGGAATCAGACACAATAGAGCTCATAAATGCAAGATTTTTTTTCCCTCACAATATTATCAAGCCAACTATTTCCCCATTTCATATGTCTGCATTTGTTTGTTTGCTTTCTAAATAAAAATATTGAAATTGCCCTTATTAAATGTCACTTTTTATTTCAAGACAATTCTCTAATCTATCCAGATCATTTTGAATGCCGTTTCTTCCTTCTAAGGTCCTAGCTATCCCACACATTGTTTGTTGTGCTATCTGAAAAACTGATGTATATTCTGCTGACTCTTCCATTTGAGTTTTCAATAAAAATAATGGTGGATGCAGAACTGGACCTTACGGCACCTCTCTCCATTATATCAGCACTCAAAGTATAATTTTCAAGCCAGCTATGTAGCCACTTATTTTACAAGCCACTACCACACACTTAACTAACTTGCTAATCAGAATTATGTGTCAATGTAGTGATATATTACAAACCATGAAGCAAGTCACCCAATTTTTTTTTTAAATGAAGAAATTAATCTGGCAAATTTTACTCTTGACTAGTCTATTTGATTTGTTATTTGTTAAAATAACAAATATTTTAAACTATTTGTTTAAAATAGTTTAAACAAAAACTATTTTGTTTTCAAGTTTCCTACAGATCAATTGGTATTTGGCTAACTCACTGATAGGGTTTTGTTGGGTGTTTTTGTTTGTTTGTTTGTTTTTGAGGATAGAGACAAAATTCAGTCAAGTGGCATACTATCAGTTTTCCAGGATTGCTTAAGTCTAGTACATCAAGTTTTCATGCAGTCTAAACATCAATTAGTTCCTTCAATATTTTAGGATAGAATTCATCTTGCTTGCATTTAAATTCATTTGTCATTAAGAAGTATTTCTTGTCTATTTTTATTTCAATAGCAAACTTCAATCTTGCCCATTTATTTAATATTTTTGCTGGAACACTGCATTTTTGTTGAAGAGAACTGAACCAACATAAGAAAAGAATATTTCTATCTTTTTTATTTTCTATTTGAATTTTGTTATTTTTATGTAGTAGCTTGTGCACTGCTTCTCTGAACTTTGAAGTCTAACATGCATTGATTAAACTAAGCTTGCTAACCATAAAATCACGTTTTGCAGAATGAAAATTTTGTTATTTTTATGTAGTAGCTTGTGCACTGCTTCTCTGAACTTTGAAGTCTAACATGCATTGATTAAACTAAGCTTGCTAACCATAAAATCACGTTTTGCAGAATGAAATAACTATTTCCCCACCCCCAATGTTCTTGTGGGTCTCAGTTTCTCAGCTAAGTATTCCCTCTTGATTACAGACCAAAATCAACAGTTACATGACAGGTAGATATAACATGTTGGCTTGTCTCAATTGTTAACTATCTAAAATAAAAGTAAAGCATTTGATAAAGTAGATCATAACCTATTACTAGGTAAAGTAGAAAAATGTGGGTTAGACAGCATCACCACCAGATGGATTCCTAACAGGCTGACCAAAAGCACTCAATGTGTAGTCCTCAATGGAACTGCATCTACATGGAGGGAAGTATGCAGTGGAGTACCCCAGGGCTTTGTTTTAGGCCCAGTGCTCTTCAACATTTTCATCAATGACTTGGACGGGATCAAAGGGGAACTCATCAAATTTGCAGATGACACCAAGTTGGCAGGAATAGCCAACACTCCAGAAGATAGGCTCAAGATACAGAAGGATCTTGATAGACTTGAACATTGAGCGCTATCTAACAAAATGAAATTCAACAGTGAAAAAAGCAAGGTTCTACATTTAGGGAAGAAAAACAAAATGCATAGGTACCGTATATGTGGTACCTTGTTCAATAGTAGTAACTGTGAGAGGGATCTTGGAGTCCTAGTGGACAACCATTTAGATATGAGCCAGCAGTGTGCAGCAGCTGCCAAAAAAGCCAACACAGTTCTGGGCTGCATAAACAGAGGGATAGAATCAAGATCACGTGAAGTGTTAATACCACTTTATAATGCCTTGGTAAAGCCACACTTGGAATATTGCATTCAGTTTTGGTCACCATGATATAAAAAAGATGTTGAGACTCTAAAAAGAGTGCAGAGAAGAGCAACAAAGATGATTAGGGGACTGAAGGTTTTGCCATGTGCAGAAGTGCTGTGTGCGAGCTAAGAGAAGGACTAGGGGAGACATGATAGCAGTGTTCCAATATCTCAGGGGCTGCCACAAAGAAGAGGGAGTCAAACTATTCAAAGCACCTGAGGGTAGAACAAGAAGCAATGGGTGAAAACTAATCAAGGAGAGAAGCAATTTAGAACTAAGGAGACATTTCATGAGAGTTAGAACAATTAATAAGTGGAACAACTTGCCTGCAGAAGTTGTGAATGCCCCAACACTGGAAATTTTTAAAAAGTTGTTGGATAACCATTTGTCTGAAGTGGTGTAGGGTTTTCTGCCTGGGCAGGGGGTTGAACTAGAAGACCTCCAAGGTCCCTTCCAACTCTGTTATTCTATACTATTCTATTCTAAAATGATAAAAGGCAACAATCCACATATTCTCATATACAGTGACTCTCGGTAGACATGCAGTAGCAATCGGCAACACTGAATGACATGAGAGATGCATCTAGACCAGACATGTCAAACTCAATTTCATTGAGGGCCACATCAGGGTTGTGTTTGACCTCAGAGGGGCAGGTGGGCCTGGCCAGGGTGGGTGTGGCCAAGTTGGACATGACCAACTTGATGTCACTCGCTCCATTTTTGGCTGCGACAGCCTCCTGCAGCCCTCCCTGGCTCCATTTTCATTGGCAGAGTTACCGCGGGCTGGTCCTTTGCTGATTCCAGGTGGCCCTGCAGGCCAAATCTAAGCACTCCATGGGCCGGATTAGGCCCACAGGCCTTGACACCCGTGATCTAGACAATTCCACATAGCTTTTAAGCTTTCACTGTGGTTGTGGCCTTAGAAGACAACCTATCTCTTTCAGAAACGTAATGAAACAATTTCAATGAAATTCTGGAGACTCCAGAGTCTGGACATAACTCCCAGATGGCCCTGGCCCCATCTCTGCCTCTGATGCAAAACCCTCGTCTGAGCCTTCCCCAGACTCCAGGATTGGCCCATGTTCCTCCCCAGCCTCCTCACTGTCCAACTCTGCTGCCAGCTCCGCAAGCTGCTGGCGGACCACAACATTCCCCTCACACATATGTGCTAGTCGTTCCCGATTCTAGGGGATGGTGCTCATCTCTGTTTCAAAGCCGAAAAGCCAGCGCTGTCCGAAGACATCTCCATGGTCATGTGGCCAGCATGACTAAATGCCAAAGGTGCATGGAATGCTGTTACCTTTTCACCAAAGGTGGTCTCTATTTTTCTACTTGCATTTTTTATGTGCTTTCAAACTGCTAGGTTGGCAGAAGCTGGGACAAGTAACAGGAGCTCACCCCGTTACGCGGCACTAGGGATTTGAACTGCTGAATTGCCAACCTTTTGATTGACAAGCTCAGCGTCTTAGCCACTGAGCCCCCGTGGCCCTGTTCCTGTGAGTTACTTATAAAGTAATAAAAATGGGATAAAAATCTAATAAATAAGTAAATATGGGATTGTTTAATGCTGTAAACTGCCCAGAGTTGTTTCATTATAAGATGGATGGGAAATAAATTGAATCAATCAATCAATCGGATAGATTCTCATCCCAGGTATTTCTTGATCAGATTAATAGATAAAAAGAGAAAAAACACAGCATTATATAACTTTCTAGGAAGGACACTGCAAATGTATATGCCATTCTCTGTGAGACAGACTTAAGATCCACTGCAGTAAGCAAGGTATTTTTTGCATCATTGGCATGATTCTGCCAATAATGGGAACATATGGGATGGGAACTTATGATCACCAGAAGAATAGGTTAACAGACCAAACTCACCATTGCACAGTGAATGAATTTTATTTTTAAATAAGAAAAGGTTCATTAGAGTCAGAAAGGATAGAACTCCCAAAACTCTGGATTCTCTATTACAGAGACTATAGCGTAATGTGTTAGATGATCAACTGCATCAACAAGTCAGACACAATTAAGTCTTGTCTCTTCTTCTGTCACGAATCCCAACACTAGATCTTCAGTGCTAGGAGCACAAGGCCATGAGGAAAATCCCTAGCTTGATGGACTATCTCACATTCAATGTAAAGGTTATGATAGGTTTTAACTTGCTTGCAGCTTCCTAGAAATTCAATATGGCATGTGAGGACTCTGTTTTTATTGTAACACTGAAACTATTTCTAGCAGTTGATAATGTCTGGAAGTTAAAGTTGATGCATATACTCTTGGGTTCAAATCGGACACATTCTCTTCCCATGTTTTCCATGAAGTACTTGTAAACTCAATTTACATTTCACCCCTAGTTCTAAATGATTTATGGTAGTTTCCATATACTATATACCTCCTACACCAACAAGGTTTTAATCTAAATATATAAAAGTGAAAACCACTCACGCTGCGATCACGAAATCTCCAGAATCGTAAAGCCTACAAACTTGAAATTTGGCACGTATGTTCCACTTGGCTTCTAGGTGCTTGCTAAGAAAGGATTTTTCAAAATGACCGTTATTTCTTATATTATAAGACCATTTCTTATATTATTATTAACATGTTCTGATGCTAATTAGTTAGGCGTTCTATTCCCCCTCCCAACCTGAAAATAACTCTGGAGAGAACGGGATAGGATAGGGGAGGCTTCTGTGTGGCAACCCTGAGGGAGAGTAGGGGCTAGGACAGGAGGGGCTTCTGTGGGGCAAGGCTGAGGGAGAGAAGGGGAGAGGAGAGGGCGATCATAACTACTCATTAATTTTCAAGCTGTAAGTGTCATTTATCAAGCCCGATCACATAGTTTCGTAGCGGAGGATGGGTATTCAGCTAGTTCAGGATATACTCTAACTGGGAAAGATAAAAAGGGTCAGTGATGGGTTTCTGCCAGTTTGCCCCTGTTTGGGCGAACTGGTAGTGGCAATGGTGGGAGGCTCCGCCCACCCACCCAGACATCATCACGGATGCTCTGCGCATGCGCAGAAGGTTTTGCCATGTGCAGAAGTGCTGTGTGCGAGCTAAGAAAGCACACACATGTGCACGCTCATAGTTCTGAACCAGTAGCGAAAGTAAGTGAAACCCACTACTGGAAAGGGTCCTACATATCTCAATATGCCTGAGCAAGTTTACAGAAATGGTGTAGACCTGGCATGGACTAACTTTTCTTTGTCCCACCTTTCTTATTGGCAACCCATATGAGCAATCCAGAAGCACACCCTCTATGCTTTTTGATATGATCTAATTGCCGGGTAAATAGCCCAGCAAATCTCCTTGCTTCTTCTTCTCTTTCTCCGTGGTTTTTTTATTCCATTTCTTTCTCCAAATGTTCATCCATCCCTGCTATATCTTGCCTGTATCTACCCCAGAAGCAGGCTCCATACCATTACTGAATCTTTTTCATAGGAAAAGTTATCTAGATGGGAAAATGGAAGATCACTGCTTACAAATTCATCACACTCTTTACATTCCCCCTTTGGGGTTCTATTATCTTAGTAGTTGAAGCCCAATAATACTAGGAAGTAAGACAGAAGCTGTTCCATCTTCTCATGAAAACAAGAGACACATACTACACATTCAAATATTTTATTCATCATCATTCAGGGTGGATGGAGTAGGTCCTTCAGAGCAGTGGTGAAATTCAATTTTTTTACTACCGGTTCTGTGATCGTGGCTTGGTGGGCGTGGCTTGGTGGGCATAGCAGGGGAAGGATTCTGCAAAATCTCCATTCCCATCCCATTCCAAGGGAATGAAGATTGCAAAATCTCCATTCCCACCCCACTCTGGGGCCAGCCAGAGGTGGTATTTGCCAGTTCTATCAAAATTTCCACTACCGGTTCTCTAGAACCTGTCAGAACCTGCTGGATTTCACCCCTGCTTCAGAGAAAAGAGAGATGTGGTGAATGGGCAATTAGCCATTAGAGCAGGAAACAACTTCTTTGGCTCTCAGTGGGAAGAAATAGGATATGAAACTCATTCCAAATGTTACTGAACTCCTACTATCCTTCATCATGATCCATGCTTGCCAAAGCTGAAAGGAGAAGGGCAACATTGCCTATCCCAGCTCAGTGTGCAACAAGATTCTAGGTACAGTGTTTTTATAGGACAGATGGAAAACTTGGGATTTTGTTATGTAGGGGGAGAAATCCAGTTTCACTAAGCAGTCTAATGCAAAAGGAAAATTCTTTAACACCAAAGAACTTCAAAGCCAATCAGCTGTTTTTGAGCTGGCCTCATAAAAATTGGTGGGACGTGATGACTCAGTGGCTAAGATGTTCAGCTTGTCGATCGAAAGGTTGGCAGTTCAGCAGTTCGAATCCCTAGTGCTGCGTAATGGGGTGAACTCCCATTACTTATCCCAGCTTCTGCCAACCTAGCAGTTCAAAAGTATGTAAAAAATGCAAATAGAAAAATAGGAACCACCTTTTGGTGGGAAGGTAACAGTGTTCCGTGCACCTCTGGCATTTAGTCATGCTGGCCACATGACCACAGAGACATCTTCGGACAGCACTGGCTCTTTGGCTTTGAAACGGAGATGAGCACCGCCCCCTAGAATTGGGGCAGTGCTCATCTCCTCACCTATGTGTGAGGGGAACCTTTACCTTTTACCATAAAAATAGTTTACCTAACAAACATCTGGATGACTAATAGATGGCAGCAAAGTGACAAACCAAATTCTTAATTCATTCCTGTCATCTAACAGATTTTTGCAGCTCAGCAAAATTGGGAGATTGGAAAAAGAGATGTTGCCACGGTCAAACAATTAAAGGCTGGAAATAAAAAAACTACTTCCACCACTCAAGAGTTCTTCAATAGACATTAATCTACCTCCTACCCTTATTTGCATATGGATTAAGAAACACCACCTATATCATAAGCGGCATGAAGGTTCCAAGAATTCATGGGCAAGTAAGTGATATTCCACTGGAGAACTGAAAGGAATACCTAATTTTGGTGTGGCCTCACTGCAGGCTTCCACAGATTGTTTTCAGCTGGAATCAATAAACACCTTGAATCTGGATGTGCAATACATTTTTTGACAGTTCACGGGAGGAAAAGAAATAACTACCAATGCTCAGTTTCAGTCCCCAAGCAACAGTATTCAAGTGCCACACTGATTTGTATAGTAGTCAAACATATTTTAGCATAGCATGTTCTACAATCTGTACCCTGTGTAAAACAAGGCAATGTTAACTGAGTTAAATCAGGATGCAAGTAACTGGGAATGTGAGGTGCAAACCCAGACATATCCAGAGGGGGGAGTGTGAGGAAAAAAACAGGAAATAATAGTAGGTACCCCTAACTGCTTTGTATTTACTAAGGGGAACTCAGAGTGTAATTGCAACGTTCTCTGCTCTATCCTCATCACTAAAGCTGTTGTTCAGACATTCCTTATTTGGGAGATTCCTTATTATTTCACACTTTGAAGAATAATCCTAAAACTTGTAGTGACCTTGAGTAGAAGACACATGAAGCTACAGTACATATTCAGCTCTATGCCATATTTCCCACCGTTCAAGTCAGATCTAACCTACCATTATCCAACTATTACGGTCTACAATTCTCACTATTGTTGATCATTTGTTATTGAGCTGAGACTGATAAGTTTAATTCTTCTGTGTGGGATTTATTTAGTCCTAGGGATGTGCTGTTATGAGGTGTATAACATCTCATACAGTGGTGAGTTGCCCCTGGTTTGCACTGGTTCTATAGAATCGGTAGTAAAACTGGCGGAAGGCTCCACTTACTGACCCCAACGTCATCAGAACGCTTCTGTGTAGGCGCAGAAGAGTCCATGTGCGCACGAGAGAAGCAAGTGTGTGCGGGGCCCCGTTGCGAACCAGTACTAAAGGTAAGTAGAATCCACCCCTGATCTTGTATGCTTCACCTGGAGACATGGACAAGATCAGTGAGGCAGATTCTTTTTTTGTTAAGTGTTTCACTGAAGTTAATAAGAGGGAAATTCTCACTGTAATGTCCAGGACTGGTTAAAGATTTTGTTAGCAATGGAACTTAAGCTATGGATGAAGTCAGTGATGGGATTCAAATTATTTTACTACCAGTTCTGTGGGTGTGGCTTGGTGGGTTTGGCATTACTTGGTGGGTGTGGCTTGGTGGGCGTAGCAGGGGAAGGATACTGTAAAATTTACATTCCCAGCTCACTCCAGGGGAAGGTTACTGCAAAATCCCCATTTCCTCCCGATCAGCTGGGACTCGGGAGGCAGAGAATAGATGGGGGCGGGGCCAGTCAGAATTTTTACCACCGGTTCTCCGAACTACTCAAAATTTCTGCTACTGGTTCTCCAGAACTTGTCAGAACCTGTTGAATACCACCTCTGGATGAAATGGTACACAGTAGAGTGTAAAAATGATAGTCCTTGGTGCTGTCCATATTCCACTGTTGTTTCTGATGGATCTTCAGTGGCAGAATGCTGCCATCAGCTAAGTTCTACTGACCTACTTAGAAAGACCTGCCAGTGTGTTTGCATCCAAAACAGACCACCATCATGCTGACATATATCTTACAGACTATAGCCATGACTTCCCTTCTACTAGTGTGATAGTCCTTCTGCTGAAATTTTTAGTACCTCATCCTGCTTATTGTGGATTGTCCCTAAATTGCTATGTTAATCATGGCATGGAAACATTTAAAGCAGAATTTTAAAAACTCATTTCAAATTCAGTTCATAATTGATATAAAACTGCAAATCATGTGATGTGGTAAAGGGACTGATTTTATAAAGACTCATATATACGATTTAATTGACAGCCAATTAAAATCTAAGTATGCAAAACTGTAAATAATCAAACTTAGAAACACACACACACACACACACACACACATTAAAACATCTCAGCAATAAAACGTAACAGCTCTTTGACTTGCAGCCACTTGAAGCAGTAATCAAATAGATATGACAGATGAACAGATGATCAAAACAACCTATAACAATTTAAATTTGTGAAACTATAAAAAAATAAGTCTTGCATGTAAAGCTGGCATCAACAAAATTGCAGTTAAATACAGTCAGTGGAAAGGCTTGTTGCAAAGGTACAAAGAATTGGAAGTGAGAGATAGTACATAAAGTGAATGTAAGTGAATTAACTCCTGGCTGATAAGAATCCTTACTTGTGTTATGAACAAGTCAGTGAGTGATACAAATAAGTAGCTGTTCTTTTAGCATGATGGGTATCCTGCCTTTGGCTTTTGCAAGCAAGCAAGCAAGCAAGCAAGCAAGCAAACCAATGAACGAACAAATAATTAAATTAAATTAAATTAAATTATTAAATTAAATTAAATTTAAAAAAAGAGTTGTTGGGATTTTTGGTATTGTTTTACTTGCACATGCAGAATGGGAGGATTCTAAGACAAATGATGGCCTTGCACAACTGCAGGAAAAGCCAGAGGAAAAAACAACATTTCTCTTCAAACCAATTCTGAGAACTAAAGCTCATACATTTAAGATGCCATCAATATTTTACAGACTATTTCAATGAAGGGAAACATACCATGTTGTTTGAAAATGTTGAACCTTTATGTCTGGGAGTAGAAGGTATAGAAAAAGACAAATGAAATGAGTGCAGAACAGAAATATAAAAGATAAAAACATGTACAGAGAGAAGGGAAACACTTTTGTAAACATCTGATCAGCTTTCCAAAATCTGGGCCCTCCATATGTATTGCAGTTCAGTTTCTATCATTCTCTGTCAAATGGCCCCTAAATTGGGAAAAACTGGATTAAATTAAGGCAAGTAGTGAGAAGAGGGATTTTCTCAAATTCAGTGAAGAAACAATGAAGCTGAAAAAAAATATTAAAAATTAAATTCTATATTAAATCTTTAGAAAATATTTTAACAATATATAATTACAAAATAATTTCAAACATATATAAAAGTATTTTGGTATAATGTTAGTAATATTTAAATTCAAAAGAATGCTATGTTCCATAGGAAGGCAGGAAAGCAGGCAATATATGTAAACTTTAAGCTTAACCAGAATGCTAATTGTTTAAATTTAATAAGCTATGAGATGGGGATGGGGGCTCCCCAGTCAGGTTTGGGACCACAGCATGCAAGGAGAGGATTTGACCATTTCTCTTCCCACTCTATTGTTTGTTCCAGGAGGAAAATGTTCATTGGTTGGTGTCCCCTACAACAAATAACGCCTTTGGGAGAAAGCCTGTAATATGGAGTTAAATCCTCTTCCCCCTGCACTGTAATTGTCATTCTACTATTGAACAGTATTTCAGTACCACAAAATATTATGTATGTTACAATCATGCGATTAAGATCTGAGAGCAACATGCTGTCTTCACTGAGCCCTAGATCCGTGATGGCGAACCTATGGCACGTGTCCACAGAGCCTTCTCTGTGGCCATGCATGCCGTTGCCAGTTGCTCTTCTGATTTCTGTCATTCTGGCCAGCTGGTCTTCACAGGTGCTGGAGCACTGGAAAACAGCCTGAAAATGGCCAAAAACAGCCAAAAAAGAGGCCGTTTTCCTGGTCATTTTTTGAGCCAAAAATGCCTTGAAAAGTGGCCTGAAAATTGTCCCAAAACAGCCCAAAACTGACCCAAAAATGGCCTGAAAACAGCCCAAAAGTGGCCCAAAAAACTACCCAAAATGGCCAAAAAACAGGCATGCATGCGCTGGTCAGCTGGTCTTTGGGTTTCTGGCGCTCCAGTGCGCTCACATACACACATGCATGCATGCACTCCCGCTCCAGTTTGGGCACTCAGTGTCAAAAAGGTTCGCCATCACTGCCCTAGATAAACCATTAATTAAAATAAGAACATGCGCTGAGCAAGAGATTGGGATGCATGGTCAAAATGGTTCTTTTTGAATCTAATATTCATTAGAATGGGAGTGAGGAATCTATTCTCTCCTATTATATTTAGACCACAATTCCCAGACTGGTTTAGGATAGAAGTAAAGCGTTAGTACTGCTTTATACTGCACTGCTAAGACCACACTATAACCATTGATCAGCATGTTTCCAAAACACTCTTTTGAGGGTCTTGCAAGTGACTGAATGAAATACTTCATGGAAAGCCAGTGTAGCATAACAATAAAATAAATGGGTAATTAATAATTCAGTACCTGGTGGGGTGGGGGCAAATAGAAGAATAGAATCCAGGAGACATCTGAGTAAGAGATCTACTAGTCCACCACCATGTGAAATTGACCCATAGTTATCTTCATCATGGATCACTCTGAAATGCTGAGAACAGAGAAAAGAAAAGAGGTGGAAGAAAAGAACTGAGAGGTGGGGTGAGATGAGAGAGTTCCCAGGTTGCCTAAAACTTCTGCCAGGCTGTAATGCATCAGGAGAGAACACCAGATTTATTGTGATTTTGCATGTACAGTGTTGCAGCAGAATTGATAATAATAAATCAGTTCAGCTCCTGGAGTCTACTGTCATTCTGTGAAAGGGAAGATCTAGGCTACTTCCAAGCGGTAACAGAAATTCCACGTGGAAGTGCTTTTATAGAATCCTAAACACTGTTTTGGTTTAGTGGATAGGATCTGGACTAAACATCCCTTAGAGTGGAGATCCATAATCTTAGGTCAAAACTGAGACATTATTGCCCCAGGTAACTTTTCATTCTAAATGAACAATGGGGTTGTTCCAATGGTGCTTTTTCAAGAGGCAACTGGACTGTCTTGTTTTTCTTTGAAGACATTTTGCTTCTCATCCAAGAAGCTTCTTCAACTCTGACTGGATGGTGGGGAATGGAAGGATTTATATAAAAACAGGAAAGTCAACTTGCCTCTTGAAAAAGCACCTTTGGGACAATCATGACTTGGATGACTGAGAATCTCCATAGATCAGTGGTTCTCAACCTTCCTAATGTCGCGACCCTTTAATACAGTTCCTCATGTTGTGGTGACCCCCAACCATAAAATTATTCCTAAAACCATCGAAAATATGTGTTTTCCTATGGTCTTAGGCGACCCCTGTGAAAGGGTCGTTCGACCCCCAAAGGGGTCACGACCCACAGGTTGAGAACCACTGCCATAGATGAACAGTGGGGTTAATGATGGAAAACCTGGAGCCAGGTCACAGAAGATTTAGAAGTTCATGTGTATTATATGGGACAGGACTATCCTAGACTGTATGCAAAAATGAAAAGCGGCTTATTTTTCTTCAGCTACATGAAGATCGTCTAAGAGCACCTGTTGCTTGTTTCAGTCTAGAGCTTGTATTACTTTTTAGTTTTATGAAATGTGAGAGGCTGTTGTCTGAATTGCTTAAGTATAAACAAGATAGTGCTTTATATCAATATTCCATTTTAAAACCATCCTGTTATTTGGGAAACATTAATTTACAGCATGTACTGAAGATCACATTGGCTTCTTGCAGAAGAAAAAAATTAGTGCCAGGAGTTTGTCATTCAGATGAAATTGTGTCTTTCCCTCAACTTAATTTACTCACTCCAACAAGATTTTACCCTGCTGAGGTTCAGTTTTTGCCTTTTCATATATATATATATATTAGATCAGCTAACTCCCCTGAAATTCATTACAAGCCAATTCCACTTTACTCTCTTCTTATAGAACTTACTTCAACTAAAAAAAAAAGGGGGGGGGAGGAAGAACCTTAATATTCATGTTCCCAGTTTAATTTTCTTTTGCCCTCCCTGTGATTTTGGCATCCCAGTCCGAGCACGGTTTCAGTGCGATTGGGGATGGATGGATGGATGGAGGGCAGAATTGGCTTGGATCCATCAGATAAAGAGAGCCGGGTAGCTCTCCCGCCCTCCTGCTATGCAGACAAAGTTTGAAACAGGGCAGAGTTTGAAAACGGGATCAGCCACTGTCCTGATGAGACGAATCCCCTCGCCGTCTGACGGCTGTTGCCATTGGTTATACGATGCTCGGTACCGAGGCAGAAGCAGCCGCCGCGACCGATGCTGATGGAAAAGAAAAGGTAGTGGATGAAGAGGAGGAGAGGGGTGGGGAGACGGGCCGAGATGCTGTCAGGGATTGGTTGCGCCTAATGTCAGTCGGAGCGACGGGCCCCAGCGCTTCCGCTTCATCCAGCTCCCGCTGAGCAGCTCCTAGAGCGAACTAAAGCGTGCGAGTGCTGAGAACCGGCATCATGCTTCGGATGCTCGGAGATTTCCCCCACCCCTAAGCCTCGGCTAATAAGTGTTCCTGGGCATCCCTTCCCTAGCAGGACAGACAGGGAGGAGGAGGAGGAGGAGGAGGAGGAGGAGAAAGGAGGAGAAAAAGCGAAGGGGGAGAAGAAGAAGAAGAAAAAAAAGGAGAGAGAGAGAGAGAGAGAGTTAATTTTCCACCAAGTGGACGAGGATCAGCAGAAGAGTCAGAGAGCGAGAGCGAGACACCGGGCGCTTTCCTTGCACAGCGGCCAAGTCGGAATTTTAAGGAATCAGCCACGAAAAAAACAAAAAAACGAGCCAGGAGCTTCCCCAAGCGGGATACCAGGCGCAGCATCGCAAAGCGTTACCCAGCCCGGGTAGAAATGACATCAACTGGCAAAGAAGGCAGCGGAGCTCAACACGCGCAATATGTTGGACCCTACCGCTTGGAGAAAACGCTGGGCAAAGGGCAGACAGGTGGGTTACCTCGGCAGCCGCAGCAGCAGCAGCAGCAAAGCAAACCCAGGGGAGAAGAAGGTGGCAGTCGCGGACATGACACGGGAGATGGGAGAGTCCGGCCTCGCCGGTCCCTCCTTGTTTGTCGCTGTGGCGTCTTGCGATCGAGTGGTTCCTTTGCCTTGTGTGGCTCTTTTTTTTTTCTGGAGGGGGGGGTAAAGATTTGGGGGGTGATTTGCATCTTGTTTTAAAGCCCAGCTTGCTTTGTGTGGATCACTCCTGGAAAGGGGTGGTGTTCTGATGACAGTCAAAGTGCTGGTGGGGAGGGGCTGGTAGAATTGGGGGGTGGGGGAGAGAGAGAGAGATGCTCAGCTGCTGGTCAATTTGGCTTGGATTCAGTGCATGGCTTTCATTTCTTTTCTTAAAAAAAGAAGAAGAAGGAATTGTGGATCAAGAGGAGGAGGAGGAGGAGGAAACGGGGAGTCACCAGCAGTGTTTTATGACATCATGATTGAAAAGGGTGTAGTCTTGAAGGTGCAGTTAGTAGAGGTGTGGGGAAGAGGAGAGAACACATAGAGTGCAATTTATGGCACTGTCTTTGTTGATGATTTGGAAGCCAACCAAAATGGGAAGGGGTGGTCACTAGGAAAAGAAGAAGAAGAAGAAGAAGAAAAAGAAAGAATTGCAAATCCTGCCCTGGATGTCTTATTTTGTTTTCCCACTAACCCCAATTTTCTGCTGCTTAGAGGAAGATTCCCTGTTCTGCAGTCAGATGCCAGAGATTTGTTGTTTTGTGGTTCTCTGAAAAGAACAATGGCAAGGAATATTAACAGAAGGAAAGAGAGTGTGGGGCATTAGCCGGGAGCAGGTGTGTTTGCCCTCAATGATATAATTAGGTCCCCTCAATGTATTCAACGTTTGGACTGGCTGGTTCTCTCTGCAGCACTAGATGCACTTCAAGGGCAGGCAAAGAGTAACGGCAAAGAAAGGGCTCTGGCAAACATGACAAATCTCTTGTCTGCCAGATTTCCCATATTTTTGTTCTCCATTTTTGGTAACAAGTCCAGTTGGCCCCCTTGTTTGGCAGCCTTTGATTGAGGGACCCCAGAGTAAATTTCAGGTTTTCTGAAGTGTCATATTGAGAGATAAAAAAAGTAAGATAGATAGGTTCTGGCATTCATAGCCTAGAATAGGTCTTTTGGGAAGCTGGTTGGTGTTAAGAGTTGTTCCTTATGGTGGGATGATAAAACATGGTGCATTGTGTTTTGCTCTCCTTTTTTTTTTTTTTAAAAAAAAAAGAGAGATGAGCTTTGCCCATCTGTTGTCTAAAGGATTTAATAGGCGTTTCCATCTCCAGCTGCTGCCTCTGATCGCCTGTTTTCTTGTTGCCCTGCATGGCAGCAGCTCTGCAGTCCCTGCAATTTTCTTGGGGACAGAGTTGAAATCCAGATCTTTCTGTGAAATAGGCCAACCTTTTCTGCAATGATTAAGTGTGCAACCCTTCTCCACACTCTTTTTCTTCCTCCTACCTCAAGCCCCATAGCAACTGCTTGCCGGGCTTGTCAATGGGAAGATTTCTGGGAAAAGTGATGCTTTAAAACGGAAAGCGACTTTTATTTGTTTGTATCTTGCTCCTTTCTCATATTGCAGTAGCTGGAAAATCAGTTCACCTTTATCCTCCATAACGCTGAGGGCTAGATATTTTTTAAAAAAAAAACAATTATAGCTTCCGCTACTGTGAAATATATCTTGACATGAATAACAGAGCTGAGGAATATGAAATTCCTGCCAAAATGATTGCAGTATTATGGCGCACTGATAAAAACTCTGGATGCTGTTTCTGGAGGTGATCTCTTGCCCTTTGCTATGACCATGTAAGAGGCCTTAAATCTATGAACTCAAACATTATCCTCATTACTGTGATTTTTTGTCTACTTCCAGTTGAGGTCTCCCACTCTGCCCCCTCCCACAGAGTTGGGTTATCTTAAAAGCAACTACAATAGCAGTATTTCAGATTGATGATTCTTCAAAAGCTTTGCCAGAAGTAAGTCCTTCTGAGTTCGGAGGGACTTGAAACTAAGTAAAGGAGCAAAAAATCACAACCTATAGATTTAGATCATACATTTAGATCATCATGGGGTATTATTCAGCTAAAGGGTTAACTGCAATTTGTCCTCCCCCTTCCCTCACTAATCTTCCAATCTTCCTTCTGAGTGATTAGAGAGTGGGGGAGGTGGGGGGGGAGGAGGAGGCAGAGCCTGTGTTCAGAGAGAGGCTGTGGTCTGCTTTTGCTGGTCTTTGAGGAGCCGAATTAGAGCAAAAATGTTGTTTGTAATTTTATAGGAAATTGTAAATGAGCTTCCACTCTTCCAGTCCTGATGCACACACATGTTCATACAATGCTGGGATACACAGATAAAATCTAAATGTGTTTTAAAGACCCCATAAGAATTATTGGTATATAGCGTTTTAATTCTGTGCTCACTTGCTTGGGAGGTTGGGAGATAAAACTACTGAAATCAACGGGACTTTCTTCTGGGGAAAAACAAAATCATACATGGAATTGGAAATATTTGTTTTCTTTCTCCCATATTCAAAATCGATATATTAAATGAATTATGGACAATTTTCTTTGCTATTGTACTTAGAATTTGGGGGTGGGGGGGAGGTGGGGGAAATCAGTGATACACAGCCAAGCGATGTCTATCGTTCCTAGATTCCTGAGAAGGAAAAGAGGGCATTTAGTAAGCTTCTGGTAGGGAGTATCTGAACATGTAGTTGTTCACTCAGAGATTCAATAATCATGTGCTCAAGAGGCTGGCAGTTCAATAAAGTTGTGTAGACAGTTTGCAACTCAAGCAGAACCATACCATAGAAAGAAGGAAAAATGAGACATGGAAAGTGATTGCTGTTATTTTTAAGGTAATTTCATGAAATGTATCATGAATCCAACAACCATCCAAAGTTATCCTGCGGTAAGATGGATGGTCAATACATTTTATAAATAAATAAACAAATATTCTATTGTCTCTATTCTCCTGTAACTTCAGATTTGTTTGTTATGTTTTAGTCCCGTCCCCCACTATTTAACTTGCAAAGTATTTTTGCTATATTGCAAAGTATTTTTGCTATAAAGTTCTTCTTTATTCTAAGTTCAGGACCATCCATTTCCTTTTCTATAAAATACAGAAGATCAAAGCTAAAGATTTGGGAAGGCAAATGCTGGCCTCGGTCCCAATTGAACTTTGAACTTCTTTAGCTTCTCCATAGTTTTAAACGGCAGGCTTGATAAATGAGCATGAAACAAGGAGATTTTAACAGGCAAGACGTCCAGATGCTACATCTATGCAGCCATGATGACATCTATTCTTGCCTGGCAAACCATATTCAGGACACGATACATTTTAGGGCTCTGGATGATGACAAAGCTAATTCTCCTTCAGAGCAGGGAAAGCAAAGCTTGTCCCATAGAGTCTGGCACATCAGGCCTACAGCAAATGATTGATGTCACAAAGGGAGGATTATGGTCTCCTGGTTTCAAAAGCAAGAGGAGGGCACTGAGCAAAGGGGCGCATAACATTCGCCTGCAGTCTTGCTGTAATATGGACAGTGTGGTAAAACCCGGGGGAAGAAATTCTTAATAATGCAGTGTAAGAATTCCATGCATGTATAATTAAATTAGATTGTTGTAGTCAGACAATTGCCCCTTTGTTATTGTATAAAGCAGACTTTTAAAGGGTTGTGCTGTTGTTTTCTAAAACTTGACTTGCAGGGAATCCATTCAATGGGAGGAGAGAAGGAGATGCAATAAATAGAGTGATAATATAATTTTACAAATGTGATTATTAGATTATGAGGAAACATCTTGAACATGTCGACACAAACCCATTGCTTTTAAAGGGACGAGCAAGCGATGGTTCACTTTGGACTGAAATACTGTGGCATACTTAATTATAGGAGGTTTGCACTGTAATTAACTGTAATGAGCAAAAATGTAGTGTTTTGTGTTTGCAGTAACACACCAGGAAACATTTGTGCTTAGATAACAATTCCAATTCAGAAGTATTATTCAAATGAAGCTAAATTGTCTTTATTTGGCAAGGCTGGTGATTTATATGAAAGTGATATTTCAAATATTTCTCATATTGCGGTTTTATTTAGAGCTAGCAATATTTTTATATTTTGTTTTCACTTGGCTGATCTTTATATATCTGTTTTAATAACAGATCTCAAACATTTTAAAGCCATATTTGGGGATATTGCACTCACTTTACTATTGGAATATTCTAACCTCAACACTTGTATGGCAGCATTATAGCAAATTAATAGAACTAAATTACATTCCATGATCCTTTAGTTGTTATTAATGAGATCATGATGAACGTGATATTTTTCCTTCCTAGTTGGATGTCTTTTCTTTTTCAAAAACAGTTCTCAAAGTTTGATGGCACTTTTTTTTCCTGAAAGCATTTTAGTGAATATAATTCAGATTCTAAACCTATTCAGAAGCATATACTATTGAGTTAATGGATTTCATTTCTATTCACAGAGGCAGATTTACTGTACAGTACAAAAATGAAATTGCTTCGGCTGTTTGATTCTGTATAATCTAGACCGAACTTCCCAATTTGAAATGAATTTCAATTATTATGTTTGCTAGAAAGCCTCAAAACTATAATCAAGCATGCATGGAAGATAGAAGATTGAGGAAGACTAACTTTATCAACTTGGGTTGAGACCTTTCTATGTGATATCATAGCTTTAGTCCTATAGGTGGCTTGCCTTTGCTGATGGAGCTATACTTTTCAACTTTAAAATCATGGTATGCTAAAGCTAAATTTGGTAGGATTAGAAATGGAAGATATCATTTTGTGGTTCCCTCCAACAGCAATAGCACTTAGACTTATATACCGCTCATTGTGCTTTACAGCACTCTCTGAGCGGTTTACAAAGTTAGCAACAATATCCCCAACATTCTAGGTCCATGATAGTGAACCTATGGCACACGTGTGCCTGAAGTGTCATGCAGAGCCATGTCACTTGGCATGCGCGGCGTCACCTGTTCCTCTTCTGGTTCCTAGCGCCCATGCATGTGCGATGATCAGCTGGCCTTTTTGCATGCAGCAGTGCTGGAAACTAGAAGAGCTGGTCTTCCATTTTCCTGTGTGAGTATGCGCGCTGTCCAGTTGATCATCGTGTGCGCATGCACGCCAGAAACCCGGAAGAGTAGCTGGCTGAAACCGGAAGTTCAGTAGCTGAAACTGGAAGTTAATTTTTCGGTGTGCACATGTGCCCTGGGCAGCTCCTCTGCAGCCCAGACATGCGTGCGTGCGCGCACTCCCTTTTCGGCACCAAGTTCGCCATCACTGTTCTAGGTTCTCATTTTACCAACCTTGGAAGGAGGGAAGGTGAGTCATCCTGAGCCCCATCAGGATCAAACTCCTGGCTGTGGGCAGATTTAGCCTGCAATACTGCATTCTAGCCACTGCACCACCAGGGCTCACCAATCTCACTGAACAAGATTTGTAGGCCCAAATTAAATTGCTTTCCTATATTCAGAACAACCCATTTCAACGGGTACCTCCTGTTTGTGCTAGCATTTAATTTTTAAAATTTCTAGCATGGCTAATTCCAATTCCCAGAACACTCAGCAATGGCCATTTGAAAGGGTGCCTGGTTTGTGGTGGCATACTGTCACGAGGTAAAGTGGGGTTAGATTTGCAGCATCTTCTAGTAAATGTTTTTGAGAGTGCACAGTTTCACAGTTTTGAAATATAACAGGATTCCTTGTTACTCTGGCATCAGTCATGGCCAGAAGAACTTTATCTAGTTACATTTGGAGTTCCAGTTTAGGATTTTGGCCTCTGTGATAAACCACTGTTAATCCTGCAGAAAATTAAAAAGCTTGCATTGGCATAAATGCAATGCTGTCTTGCAGACTGCCTCTTCTCATTTGCTCAGATATTAGAGAGCTCTTTTACTGTTTGCTTTACTTTTCGTTTTGTATTAAAACAATGTCTTATGATACTGATTGAGATATGAACTTGGTGAGAAAATATCAACAGCACTTAGACTTATATACCACTTCATGGCACTTTACAGCCCTCTCTAAGCGGTTTACAGAATCAGCATATTTCCCCCAACAATCTAGGTCAGGGGGGTGAAACTGGCGCCCTGTGGGCCGAATGCATCCCGTGCAGGCCATGCCCACCCCAGTTCTGCAAATGGGAAAAACATTGCGAAACGTCACATGATGGCAACGTGATGCGGTGAGTTTGACATCTGTGATCTAGGTCCTCATTATACCAACCTCGGAAAGGTGGAAGGCTGAGTCAACCTTGAGCCGGTGAGAATCGAACTCCTGGAGTGAGCAGTGAGTTAGCCACTGCTCATATTTGGATTTTGAGTGGATTATTTATTAATTAGGAATGTTTGTGAGCTTTGATCTATAGGCAAGGAAGGAATGGGGTCCCTGTGGATTTTACTCCACTAGTCGTTGCCAACTATAGGGCTGTATATTCATTTAGTCATGATTAAGATGTTTGTATATTGAAGCACTGTGTGTTTTCAGAACAGTCTTAGAACTGAAGCTTTCATCTCTTGCGAGAAGGACAATTAAAGGACAATTATCTGAGTACCATGATGCTCAATTGGCTCTTCAGAGAAGCTATATTTAAGCTGTAGGGCCAATAGGATAAAGACATACATGATACATCTCCATATTTGAGTTTTATGGACTATTGACTTTTAGAAGCAGTGGTGAAATCCGGCTCGTGCGATCCGGTAAGGCCGGTGGTGGGAGGCTCCGCCCACCCGCTGGGGCATCATTACGTCCCATTTTTGACTCTCTGTGCATGCACAGAAGGCTCTGCACATGCGCAGAAGAGGCACACATGAGTGGGTGCTCCCATTTCCAAACCGGTAGCAAAGATAAGTGCATTTCACCGCTGTTTATTTATTTATTTATTTTTAAATTGTTTTATTTTTATTTTTAAACAAACAATTCACATTAATCATTGTAACATCTGGGTGCAAAATTTTTTTGTGTCATCATATTCAACATTTATCATCATTTTCTTAATACATATTTATCTTTCCTCTTACATTTAAATTTAATGTATTACAACATATTTTTCCCATATTTCTTATTTTTACATTGCCTATTGTCTATATTCAGTCTCTATCCATTGATAAAATTGCCCCCATATGTTGTAATACTCCAATTCTTCATTCTCTTTAATTGCTAATGTTAATCTACTCATTTCTGCCCATTCTAATATTTTCTTAATTACCTCTCCCTTTGTAGGAATTTTTTCTGCTTTCCAATTTTGTGCAAATATCATTCTTGCTGCCGTTATTACATGTATAATAAAATATATATTTTCTTTACTAAATTTCTCCAGTCAGATACCCAACAGGAATAGCTCCAGTTTAAGATCAATATGTTGCTGTGTCATTTTCTCTAACCATATTCGAATTTTTGCCCAATAATTTCTCTTTTCTGGACATGTCCACCACATGTGATAATATGATCCTGGTGTCTGGTGGCATTTAGTTGATTTATCTTTAAACATTTTTGCCAATCTTTCCGGTAACATGTGCCATCTATAAAACATTTTATATAAGTTCTCTTTATATGCTATAGCCATTCTTTCCCATAATTGCTGCCATTTATCTAACTCTATTGTGTATCCAAAATTTTTTGCCCATGCTATCATTGTTTCTTTTACTTGTTCTTCTTCTAGTTTAACACCAAGTAAATAACTATAGGATTTTTTAATCATTTTTTCATCTGTTCCTGTGAGTATCTTATACAATTCTGTCATCTCCAAGTAAAAACCATATAACTTTGCATCTTTTTCATATCTCGGTTGTATTTGCAGTTGTGTATACCACTCCATATCAATCCCTTGTTCTACTAGTTCTTGTTTCGTTTTCAATTCCCCCTTTATATCTGATAATATTTCCCATATTAATAATATTTGGATGTACTAATGCTTCCATTGTTGAAAGCCAGGTTGGTATTTTCAAATGTTTTTCTCTAACCTTCTCCCATACTAATAATAAAGCATTCCTTACATAATGTCTTTGAAAATGACTATGCACCTTATTTTTCCCGTACTATAAAAAGCATGCCAACCTAATTGTAAGTCGTGCCCCTCCAAAGTCAATAGCCTTGTATTTCTTAATACAATCCATTCTTTCATCCATGATAGTGCTGCTGCTTGATAATATAATTCCCAGTTTGGTAGTCCAAATCCTCCCCTTAGTCTTGCATCTTGTAACATTTTCATAGTGATTCTCGCTTTTTTCCCCTGCCATATAAATTTCAATATCATTCTATTCAGGTCTTCAAAATATTTTTTTCCCAGTTTTATCAGTTTCACCGCTGTCTAGAAGCTACTTCTGATTAGGAAAATTCGTTGATATCATATTTGGCACCTTATAGACAGGATAGACTCATCAATATGTTCCCTCAAATAAGAAAAAAAAATCAGGTCGGCTCTTGAAAAGCTTTATGATTTGGAAATCATAGTGAATTTAATTAATTTTAATTCCTTAAAGAAAGGACAAAATATGCCTGCTTTTCAAAAGGACATTTCCATTAGCAAGCAACTTTTCTGAAAGGCAGGAAAATTCTGATACATTTAGGTCAAATTCAGAAAATTTATAATAAAACTCTTGCCGTTCCAAAAGGCAATGAAGACCTAACTTTTTAAGAGTGCGCTTAAAATTTAGAGCTGTAGTATGGACTGGTCGATGCAAGATATGTGTTTTAATGCTGTCCTGTGACTGCTTAATGGTATTTCAATGTTGTTTTGAAGATTTATATTGCAGATTTTGGGGTTATTTAGTTTTTTAGGGAAATTGCTGAGAATTTTGGGAAACACCTTACATTTCAGTAAATTAAATTAATAAATTTAAGCAATAGGAAATACAATTTGAAACTCAGAAGAACAAAACACAGACAGACACAAGCACATAAGCAATAAAGATATTTTCACCTTGTAGCAATTACTGGGATTGTTTTGAAATATGCAGGTCATTTGTGTCATTTTCTTTTGATAAAGTGTCACATAAAAGATGGATCACACTATTTATATACTTGAATCTTAAATATTGCCAGGGTTAAATTTTAAGATTAACTTAGCTACATTATTAAGATAATTTCCTCCCGTATAGTCATTTTTTCATTCAGCTAGTTTTTTTAACCAATTGCCATTTAAATTAAGAATCATAAAATGAAGTGACTCAGAAGGTGATCCATAGTGACTAACATTAGCATGCCAATTAATTTCACAAATAGTAATAACACATAGGTTACCTGAAGCAAAAACTGATGCTAGTTTGAATATTGTTAAAAGCACTATGCATTAAGACGAAAACAACAGTACATATTTAAAAGACTAGTGGCCCTTTGGTTTAGTGGCAAAGGTGCTAGGCTAGAAACCAGAAGACCATGATATCTAAACTTCTCCTAGGTATCAAAGCTGGCCAGATGTAGGAGAACAGCAGGTAGAATTGTTAAGTGTCGTTACATTGCCAGAAACTATCCAAATCCAATCTCCCCTTGAATTTTGTTGACCCTTATCTGGTGCCAGTTTAGTATTGAACTTTAGTTGACTAGATTGCTATGGGCCTGAGCACTAAGTCTTTGATCTGCAACTCAACGTATGGTCTTAACAACAACAACTCTCAGTCTAACTCACCTCACAGGATTATTGTGGGGAAAACAGGAGACAAGACCATTAAGCATCTACACAGCTTTGTGTTGATCAAAAATAAAGGTAGGATAAAAATCCAATAAATAACTTTTCCTCACTTTGCTTTTGAGTTCGGTTTAATTTGCTTTGATGTACTTACTATAAGATCGGCAGCTGCGATGGATGTTTTTACATAAACATGATGATCTTGTAGATTTAAATATGAAATACTGAGATTCAAAGCAATACAGGTAAATTATGTATTATTCTTCTGCTTCTGTCTCAAGATGGCCCATGCTCATGGAATTATAAATATAATGGCATAATCCACATATACAATAGCCATATTAGCAGACTCAAGACAACCCTAGAGTTGCAGACATCCAACATTTTGAAGATAAATCTTGGGAATATGGAGTGTCCACTGGCACATTGTTGATTAACTAAATAGGCAAAAAATGAGAGAGGTAAAATAGACTGGTTGGAAAAGGAGGGGGAACAGGTATACAGGCACAAACATGGATAAAATAAATAATCTCATTGGTGGTTCACTTCCTGATTCAAACAAAATAAACTATATTAAAATATTACTATGATCAGAAATGTAGACTGCATATAGGCATAAAAAGGATGCATGATTTTTAAAAATATAATTGACAGTTTTACATCCACCAAAAAATCCAGAAAGGAGATGTAGATATGGGGAGGTAATGGAATGGTTTAATCTTGAACCAAAACACTTCTCACAAATTGCATTAAGGCAATTTAAATCATACTAAGTGTCATGACGTTATCAGTGGTGCTGGGATTACATAACTGAGCTGAGGAGGAAGGAAAGTGAAGTGGAAAAACAAAGTTTATGAAATCAGCCCATGTAAGTTACAGGAGAATTTTGAAAATCAGCCTTTTTTAAACGCTTCAGGAATTGTTGATTGAAAACTATGATGTCATTAGCTTGAAGCAATACATTAAAATTGCTTACATTGGTAGATCAGCAGAAAGAAAATGATAACTTCAGCAAGTCATTGTCAAAAAAAGACTATGTTTTATTCCTGAAAATTGGCTCTCTAGCTCAGTCTCTGATGTCGATTGATTGATCTGAGAGCCAGACAGCAGAATTAACCCTGAATGGTAGCAAGCAGAAGTTACTGTTTTTCTATTGTGTAGCAAGAAAAGTTCTAGTATTTCTTTTCTACATGGCTAATAGCCATTAGGTTTCCATCTGAGCAAAACCTCCGAATGCTAAGCAAATCTGTTCATGCCAGTATTTTATAGAGTACATTCTTTATAGATTAGAGAAACTTGTGTCATGAAGTGACACGAATTTCCTTCAGATTGGTTTCTTTGGGAAAAAAATGAGCTTTTTAAAATTTCAAACCAGTTGTATTATGGTTTGGATTGTACTCCTTTGTGGTTTGCTGGATTAGAAACAATCCATGAGCCCTAACAGAGGAGCTTAAAATACATAAAAAGAACATAAACCAGTGCTCTCTTTTTTCCTGTACAATATTTTTATTACTGGGGACAAATCTTGCAGACACTCCATAAACAAAGAGTGCCCATCATTAATTGATAATTTACACATATCATTGTTTGGGTAAAGAAACCTGCATAATTCCCTATTTTAATAAAGTAGTCCATGATTCCAACTCATGAACTTAGAACGCTGAGGAGCAGATGCTAACTATCTCAGTCTCATTTCTAATTTAAATCTATTTAATGATTTCTTCTCCGTTTCTGCAGCCTGATTCTTGTATCTATCTGCTCGCTGTTGAATATGTACTTCCTCATTATTGATTTCTTATCGGAGGTGACATCGCTGGTTCACCTGGTTGGCTGAACATTTCTGGGTTTTGATTTCATATGTGATGGCTCCAATCTAAAAAGCCATCAGTGGGGCAAAGAGCGATGTGCTTATGTGCCCATCAGACAGATGACCAACTTTGATGTCAAACACCTGTTTGAGGGGAAGAGAAGGAGCTTGAATTTACTCATTCTTCCAAACAAAGTGATTGGAGGAATTTATTTTATTATTTTTTGTCAAAGTTGACCGCATCAATCCATCTAGGTATCAGGCTCCTTCAAATGCAGTATGGATGTTCAGGTGCCATCCTCTTTATGGTGATTTTGGTATAATTGATGGAATGGTTGTGTTTGACCCAGTTTGACCCTTCAAACTGGCATTTCCAGTTAAAGGATCAGAAGTAAAAAAGCTAGGAAAGAAATTTATTTGTAAATCTAATCAGTGCATATATGTGAATGTTTAGTGTATCAGTTGGTTTCATTCCAATAAAGGAGTCATTCATAAATGCCTCTTACATACATACAGTATAGCTTTTCTTATGCGGGATGGCTCAGTTGGTTTATTTGTACAAGAAAACCTTTAATTTTGTGTTTTTACTGCAAAACAATTATTTAATATAAAAAATATTCTTATTAGTACACATATGAAGAATACTGTCATTGTTTCATTTATTTCAGTATGGATCTCCTGCTATTTGGTTATGAATCAGTAGGCTAATGCCTTTTAACATTGTGAATAATTGCTGTATAATATAACTATAGTTGTAAATTATGACTTTGTAAAGTTGTAAATTATCTACTTTTTTTCACCTACTAAATATCCAAAGTAATATGGCAGAAATTCATATTTATTCTAAGCTTAAGGCTCATTGATTGCATGTTGTATCTTAGAATTAGTCTCAAGTGTGATATTTTCCTACTTCACAGAAGCTATCCTTGGCAAATGCATTATAATGCTTTTCTCTTCTCTTGAAGAAGCAATTTAATTAAAAGTACCACAGATACACTTCAACTTCATATCCTAGAGAAGGGTTCGTTCCAAACTTTTCAAAAGGTATGGACTTAGCTTCTTAACAAAATCTATAACATTGAAAACATGCTATTTTTCTGTAATAATTTCATTTTTGATGCCATAGTCAGACTCAGGATCAAGTATTGCCCCTGAACAAGTTCCGTTGCTGTTCTCTTTTTATTTCCTATGTGTTCATGTCACAAAGTATAATTAAGACTACAAGTAAAGAATTGATCAAAACTAAAAAAAATAAATGCATACAAATATAAGTCTTAAATATATTAAAGTTGAGCAGTTTCTTCATAATCTTTTTTTTTTAATTACATAGACATTAAATGTCTACCCTTTCTTCTAGGACCGTGATGGTGAACTTATGGCACGCGTGCCAGAGGTGCATGCAGAGCCCTCTCTGCTGGCACGGGCACTGTCACCCTAGGTCAGATCTCTGTGGCGTTTCTTTCGTGAGCTTCAGTTTCCCTGCAAACGATGAAACAGAAGCTCATGGAAAAAAAAGATCTTACCTCTTGCCGCGCTGCTGGTGTTGGGATGCCCCACCTCCCATCGGCCAGCTGGTCTTTGGATCTCTGCTGCGCATCGCGCGCATATCTGCATGCATACATGTTGACGCATGTGTGCGCATGTACGCCTTTCAGTTTGGGCATGAGCACACACACAGTTTGGGCACTCGGTGTCTAAAAGGTTCGTCATCACTATTCTAGGAGTTGAAGGCAACATATACAGTATAGTTCTCCTTCCTCCATTCCCTCCCCCACCATGTTGATAGTGCTCAGGTAAGTTGAGCAGAGAGATAATGATTGGCCCAAAGTCACCTTAATAAGTTTCTATGGCTAAAGCTGGATTTGGACCTGACTCTTAGTGCAGCAATTTAACTATTATGCCATGTTGGTTCTCACTTGCATAAATCAGTGATAGATATTGAAAAAAATGGATACAGTGTGTGTAAAGTGTTGTAATACAATATAGGCCTATGGAAAAGACAATAATAGAAGCCCTGTCCTAGGACATCTCTGACTGGGCATCTTCCCTCATCAGTCACCATTATAAATTAGTGCAAAGACTGTCAGATTATTTATACAAAATAAAATAAATTGCAACTGGTGGCAATCGTAGGGATGATTAACCATTAGAATTCTAAGAAGAGAGTCTGAGACATACAATTCTAGATTGTAAGAATATATCTTGCGGTGTTGGTTCTTTCCAACAAAACTGAGTTGGTAAGTGAGAAAAACACCTTTAAAGGGTTGTCTGTTTTTATATCTTTGTATGTTCACAGACAGAGATAGCATGGTGGGTATAACTGTATTTTCAAGGGTTTTACTTTTTATTTATTTACGATTCCAGAGGTTAGTTGGAAACTGTTTTCAGACAGCCATTTAGTAAATGTGCTTCTGGCTGCCTGCACAATTTATCAATAACTGTCTCTCTACTTCCTGAGGCTTAGCTACTTGTAAGGCTACAGTTTTTCAGAAAAAAAATATTCTTGGAAGTAAAGAGGAGGATATGATCTTGAATTCATTTCAATTCTGTGATCCATACTCACTTACATAAGACATACTGATTTTTCAGTTCATTTCAACATAACATGAAAAGTCACAAAACCCCAATTCTCTAACCTGTTAATTAAAATTGTTTTTGACTGGTACATGATGATAAAGGCTCGTAGATAGCCTATATGTTTACCTTGAAAAAGTGATAGATCTGGGTTTTCAAATATGACGCATTGCTAATGAGACATTAATGGCTTGACCTTAGTAGAAGCTTCCTCCCTGAGGCAGGATTTTTTAATTTAAAGTGAATATAATACATACCTGATTCTAAATATATCATCACATTTTTATATGCATTGGCTAGTCCAGCAGTATGAAAGACAAGTCAATGGTAATTCTACCCAGCTGAATGCTGATTAAAAAAGATCAGCTTGCTCCAGGTTTATAATAATTTTTCAGTATCTGTTCTCTAAATAAATTCAAACTTGATGGTCCTCCAGGAGGTGTTGACATACCAAAGCAATTGTTGCATTTTCTCAAGCAGGAATAATATATTAGGGCATGTTGTGTAGCTGTTCAATATGAGGACATAACTGAGATGTGAAAATGATTATTCAATGCTTTCTTTTAGGAGAATTTGACTCCTATGAAATTAGAATTTGAGAGATATATTTGAGTTTATCAGATTGTGCTTCTTGATCATGGTAATATCTCTTTCTAACAGGATCTCCCTCCATAAACCATAGGGGATGCTCAATTGTTAAATACAAATGCAGATTCAAGCTGGAATGAAGACCCAAGCCAGAGGTGGGTTTCAACAGGTTCTGACCAGTTCTGTGGAAATTTTGAGTAGTTCGGAGAACCGGTAGTAAAAATTCTGACTGGCCCCGCCCCCATCTCTGCCTCCCAAGTCCCAGCTAATTGGGAGAAAATGGGGATTTTGCAGTAACCTTCCCCTGGTTTGGGGATGGAATGGACATTTTACAGTATCCTTCCCCTGGAGTGGGGTGGGAATGGAGATTTTACAGTATCTTTCCCCTGCCACGCCCACCAAGCCATGTCATGCCCACCAAGCCACACCCACAGAACTGGTAGTAAAAATTTTTGAAACCCACCACTGATCCAAGTGCTGTGTGACGGGATGAGCTCCAGTTACTTGCCCCCAGCTACTGCCCATCTAGCAGTTTGAAAGCATGCAAATGCGAGTAGATAAATAGCTACCACTTGGATGGGAAGGTCACAGCGTTCCGTGTGCCTCGGTGTATAATCATACTGGCCACATGACCATAGAAAATGTCTTCAGACAACGCTGGCTTCCGCAGCTAAGAAATGGAGTTGAGCATCACCCCCCAGAGTCAGAAACAACTAGATAGGGGAAACTTGCCAGGAATGTTCCTGTCTTAATATCTGTCTACTTTGTAAAAGTTGAAATAATTTTTTCCAATAGCTTCACTCTGTACACATCAAAGATTGGCAAAATTCAGATTATTGAAACATACTGACCCTAAGACCCTTCTTAATTCTTAATTCTCATTGTTATGAGGAAAACAAAATTATTAAATGTACAAAATGAAATGATTTTATTACATATCAGTAGGGTTATGCAACCCATATAATTTATAGCCCTCACCGTGGTTTGATATAAGTGATGTGATGTAACGCCACAGAAGCAACTAAAGTCTGAGCAGCCAATAAAAAAAAGGAATGTATTTTATCCTGTACAATTTCTATTATTTCTATCACTTACTACCATTTCTCATAAGGGAATATGAAGAGATATTGTTTTAAATATGACATTTGATTGTGCAAAGTAGTTTTTAAAGTTCTATATTGTTAAAAGAGATGTTAATGTCCTACAGTAATAAAAAGACCTTTCTGGGAATGAAGTTTTGAAGTAAACCTATTGATAATTATTGTGCTCAATAACAAATGGTGTGATGGACTATAGTGAAATGATACTCTCCCAGGAAGGAAGAAACACATTTCAAGTAGTGGGGCAAGACAGGAGGTAACACAGCCTGAAGCTGGATCAAATGCAGAGAAAGAAATTTAGGATAGCCTAAAATCTCCCTAGAACTTCCCAGAGTATATCTGTTAGAATTAGAGACGTATAGGTTTAGTCTGGCAAGATTCTGTATATATGATACAGTTCTTGCAGTTTGCCATTCTTGGGCTGGCCTACTAGATATGTTCAGTTCTTTATTTTAGAATTTGATCTATGAAAGGGAAAAGAAGGAGAAGGGACTCACATTTCTCATTCTCATGCTAGGTATGTAATATTTTATCTCCTCTTCTCTGCTAGAATAAAGCTATTTAATGCCCAGAGATGTTTGCCTGGAGTTAGGCAAGACTAGATTTAGAATGCCAGTTTCCTTCACTGAATGTTGCTTGGTTAAAACTGTCCTTCCATCTGTTACCCTGTGTTTTTGGTTTATTCACATTTCTTTTGTAGAGGAGGGCTGCTGCATGGGCTGTATTTACTCTGTGCTCTGTAGGACTTCTGTGTATTGTATTAGAAGGCAGCATTGTGATAATGGAAGTTAAGTTCTGATCTCTGCTGGATAGAGTGTGTTTTACTGTACCTTCAGTGCTGAGGGCCCTGCCAATTGCTAGCAATCACTTAGTGCTCACTGCCACTATAGTACTTTTAAAATCTTTTTCTTTGTTTCTTCTCCTGGTTACACTTAGTTCTCAAGAAGAAACTATTGCTCCACTGATTCATTTCAGGCTAGCGATTTCTTCCTGGAAGTAGAAAGAGGGCTTTTGATAGCGATGCCATTCTTTATAGCATTGGCTATATTAATTCTATAAAGAAAAACATCACCCTATTGATATGATCGTTCTAGAGCCTGATCGTTCCAGTACTTAATCATTTATAGCTGTGGAGAAGAGCAAATGTAAGCACACTGCATTGTTTGTCATTATTTCTCTTGTGCAGTGATACAGTCTAGTCCCGTGCTTCTTAACGTGTGGTGTGTGCATCCTCAGGTAGTATGCCACAATTCATAGGCCAGAATCTGCCTGCTATTTTTGCCTGCCTCTGCATGAGTGGCCATAGTCAGCTATTGAGACTATCTCATTGCCTTAGTCCATGCTTCCCTGTGCATGTGGAAAGCCAGCTGTTTGCTGCCTCCACCTCAGTTCTCCATGCATGCCAACAATCAGCTGGAAAAAGTCTGCATGCCATTTCACCTCCTGCCTCCCTATGCATGCTGACAGCTTGTGACAGGTTGCTCGCTGCTCTGCCTCCTAACACACCCCCAACAATCAGCTGGTAATAGCTTGCTTGCCTCCTTAGTTCCTGCCTCTTTGTGCATGCTGACAATCAGCTGGTTCGGAGCATATTCACCTGCCTTCACCCTGCCATCTTGTGCATGCCAACAGTCAGCTGGCAGGAGGCTACGTGCCACCTCCATCTCCTGCATGCTGATAGCTAGTGAGAGACTTTTACCGCTTTTGCTTCCTGATCAACAATTAGTCCCTGCCTTCCTGTGTCCCAAGAATAGAATGGTGACTGGAAATTGGTTCCCTGAAGTATACAAGTGACAATACATGTAGCAACACAAGTACTAAATTTCAAAAAACCGACAATAGTGAACAATGCTGTTACCAACAGTAAGTCTGCACATTCTGTGTCAATGATCTCACATCAGCAAGTGAAAAAGAAAGGTGTAAATAGAAAATAGAAGGATGAATAACTAAAAATGGCTTGTCATTTGAGATCCACCCTTTCCTAGGGACCACAGTATGCTGATTTCTACTGGAAAAAATAAATGGAACTTTGATGATATATATGCTGACATCAGTAAGAATACTCTGCACAAAATGAAAGGATACTTTGAGTCCCACAATGGACGAATGGCTACAAAAGTTGATGGAGTTAGAGATGACTAAATCGACTGTTTTGATTAAAGAAAAGAATACATCTTTGTTTCTCCTTGGAAAAACGCTTTTGGACTTTGTGCTTGAGGTGGAAAAAATGAATTTGTGTTTTGCTGATTAGATAGGGTTGTTGTTATAGAAATGGTTAGTATATATTATTATGTAAAAGTAAAAAGTTGAGTTTGTACGTTACTACCTTATTCTACTGTGCTAAAGAATTGGAAGTTTACCCTACAGTTTTTCCTCTCCCTCCTCTCCTTCCGTACTTTCTCATTATTTTCATTTTTCTTTGTACTTCTGTATCTTATATTTTGATAAACTAACAAAAAATTGAAATCAGTATACTGATTCCTATTGAAGTATACTCTTGAGCAGCAATTTTGGGTTAAGAGTTGTTATTACAAGAATAAGATACATAAAATAAATGATATTCAGTTTGTTTATAAATATGTGTTTATGTCTGCCTGTAGATAGATAGATGCAATGTTTAGTTTTAAAAGCCCTTTATAGGGGAACAGATAGGAAGGCACAGGCAGATACAATCATAATCATAATCCAATTTACCAAAAATGTGAGCTCCCACACTTTTAACAATGAAAATTGTGGCTGGACTCCATTGGGTTGTCCCTTCATTTTGTGATTGTTTATTAATAATCCACAATTGAAGAGAAAAATGGTTCTGTCACTGAGGTAAAAATACTGAATATTTTAAATGTGAAAAAGGCAATGTTGTTCAGTTGGCTCTTCAGTTTACAAGCTGGCCTGCTGCGATGATATGCAGGGTTATTAAGGCCGTCCCCTTTGGGGGATTCAGTCTTGAAGATATACCGGTACTTTAAGAATACATGGAAGCACAAATGTAACATACTGCAACATATTAAAGCAGCCGTATCTTTTTTTTAGGTTCATAAGACTGCTGCCGAGAAGCTAAAAAATATTTATAAGCTAAAACAACTGAAGAGCACCAGGATTTTTACTTCTTTAGCAAATGAAAATGCTGTTTGCGTATATCTATGGATTTCAATAAATTTAGACGTTAGAAAAAACAGTTGTAAAGACTCAACTTCCTAGTTTCATAAATCTTTCAGGAGTTTTGAAAAAATATTGACTCTTTACATTTTTGTTGTGGAGATTTTAAAGATCTGCTGCCAGTCAGAATGATAAATCAACATAAGGCAACTTCGTACTAATTTTTGTTGCTACTATGGCCCTTCAGATGGTAACATGACAGTGACAAATGCCACCTGATTTATTGTATTTCTTGTTTCACACTAAGACTTAAGTCATGGAGGATTTGCAAATCATTCCCCAGCTTCAGTCAAGAGCCCATAAAAGAGAGAGAGAGAGAGAATATATCCATGGTCTGTAATAACCATCACACTCTGAAAACTCTTTAGAGCCTGATTTAGATTGTTCCATCAATGCTGTCAGATCTAATTTGGACTAATTGGTATTAGTTTAAGCTGTCCTGGCATTTATTTTTATTTTTATTTTGCTAATATTCAATATTATGTCTTTTAACTATTGGTTTTGCTTATGAGGAATGGGCTTATGTACTTGTCACAAGGATGTCCGTTCATGATATATACATATATGCCTATTATTAAATGCTTTTTCAGGGCATTCAGATTTATTCTATCTTTAGTATCTATTGTCAGCTAAGGCTGAAGTGATCTCATTAGATGTCTCTAAATATTGTTGCATTGTCTGTATAATCCCTATTAAAATGACTATTTGTAATTAATATGTTTAGAGTAGCGCATAATTTTTACCAATTTTGCCAATGTTGTGTTTTGGTCTTTGACCACAATAAATAAATGAACCTTTTAATGAGTATTTTAAAATGTTTTTATGGAACAGCTTCTCAATCACCCTCAACTTCATTAAGACCTTAGGATGAGACAAGATAGAAAGTAAAAGGCTTTCTCATTAATGTACTGTGCAATGAGCATCCTCTTTTTAACTCTTGTGGATTGTATAGTTCTTTGACAAACGCAGACTCAAGAATCACATTCCCTTCTTGTCTTCCACTTTTGCTATAACATATTGCTAATGGACTTGGAAAATTACCAAATAATTGTTGTTCTTGCTGGCAATGTATCTAGGGCTGGGAGAAGAGGGGGAGTTGAAAGCTTGATATAAATATTTGATTTTTACTGTTTGTTGAGCCACATCTGTTGTCTCCCCCACCATGAATGAGAATGCAGGTGATTTCCTTCTGGCTATCGCTGGATGGGGAGGAATGAATACTGTAGTAATTTTAGAACCCAGTGCAGTCAGGTGCAAATGCATTGCTATTGTCAAGGGCGAAGCAAAAACAACAACAAAGTTGCCCCTTTATTTGCAAACTTTTATTCATGGTCCAGAAAGAATGTGTGATAGGAAATGCAATGGGAGTCCCCGTGACCTGATGGGATTCACTCGCTGGTTTCACAAGCAGGATTTCTATCACTCATCACATGCTGGAAGCTGTGGAAACTAAAATCTGTGTGCAAAGTGAGATCCTGAGAGAGCAAGAAGGAATTTGGTACCCTGGCAATTGTATACAAGGTCTTTTCCTAAAGAAGGCCATTAAGGAACAACTAGATCTCTCTGTTTTTGGGTGTGAATGAGTATGTATGTCTCTCTAGGCATGCTTGTGCAATTGTTGTCATATAAAGCTCTATTATATTCAGACTTGGCAAAGGCAGACTTTATAACCCAGTTAAATATAGACAGAAGGGCCAGAGACTGGGTAGCATTTGAAAACCTTTATGTTTGTAAGTCCCCGCTGATAAAAAGGAAGGAAGGAAGGAAGGAAGGAAGGAAGGAAGGAAGGAAGGAAGGAAGGAAGGAAGGAAGGAAGGAAGGAAGGAAGGAAGGAAGGAAGATCTGAAATAAGTAGCCCAGTTTTAATTCAGCCATAACAATTCACAGTAACTGTGAAGCTATTTCATGCTTTCTTTCACTCTCATATTCTGTTGATAGTTTCTACAGCTTTTCAGCTTATCTGCTCAAACACTTAAAATTCACAAGGGACAATGCCAAGCAGCGATGACTGAATGTTGAAGTTGCATTAAACATAGTACCGTGTTCTCCTTTTCTGCAGTGGGTTATTTTTCAGATGTTTTTGATTATGAAACTGTAGTTTAACACATCCGAAGGGAAGGCTGGTCAAGAGATTGTAGCTCAGAATTGGAAAAACTGATCTCTAGCCTAAAACTGTCATAGGTAACTATGAATATTAACAGTTATATGGGCAATGTGTAGTGGCTTTAGGAGTCATTGAGGAAAAGGTAGGATGTATACAGGTAGTCCTCAACGTACGACCACAACTGAGCCCAACATTTCTGTTGTTAAGTGAGACATTTGTTAAGTGAATTTTGCCCTATTTTACAACCTTTCTTGCCTCAGTTGTTAAGCGAACCACTGCAGTTGATAAGTTAGTAACCTGGTTGTTGAGTGAATCTGGCTTCCCCATTGAATTTGCTTGTCAGGAGGTCGCAAAAGTTGATCACATGACCTTGGGACACAGCAATGGTTATAAATATGAACCAGTTGCCAAGCATCTGAATTGGGATCACAACATGATCACAAGGATGCTTGGAAGGCATGTGTGTGAAAAATGGTCATAATTTTTTCAGTGCCATTGTAACTTTGAATGGTCACTAAATGAACAGTTGTAAGTGGAGGACTACCTGTATTAATCTGAGAGCTTCTGCTACTCTAGCCCCATGAAATATGCACATTTAGAAATTCCACCCAAGTTGCATAATTTGATTGCTGAATAGGTTGCTTTGAAATGAAGACTGCTGAAATTTTTCTACTTAATCACTAAAAATTGTTTATCTTTTAAAGTATTGCAGGGAGTTAGGGAGAGAATACAGGTACCGGTAGTCCTCGATTTACAACAGTTCATTTAGTGACCATTCAAAGTTACAACCGCACTGAAAAAACTAACTTATGACCATTTTTCACACGAACAACCTTCTTAGCATCAGATGCTTGGCAGCTGGTTCATATTTGTGACCATTGCTGTGTCCCAAGTTCATGTGATCATATTTTACGACCTTCTGACAAGCAAAGTCTATGGGAAAATCCAGATTCACTTAACAACCGAGTTACTAAGTTATCGATCGCAGTGATTCACTTAACAACTGTGTCAAGAAAGGTCGTAAAATGGGGCAAAATTCACTTAAAAACATGTCTTACTTAACAACAGAAATTTTGGGTTCCATTATAGTCGTAAGTCGAGGGCTGTAATTTCTTTTTCATTTCCATTTATTATGTTCTAGGAAGGTGAGTGAGGACATTCACTTTAAAGGGAGACATGTCAGCTTTATTGCTTCCCTTTTTTCAGCATCAGCCTCATTGCCTAAATTTGGATCCCCTTTTTATTGAGGGACTGATAATTCCAAAGATGCTGCTCTGTTTTTAATATGACAGAATAATTTGGCCTTTTAGTACAAATTCTTGCTGTGTTTGAATGCTACCTGTGCCAGAATTATATTCAATGAGCCCTCCAGGACTGGATCAGATTTCTTCTGCAGTGGAAACTAAACAGAATTAAAGGCATATAATCAGCTGATGCTCAGGAATTTCCTGCAGATTTGCAAGGGGAATATTAGATGCTCTCAGGCTCTATTAAAATCAATAACAGTGGATTTACTCTGCTTTACACATTAACAAAGATTATCTTCTAGGGCTGCCAAACCTAGTTACTTTATTTTACTTTATTTTTATTTTATTATTGCATTGCAGACAATGCAATACAAAGAATAGATGAAGGAGATGATTTTCTTTCAATTATTTTTGCCTATGATACCCTTTTGTGATCTGGTGTCCTCCAGATACGTTGGGCTATTTTGCTAGAAACTGGAAAAGGATGATAGATATGCTAAAGTAATGTGAAAAAATGAATGGTGTTTCATGGAGGAATATGGATTGTAAATTGTTGGTTTTTATATGCTACCTAGATGTTGCATGAATAGAATGATATTAGGATTCATGATTTATAAGTAAAACCAAATGGTCTAAACAGACCAGTGGCAGCCAAAAAAGCCAATGCAATCCTAAACTGCATTAACAGAGGGATACAATCAAGATCGAGTGAGATACTAATACCATTCTATAAAGCCTTAGTAACACCACACCTAGAATACTGCATTCAATTTTGGTCACCACAATATAAAAAAGAAGTTGAGACTCTAGAAAAAGTGCAGAGAAGAGCAACCAGGATGATTAGGGGACTGGAGACTAAAACATATGAAGAAGGGTTACAGGAACTGGACATGGCTAGTCTAGTGAAGAGAAGGACCAGGAGAGACATGATAGCATTGTTCCAATATTTGAGGGGCTGCCACAGAGGGGAAGGGGTCAGGCTATTTTCCAAGGCACTTGAAGGCCAGACAAGGATTAATGGATGGAAACTGATGAAGGAGAGATTCAACCTAGAAATATGGAGAAATTTTCTGACAGTGAAAACAATCAACCACTGGAATAGCTTGCCTTTGGAGGTTGTGGGAACTTCATCACTGGAGGCTTTCAAGAAGAGATTGGACTGCCATTTGTCAGAAATGGTGTAGGGTCTCCTGCTTGGGTGGGGGGTTGGACCAGATGACCTACAAGATCCCTTCCAACTTTGTTAACCTGTAATCTGACTACTATAAGTATGAATACTGTTGGGACATTAGATATCAAATTCAAGTGAATGACTGCTGATTTGGAAGAATATTGATCTTGAATATCGTATTATATTTGGAAAACTGCAGACATGTTGTCTAGTATTTCTAGTCATGCAAAGGGATGTATGTCTATTTGTAGCACCTATCTTAGAACAAGCGGTTTAGTCTCACTGACTCAATTATTACTGTTACAAGGTTCAAAAGTCATATAAGCATTCAAGGTTGATTGACTGATTGATTTCTGTGTCATTTTTCAAATAGATACTGGATTCTTCCTTGCAGCCGCTTTAAAGTGTTTCCATCCAGCTTTTGAGACAGAAGAAAAATACACTGGCACATTTTGCCTGGCGTTCATTGATTATTCTTATTCATTGGCCAATAATTGGTGCTGTCTTTACTGTTTTAATGCAAGATACGTTAAAGAAAGTGCTATATTCTCCTGAATGTATTTACCCTCCCACCAAATCTTATCAAATAGCAGGAAAAGCATTTACTAACTACTGTTCCTAACTTGCGGTAGATTTGGGATCCTGAAGGAAGCATATCTTGGCAAGAGGTGGAGTGGGAGATTTAGCCTGTTTCAAATCTTGCTCTGTTTTTGTGCAAGTATTTTATGTGGGTGCTTTCAAAAAGACATTTTAGTCCAGCACTCCTTGGAGACGGACTTAGTATTTTTTCAAAACAGTGAGACTCCATAGTCTCACTGAACCTATGTCCTAAAAGAGGTCAATGTCTCCCTAAGCATCTCATACCAGTTAAAGAAAAGAAAAACAAAACAGCGTTGTCCAGAGGCTACAAGACTGTCAAGGAAAGGGCAATGGAAAGAAAAGCTAAATAATGGGGATCACTAAATAGTGCCCAAACAATGTTGTTTCAATGTTGTTCCCTTTCTTTCAGTCTTAACTTTATTAAAGTTTTTTTAAGTATAATGTTAAAAGTAAAAACAAATTAAACTCACAAAAAGTGATAGAAGGAATAAAAACCACAAAAAGGAAATAAGTAGAATAAAGAAAAAGAAGGGAAATATGTAAAGAACTGACTTCCAGTTTTCATCAGAACAAGTAAAAACAAATTTGATAACTGATCATTTCCTATAAGGTTACCAAAAAATATCTTTTTTTCCCCATAACCTATGTATTCTATATCTATGCAAAATCATACATTTTTCTGTCCTGGTATCTGCAAAAAGTCTGCAAAGTGTTGCCAGAGCTTGATAGAAACATGTCTTATTTTAGCCTTGATCAAACAAACCAACTTTATATTCCTTTTTTTTTTATTTCTGTCAATCTTAATATTTAATTCATTTAGATATTGTATTTTTCCTCCATTGCAGAGGCGCCTTGAATACTTTAGTTGCCCTTCTGTAAATCCAGGCCATTGCCTTGCTTTGTCTTTTATATTTCCCTTTGATTTTCAAAGCCTTAACCAGTTTCTTTTCTGTATCCAGTAAAGGATTTTTATCAGGATTGTCATCTTTCCTCTGCTCTATTTGTAATCTATACTTTTTCCTGTCATTTGTATTACCAGTTTGAATGCCTTGTCTGTTTTGTCATCTACACTTAAAAAAAAAAAAGTCCAAGATTTTTGATTCCACTATTCCACTGTTTCTGTATCAAACGAAAATTGTTTTATATCTGCCATTCCTTGATTGACATTTTTTAGACATAGTCTATACATAGGAATAGATATCATTATTGATATTATTGATATTGTGGCTACCAATTTCTATCTCCATTCTTTGAAGATCTCCTTTAATATTGCAAATATTATAGTGGAAAACAAGGTTTTCTGCAGCTGTTCCTTCTCTGGTTAAAAGAAGGGACAAGATTCTTTTATTATTATGTTCTTTGGAGGCAAAGATGCAATTCCAGTTGCTGTTAGATACAAAGGACCAGCTTTCACTTTTCTCCAATATTGCAGTCTCAAGGGGAAAAGTCTTTGGCTAAACTTTGGGAAGGAGTTATATCACTATTTATGGTGCTATGAAGTACAGAGAATTGTATCACATTTTAAAAGATGGATTAAATTCAAAACAGGCCAAAACATCACTTCTACAAGGTGATGATAAAGAGAAAACCCTCAGGTAAAAAAATAAAATCTTTCCAAGGTCTAGCAAGAAAAAGATTAAGACACCTATGAGACACCTATGTGAGAATGCTGAATAAGAAAAGGAGGTACTCTAGACATAAATAATGTACATTTTGGAGAGGAATTTGTTAGTGGCATAGTTCAATCTAAATTTCTAAAACCTGGGAAGAAGTAAATCAAAATGATCAAGGCAACTTAATGGACATCCTAATAAAAAAGAGTTGGAGATTCCTATCACAATCCCAGATTCTGTGCTTTCCTTACCTTTAATCCTTACATTGAAACTTCTTGAAATCAGTGTGTTTCCTGCTTTCTTGATCGTGCCATGAAATATGGGGCTTCACAATGCTTTACCTTTTAAATCTGCTAGTATGATATCCCCCATCAGAATCCCAGCACCTTTAGGTACATAGAAATTTTAGTCTGTTATTGACAACCATTTTTATGCTGCCTGCATATGATCCTCTTCTGTTTTGATTGATAAATGTTGCAATTCCATCAGACAAATGGAAGCGAAGCAAAGCTTGATTGATTCATGTGTAGTTTTGCAGAGTTGTTGCTTGAAAAGGACTGGAGAAGCAAAGAAGGTGAAAAGATTTCTGGGCTCTTGTTAAAGTGCTAGCTGCATAATTAACCTTCCCTTAATCCCGAAGATACTGTACTGAAGAATTGGGAAACTGAATGTCCAACAAATATAGTTTTATCAGGGAAACTTGACTTCTAATGTTGTTAACTACTAATGGATCTAGACTTGATTCTTGGTGGTTTTCTTTCTTGTGTTTGCTTTCCTCTTTCCCTTTTTGCCATTCCGGTTTTTACATCATTCACTGACTTGTTTTGAGGGCAAAGGAGGTCTAATGTTGGCAGATAAGATGCTTCTTTAAGGAAAAGGAAAAATACTAGTACTGGATATTAGATTCAGCACCATTACCTTAGGGTACAAATAATTTAACAGAATAACAGAGTTGGAAGGGACCTTGGAGGTCTTCTAGTCCAACCCCCTGCCTAGGCAGGAAACCCTACATCACTTCAGACAAATGGTTATACAATATCTTCTTAAAAGTTTCCAGTGTTGGAGGATTCACAACTTCTGGAGGCAAGTTGTTCCACTGATTAATTGTTCTAACTGTCAGAAAATTTCTCCAATTTAGAGGGTACTTTACAGCAGTCACTTCAGAAGTGTCCTGTCCCTGTACATTTGTGCCCAGGGGACAAGCGAAAGACCTTAAAGTGACCATGGTGTAATTTCAAGAGAGACGGATGCCTTTGATCTACAAACTGTGGGTTTAAAGCAGTGCTTTCCCAAACTTTTTCCTTCATTGCCCAAAACCACTTATCAAAAAGTTTTATTGAACTTTGCAAACCAGTTGTAAGTCCCTTTCTTCAGCATAATTGTGACTTCGCACAGCCGCTGAACGAATAGTCACAACTGGAGGACTACTACCTCTATTATAAAAGCAATACAACTGAATGATCTTTAAGCCATTTCAACAAATTACCAATGGTAATTTCATTGACTTTCATCTTAACAGGAATACTTTGTGAGATTTTTGAAAATATTTCAGTACCCGTGGCAATCTTTAAGTCAATTTAAATGCCCCTGTTGTGAAAGATAATGGATAATTTTGGGTAACTTACCCAGATATGGGAAACACTGATTTAGAGGGACACATGTCTGAATGGCTTAGATAGCAAATGGCACACCCATGCAACAGATATGCCAAATGTATCTAAAGAAGCACTGCAAAAGATTTAATGGCTGTTAACAGGTACTGCAAGCCTGGATTATTGCCAAGTCAGATGGGGATATGAAGACATAATTGTATAGAATAGACTCTTCAATGCATTTGTTTTAACAGGATGGCATTCTCAAATTAGCAGTAAAAAGCAAAATAATTTATTCCAAAGAAACATTAAATGGCTGCTAAAGGAAATGGGATGAGTATGATAGAAATCTTGTGTGTCACCTAGCATTCTCAAAATTGGAATACTCCACTTGAGGATACATAAATCTGAAACAAATGTTGAATTAAGCCAAGCAGGAGTAGGGAGAGGAGATACGAAGAGCAGTTTAGACCCATACCATGTAAATATATATATCCTGAGTTTAAAAAGACAGAAACAAATGTGCTATATTTTTTCCAAAGCAGAATTTATTATTTTGTTAATTTATTACATTTGTATGCTGCCCATCTCCCCAATAGAGCAACTCCAATTTGATCTAGAAACATACACGAGGAATTAAAGCTTGAAAACCTAAGCTTCTCTGGAACATTATAATATCCTAACGTGGTTTCACTGATTCTCCTTCATTATATACAAGAGGTATCCCTTTGAAATGCAGATTCCCCTTTATTTTGCATAGTCTTGTAATCCTGAAAAAAAATTTAATTTTAAAAAAATGAGTGAAAATGTCTTGGCAGTCTATTTATGCACACAGTTTGGGTTTTTTTTCCCCCTATGTTCTGATCTTTTTATATCTGAGTAATTGTAATAACATGGCCACGACAAGTTTCCCAGGTAAGGAAGAGGAAGTCCCACACATTACTTCTCTTTTGAAGTTTTATGAAAGGCTTCATTTACAAATTAGAAGTCTTTGATCATTGGCTTTATGAAGTGACATGGGAGTCTGGACCTTTCCATCCCTTTGATGGAGAGGATTGTCACATATGACATTTGCACTAATAACTGCACCGATTTTAACATTGTAAAACATGTTCATCCTTCCTTAAGATTCCAGTCTGTTTCTCTGAAAAAGAATTTCTGCAATACGGTTCTGCAATAGCAATGTAACATTTTCTGTGAGATATTCACTGAGATATGATGTTTATTATTGGGTGGCTGCTAATATTTTTTTCAGTTAATTATAAATATATAATAAGTATGCAATTATACCAGGAGTGGGCTTCAAAAATTTTAGCAAGGAGTTCTCTGCCCAGTTGCTGGGTAGGTGTAAGCATGGTGGGCGTGGCCTAGTCGGCCTCCTGCATCACGGCGGCAGGGGGCGTTTTTGCTCTCCCTGGGCTCTAGAGGCTTTGCTTGAAACTCCGGGAAGGTGAAAACGGCCTCCCCAGGTTCTGGAGGCCCTCTGGAGGCCAGAAACGGCCTCCAGAGGCCCTCTGGAGGTCAGAAACTTCCCAAATTTCTCGTAGGGCCATTTTTCGCCCACTCTTGGCCTCCGTGCGTGCCCTGCACTTACCTGCATCCAAAACGGTCCGCGTGGGGACTCCTGGGAGGGGTGGGGCAGGGTGGGTGGGGCAAGCCAGGAGTGGGATTTGGGGGTTCTCTGAACTGCACAGAATTTTAGCTAAAGGTTCTCCCAAACCCCTGTGAACCTCGAGCAGCCCACCCCTGAATTATACATTAAACTTTAATAATATCTGTTGTATTCTGAAAAATTCTTAAAATTTCTCTGATTGGTAGCTAATTCCTTTGTACTAAAACAGAAGTACAAGTGAGAAATACCCCACAGTTTTAAAAGTTAGAAACTTGTGGAAGAGAGTTATCTCAAGAAACCAGCACTGAATCCAATGATACTGTCTCCAACTAGTTCACTGTACAGGTAGTCCCCGAGTTACGACCACAATGGAGGCCAAAATTCATGTTGCTAAGTTAAATGTTTCTTAAGTAAGTTTGCCCCATTTTACGACTTTTCTTGCCACAGTTGTTAAGTGAATCATTGCACTTGTTAAATTAGTAACCCAGTTGTTAAATGCACCTGGCTTCCCCATTGATTTTGCTTGTCAGAAGGTCGCAAAAGCTGATCATATGACCCTAGGACACTGCAGCCGTCATAAATGTGAAGCAGTTGCCAAACATCTGAATTTTGTTCATGTGATCATGGGGATGCTGCAATGGTCGTAAGTGTGAAAACTGGTCATAAGTCGCGTTTTCAGTGCCATTGTAACTTTGAACGGTCCCTAAATGAACTGTTGTAAGTTGAGGACTACCTCAACCTTACACTACCTTGTAGTGGTTAAGATGCTCAACTAGACATGGGCATGGAGGCCCGCTGGATGAATTTGGATCAGTCCAACTCACCTCAGAAAATTTAATGGGGAAAACAAAGAGGCAAAAGCATTAGGTATACCAAATGTTCCCTCTTAGGACAGGGGTCTGCAACCTTAAACACTCAAAGAGCCATTTGTACCTGTTTCCCACAGGAAAGAAAACACCGGGAGCCACAAAACCCTTCCTGTGCCTGACTATTTCTTGAGTGGCCACAAAACTAGCATATGTAGTTGAATTAAACGTTCTGTTTTCTTCTGAAACTTTTCTTTTCTTAGATTTATTCATGGTTGGCCTACCAGGGATTGAAAAGCTCAATAAATTGCATGCTGGCGGGTGTCACACATTGGCAGTTGTGACGCATATTTTGAGTGACGGAGCTGCAGCAGAGGGGTGAAAGAGGCACATGCGGCTCCAGAGCCGCAGGTTGCTGACCCCTGTCTTAGGGGAAAGGTTCTTGAGAAGACAGTTGGATTGGACCTTTCAGTCAAGGTTTCAATCTGGATACAGTACTGAGGAAGCATCGATCATACTTCTTCATGATCTCCAGCATGACTGAGGTAGCAGACATGCATCAATTCTCACCCTCCTTGATCTTTTGGTGGATTTTGGTATCATTTATCATAGTATCCTGTAGGAATGACTTGGACTTGGAAGCTGGAGCATGATGCTGCAATAGTTCCACTCTCTCCTCAGAGGTCCGTTTTTGTCAGCGTTGGTGAGAGGTCTAATCCTAAACCCCTGCTTTGCAGGGTTCCACAGGGCTACTCTCCCCACACTCCTATTTAACATTATATATGCATATATTTGACAGCATAGAGTTAATAATATCAGCTTACATCTCTGTTCCACCAAGTGATGCTGTTAAGGTTCTTTCTCAGTAACTGAAGGCGGTGGCAGGCCTGAACAGGGAGAAACAGGCTCTGATTCACACTTAACAAGACCTAATGTCTGTAGAACCTGGGACTCCCCAGATCTGGGGATTTACCATATTTTATTTTGAATAGGGCTGCATTTCCTTAGACAGAATGGTGTGCAATTTAGGGATTCCCTCTGGTCTCTCAGTTCTGTTTGAGAAGCAGTTGATACATTTTTTAAAAAAATATTTATTTGTCAAGAATGTATTTGGTAATAAGTATAAGCATGGATTGGATACATAAAATAGATACGAATAGAAGAAACATTAGGACAGGGATGGTAGGCACGCTGGTGCTCTTATGCACGCCCCTTACAGACCTCTTAGGAATGGGGTGAGGTCAACAGTAGACAGTCTTAGGTTAAAATTTTGGGGGTTTTAGGATGAAACCACAGAGTCAGGTAGTGCATTCCAGGCATTGACCAGTCTGTTGCTGAAGTCATATTTTCTGTATTCAAGTTTGGTGCAGTTTACCTTAAATTTGTATCTATTGTGTGCACGTATATTGTTGTGATTGAAACTGAAGTAGTCATTGACAGGTAGGACATTGTAGCAGATAATTCTATGAGCTACACTTAGGTCATACCAAAGGTGGCGTAGTTCTAAGTTTTCTAAGCCCAGAATGTCAAGTCTGGTGGCATAAGGTATTTTGTTGCGAGCAGAGGAGTGGAGGACTCTTTTTGTGAAATATTTCTGGACACACTCAATTGTATTAATGTCCGATATGCAGTGCAGCTTCCAGACAGATGAGTTGTATTCAAGAATGGGTCTAGCAAATGTTTTGTATGCTCTGGTTAGTAGTGTGATATTACCGGAGAAGAAGCTACGCAAGATTAGGTTTACAACTCTTAATGCCTTTTTGGTGATATTGTTACAGTGGGATTTGGCACTTAGATCATTAGATATGAGCACTCCAAGGTCCTTGACAGAGTGAGGGTCATCTACAAGGTTGTGTCCACTTAGCATGTATTTTGGTTCTTTTTGCCAATGTGTAAGACAGAGCATTTGTTAGTTGAGATTTGGAGTTGCCAATTGTTTGACCATTCTGACACAAAGTCAAAGTCTTTTTGAAGGGCAGCAGCATTTTCGGTGGTGTTAAATATTTTTACATCATATGGCTAAGAGGGCCTTTCCACAGCTCCATCTTGCAGTTTTGCCTCTAGTTACAGTCAGTCATGTTTTGGTCATATAATTTCTTAAATAAATTCAGCCCAAAAACTTTTCTTGCCTTCATTTGGCAATGCATGAGTAACCTCTCAGGTCTTTTGGTCTTTTGTGATCAACTAGTTTAGTTTATTTTCCAAGTGGTTCTGATTGGTTATTACAACAGTTATATGGCTACAAGTGCAATAATTGGTTAATGCTACTTTGCACACCCTTCCTGTAAAATGTACAGATATTCTTCACTATCCTACAATGTTCTTCCATAGATTTAAGTCATTCTCTTTAAAGACTAACTCATATTATATATGCATGCAACAGGGAGAGATTTGTAGTTGGAAGTATATCCTCAGCTTTATTTTAATTAAAACAGGGGAAAAATATATAGGCAGTTTAAGGAGGGGGGAGGTGATTAAGAGCTTATTTTCAACTTGGTTTCTAGTTTGTTCTCTTAAAGAAGAAGGAGTGTGCTGTTGGCATCCATGACAGCACCTAAAGAGTTGTTTTTCTGACTGATAAGTGGACTACATCTTATTTTTCCACAGTCTTAATGGCTCTAAAGCTTCTGCTGTGCCAACCAGCATTAATGACTAAGTGAAAGTTGCACTTATTCTTTGGATTCTCCCTGTTTCACCTTGGTTCCTTTTCTAGTTATTTTGGAAACTCTGGGAAATCAAAGAGCTTTCATTATGATGAATGCAGCAAAACAGCAACAGTTACGAAACAAGGACTGGAGAGCTGCATTTTCATTTTGAACCGCATTTGGGAAAAAAAAAATATGTTCAGCACTCCTGTCAAGGCGATGCAGCAATTTCTGATGACATTACATTTCACAACAACATAACCTGTATTTCTGTTTGTGGCCATCTGTGCAATTGGTGAGATGTGGAAAAAGAGGAAGGGATTTCTAAGCATGGGGAACTGGAGGACATTTTTACACAGGCCGTTGTGTAGAAGTGGGCACCTCTGTCACTTAACCCTAATAACCCAAATTATGTCAATGTCAGTAGAATAACAGGGATCCAGTTCTGTTAGGGCAAAGATGCCCCAAAGACGAATACACATTTAAGTAATTTTTAAGAATTGTCCACAGATACAAGCAGTATAAATTTTGGCCAATACCCAGACAAAAATTGTCTTGCTTAATCCATCCTTGAATCTGCCTTGTACAGTTCTCTAGTTCCAACATCAGCTTGATATTTCATGAATCAAGGAAGGAAAACCAGGGGCAATCATTCATCCCAGCATCCTATAATCAGAAATATGCTTTCAATTGTTCATGGAAATTCCACCTATTCAATGCATCTAATAATTGTGGATAGATAGCTGAATAATTGTGGATAGACAGCTGAAAAGGATTCAAGAAAATATTGGACAAAAATACACACATGGTTGGAGAAGATGACTAAGCAACTTAAAACCAGAGTATAGACTTAAAAATAGATTTAAAACCAGAAATATTTTTGTTAGGTATAATACCAGAAAGTTATGACAAAGGGACTATATATTTAATGTTACAGCAAAAATTGTAATTGCACAATATTGGAAAAATGAAAACACCCAACCAGATGAAAATATCCGAAAAATATTGGATTGTGCAGAGATTGACATTGAAAATAAAAGATAAAGATTCCACAGAATACGTGGAATAGGTTTTATCAATGGTTAGAGATAAGAGGTAAATTAGATGAAGAAAGAGTATTGTTATGATTAAATAAAATATGACTGTTGTCTATAAGTATGCTAATATAATTAATAGGAACATAAAAAAGTGAATATAATTATACATACAGTTAGAATTATTCTGTTGTATTATTATTATTACTATCAGTATATGTGTTATTTTTTCTTTCTTGTCTTTCGTAAAATGATATGCCTGGTCAATACACTGTATTCAAAATATTTATATGTAAATAAAAAAAAAACTTGACTGGAAAAAAAAAAGGATTCAATCTATCCCATAAGACCTGGTCAGTCCTTAATAGGATTAGAACTCAACATGACAAGTGTGCTAGTCTCCTCCATAAATGGAGAAAACTCTACTCTGGGGAATGTAGCTATAGTGCTCCAAAGCAGACAGCAATGACGTGGAGACTTTCCATGTGCAACTCCATCATGTATTGAGTATATAAACAGTCTACCTTTGCATCTGTAAATAGAATAAATAGTTTTGCATTTGATCATTGAGAGTGTAATTGTGATGGGCTTTTTAACATTTTTGCCATGCACTAAATAAATAAATGCATATAGATAGTATCTATGAATATGAAATGTTCTAAGCTGCTTTAAATATTAAGGTATTACATAACCGCACATTTCAGGATAAGGAAATCCATTCAGTTTTGGATAAAATATATTTTATGAGTTCAAATGCAGCTGTCATATTATGAAAGCAAGGCCTCTCCCTTGACTGCGTCCAAGAGAATGGTGTTTCTAGGACTATCCCGTCTTATCCCTTCCTCCATCTCTGATGCATCAGCAAACCACTGAGCTTCAAGAGACAAATCAGCTTCACTCCTAGCGCATTAAGGAGGCTGTAGGTTACAATTCATTTTACAATTTGAGCTATGTGGGTTTGATTTTGAAATGGGTTTTCTACTTCTTTGCAATACTGATAATCCAAAACCAGTCAAGTAGTTGATTATCTTACTGGAGAAACCAGAAGGGATGGAGGAAATGGAGGTCACGGTTCAACTTCTTTTGGGAATTAAGTCTTTAAAAATAAGGCTAAATCCTTCATTTGAAGTGGACTCACTTGGTTACCCTACTGTAACTCTTTGCATTATGCTCTTCAGTTTTTTAAAAATCTATTTTCCAGGACTGTGATGGATTCCTTTTCCTCTCTTTTCTCTTTTCTTTGTCTAGCTTTCATGTATAACCATAATTGTCATACTGGTGTTACCTGAAACTGAAGAATGTTGATGTATCTTTGAACTGAATTCACATTTTTCAGGAATGGGAGTAGAAGAGATTTATAGCTGAAATTCTGAAACTGGTCTCTGTGATAGGAATTTAATGGTCTGTGTTGTGTATTATTTTAGGATCTGTCTGTCTGTCTGTCTGTCAATTATCTACTGTATCTATCTATCTATCTATCTATCTATCTATCTATCTATCTATCTATCTATCTATCTATCTATCTATCTATCTATCTATCTATCCATCTTTCCACCCACCTACCCACCTTCCAGTTTATCTGGATGTACTGAGGCTTAACATCTGAGCAAGCATTATAGAATTGTTCAATACAATTCAATTCAATTCAGTTCAAACCTTTATTGTCAATGCACAACATGTGTATAATGAAATTGGATGAGCCTCCCTTAGTGCAGCCCCCCCAACATAAAATACATCTCAATAACTCATAAGTGAAAGAAAGAAAGAAAAAAACCCTAACCCAATAGATCATGCTAACAGACACACAATCCTATATACATATATGTGCATAACACAACATTACATTATATTATATTGCACCAGTGTAGACGTGTTGTACGCTGTGCTGGCCCTGCAAGTCTATCATACTAAATAGTTATGGTGTTACGTTGTGTTCAGAAGTCTGACAGCCCACGGATAGAAGCTATTTTTCAGCCTGTTCGTTCAACTGGCTATGCTTCTATATCTCCTGCCCTATGGTAGGAGAGTAAAGAAGTGCTGATCAGACTATGTAATAAATATTGAGAATATGCAATGGCAATTTAGATGTATGTAATTCTGTCTTAACATTAGACTCCCAGCTATTACTCATGGTTCAGGATGCAGCTGTGGCAGTTTGGTGATTGTACTGGGGAGTACTTTGGCACACAGTCATGTTATTTCAGAGTAGTGTGAAAACTTCCCATGAAAAGTACACTTGCAACTAGAAACGCATCACTAATTTGCAGGTTAGGGATCCGAAGAACCATCCTACTCAATAGACCTGAAGGGTAAAGAAAAGACGGATAATGATACTGCTCAGTCTTTCCCTTTCCAATTGGTTGCCCCTTAGCATTCTCTGACTTGGTGAATAGCAAGCTCATTGTAAGAAATATTTTTATTTCTTTGTGGGAGCACCCGCCCTCTGGAATGAGCTCCCTCCCGGAATACGAATGATCCCGGACCTCTGTACTTTCCGTAAGGCCTTGAAGACTTTTTTATTCCACCAAGCCGGCCTAGCCTAAAAGGTCTTCTGGGTTAGTTTTTTAAATTTTAAAATTTAATAAAAATATTAAATTTTTTAATTTTATATGTTATGTTTTACCATGGCTGTTCACCGCCCTGAGTCCTGTTGAAGAAGGGCGGTATACAAATTAAAATAAATAAAATAAATAAATAAATAATAAATAAAATAAATAAATTGTATAGATGTGGGGTTTTAAATTGGGAGGCCGATCGATTTAATTTATTTTAGTTATTTTTAACTTTTATATTATATGTATCTTAATTCCGGCTGTTCACCACCCTGAGTCCTACGGGAGAAGGGCGGTATATAAATTTAAATAAAATAAATAAATAAATAAAATACATTAAAAAGACACACATTTTTAAAAATTCATGTGTTATAATCAGCTGCAGCTTTTGTTGTGGGTAAAGTTACAGATGAAAATTCTTAATTTCATCATTCCCTTAAGTATATTCCCCTCTTTTTAATTTGCCTTTTGCCCTTTCTTTGTTTATGGAGGGATATTCTTGGCTTAGTTTGCTGCCAAACTTATTTCTGAGTAATTCACCTGCCTATTTTTTTTATAGTACATTACTTTTTATTGTTCAATAGTTAACTTAATTTTCTGCTCCCTAACCTGGGCCTACCCAGCCACCTAACTCAGTTATGCCTCTGTCTTGAGGCCTTAAGCAACATTTAAGTAATAGATTACCTTGTTGGCCTGTAGCACTTGGAGAAATTTCACTCTTTATGAAGCGAGGTGGCCTCTCAAATTAATCACGAATATCTTCTGAATTTTTTGGGGCTTCAAGAAAGGATCCATTTTATTCTTTCATTCTTCAAGGCATGTACAAAATTATAATTCCCAAGTCTTGTGTCAGCTGTAAAGGCTGTTTTATAAAAGAAGGTAACAAGGTAACACGCTAAATGATTGTATGTCTGAACTTAGGATAAGCAACAATTCATATGGATAACTGCAGATTCTGATTAACTTTCAGAGATGTAACATATCCTCCTCTGAGTGGAAGAGAATAAATAATATTAAAAAGGGTAGCCAAAATAGATCCATTTCCCCTGTCAATATTCTGTTCATTTGGCTATATTAATTCTTCAATTACTTTGAAGTTACAGTGCTTTTCGTTACTGTGTAATGTAATTTCAATAACCGTAAGTCTGCAGAATTGTTGAAGCCAATTGATACTGATCTTATTTGAGTGCCAAGTGTGCAAAATAGGTCTAGATTTAAGAGTATATGTATGACATACAGTATATTATGTATGTCTATAGACAAACAAACAGAGAAAGAGCAAGTTATGATGAATATATCCATGTTTCCTTTTCTTTGAAGTATTTGCATGTGCAGGAGTCTTCAGGAGGTATTCTCTGGATATAGAATTTATTAACTTGTTTTCATTACTATTGCTAGTAATGAAATCCTAATGTAAACCTTCTGGTATAATTCCACCAGGAAAAACATTCAGTGGCAAGTTGTGTAGTACAGTACTGGCCTTGGCAAAATTAATTCAAAGAAACACAGGTGGCAAATAATAGGTAAGCCTGAGATTTGGAAGAGTAGCTGCCAAAATATATAAACCTGTGTTAGGTAGACCATACTGTAGATACAGTTATCTCCAAGATAGCAGTAGAACTAAAACAATGCATGGTAGAGTCGACGTAAGGCCATTTGTTTAACAACCGTTTGAAGTTACAACAGTGCTGAAAAAGATGATTTACAACCAGTCCTCATACTTACGACTATTGCATAATCCTATTGGTCATGTGATTGCTGTTCAGGTGCTTAGCAACTGACATGTATTTGTGACAGTAACAGCATCCCAGGGCATGTGGTTGTGATCTTCCCAGCTGGCTTTTGACGAGCAAAGTCAATGGGGAAAGCCAGATTTGCTTGACGACCATGGTGATTTTCTTAATGACGCTAGCAAAAAAGATCATAAAATTGGATGCAACTCACTTAATGGCTGCATTGCTTAGTGATGGAAGTTCCAGGCTCAATTGTGGTTGCAAGTTGAGGATCACTTGTAGTAATGAAATTATTGAATGTAGCAATTCTTCCTGCTCTGTTAAAATGCATTAGTCCATCCAAAGCACATTATTATTTTTTTTAAAAAAATAAGAGCAGATGGAAGATTTTGCTTTGATTTGATTCAAGCAGACTACTACAGATATTCATGGCAGCTTCCATGTGATGGTGATGGGGTCATTCATCCCTGATTAGTATGAAATGATCCAGTCCAAGTGCTTAACAAATGGTTAACTGTCTGGTCATGAAATGATCAGGAAGAAGAAGGAATCTGTCTGTATGGGTTCAAATGCATGGAATAGTACAGTCCATGCATTTTCTTTAGCCATCTTCTGTATTCAAAGTCAAAGACAAATTTCTTTCTCAGCCATTGTTGGCTTTTTATTACTATCATAATATTTAATGTTGAAAAGATATAGCATCCAGCCCTTCCTTTAATGTTAGCTCCATATAGTATAACCTTCTCCAACCTTCTCCTTTAGAACATCAGCTCCCATAACCTCTGGGCAGCTTGGAGAATATTTCTTCCCCTGTTAAATATCTTTTATTTTCCACAACTTGCTATCAGCCTTTAGAATGCTTTTTATGACTAGGTTTTAAAAGTGAGCTCAGGTAATTTTCAGGTCCTAGCCTAACCTGTTTATGGCTACAGATTTGGAAAGTCCAAAAACATACTTACAATCTAGAGTATAAAGGAGAGCCATGGTGGTGCAGTGGTTGGAATGCAGTATTGCAGGCTGATTCTGCCCACTGCCAAGAGTTCGATCCTGATCAGCTCAAGGTTGACTCAGCCTTCCATCCTTCCGAGTTCAGTAAAATGAGGACCCAGATTGTTGGGGGCAATATGCTGACTCTGTAAACTGCTTAGAGAGGGGCTGTAAAGCACTATGAAGTCTATGTGCTGTTGCTATTGCTCTTACTAGCCAGAGGGGCAGATAAATAGTCAATCCAAAGGTCAAGGTCAAATTGCGCAGTTTAATTCCAGAAGGCAAGAGCAAATGAATGAAAGTTAAGTTTTAGGCAGCATCAGAATTATACACCAGGAAGGTGATACATAAAACCATGTACAAAGCTTCTTGTTTAAAAAAAAAACATTAAAGGGGCTGCATCATTTGCAAGTTTCATGCAACTGGATGAAATGACTGGCTATACAAATCCATGCGAGATAACTGGGAGCAGTTTCTGAAGCAGCATGTGGGTTGTCTTGCTGCTTTAACCTTTTCATAAGCTTAGTACACATTCCTATATATTAGGAAGAACCTCATCTGAATGTTTGGTGCATCTCTACTAGGGAAGTCTTTCAAGTCTCAGGCTTAATCAGTCACACCTGCTTGCAAGCAAGAGACATTACTTCTATTTATAAGCTGCTCTCCAGCAGAGACCTTTCTACTGAAGCCTGTAGCTCTGTCAGGTTCCCCAGCTTGAACTTGGCAGAATCTACCTGGACATGGCATGGCATGGCATGGCTAGACAAGCACTTTTACCAGGGGTGGGTTCTACTTATCTTTACTATTGATTCGCAGCAGGAGCGCATGCGTGCGCAGAAGCTTCTGTGCATGCACAGATCACCCATGATGACATCGTGGTGGGTGGGTGGAGCTTCCCACCAGTTTTACTACCGGTTCTATAGAACCGGACCGAACCGGGAGCAACCCACCACTGACCTTTACCTTCTACTAGAATTAATGTACTTTAAGCAGTTGATTGCCCTTTCTCAATAGAAGAATGCAAGTCCCTGGTACATACACTGCAATTTAAATTTCCTGATTCCCCCAAAGTTTAACAGACACCTATCTTTGTGTTTCTTAGCTTGGTTAATTTTTGACCTACCCAGCCTTCTTGCTCTGGGAAGCTCTAAGCTCTGGGCATAAAAGTTTATGGAGAACCTCAATCATTCAAGTCATGGTTGTCCCGAAGGTGCTTTTTCAAAAGGTAATTGGGCTTTCATGGGTTTTTTTCCCCTTGAAAAAGAAAACCTTCTTCTGCGTATAATTCACCCATAATTCAAATGTTTCTCATTAAGCCCAGCCTGGCTGCAAGGCCATATAAATATAGTTCGCTTAGTCGGTGTTGAAGTCTGCAAGACCTACAAGGCCATGAAGGGGAGCTAGGCTCCTCTTGAATGTATCTTTGTCCCAGAACATTCTTCTCGGCTGAGCAGTTTAGCTTTTCCCTGTTTTGGGATATTCAAGTTGGCAGTGGGCGTGTTCTCATATGCTGAGATACTGAACCTGTAAATCTGAGTTGGAGTTTTGGACAGAGAGTTCCAGCGAGTGGGGATTGATTTTGGTCGGGTTTTATTCCAGACCTGGCTCACGAGGCACAGAGAACTTGGCAGGATGGCTTGATCTGTCTTCTCTGGGGCACTTGATCAAAAACAATTATGCGGGTTCTCGGAATAAAGCAACATTCCCTCTTTTTATCAGATGCATCCTTAAAGGGTAATACTTTATTATCATTTTTGTAGCGCTTATACCTTGTTTGTGTAATTGAACAGGTCAGTCTCATTTGTTATCTGATCCTGTATTTCCAGTGTTGACCTAAAAACAGGGTCTTAGCATGATGAACATGATTTTATGCGTGCTTAAATTGTTATGATTTGTCATATTGTATTATCTTGCATCTTATTTCTAACCTCACAAAAGGAAACCTTCTGTTCTTCTACAGGAAGCCATATGCTAAAGTAGAAGATCTTTAGCTAGCTGGTGAAAATAACTCTCTAGCATCTTCAATTCCCAAAATACTAAAGGCTGTTATTTTTTAAAAACAGAACTAACCTATAGGTTTGTACTCTTTTTTTGGGGGGGGGGATAATATTGCCTTCCAACTATAAAAAATACTTCTTGCTGCTTCCAAAATAATTTCCACATGGCTTGCCCACCTATATTTGAAGTGGTCATGGCCTTTATATAAATCACAATGATGTTTGCCGTTTGATCCTTGAAACTCAGCATGACACAAGTTAACTTGTGGACTTCCTCTTGAGTACACTGCTGGCTATTGATTTTATGAATGGGTGAGATGTGTGGAGAGTCCATCATCCTCAAGGGGGATTGTCATGCCATGATGTGACATGCTTTGAGGCATCCTCACATAGAGCACCAAAACAGAAACTTGTGTCAAATCAATGTGGTTATTGGGGAAAGCCAGAATGAGGGCAGATTAAAAAGAAAAAGGAAGAGCTCATCGCTGTTTTTTCAGAGAACAAGCAACGCACTGCTTTTGGCATGTACATTTCCAGCTCATTTGATCTCCATTTTGGAGCATAATGAGTTCTGAAGGCTGCAAAACAATAAAACAAATACAAATCATGGAAACTAATCATGATGAATTTATTGTACTGAGAGCCAGTGTGGTATAGTGATCTGGGCGCTGGAGTAGAAACTGGGAGGTTGAATTCTAGTCCTGCCTTAGGCATGGAAGCCAGATGGATAACAGTGGGCCGGGCCCTCTCTCTCAGCCCGACCTACCATATAAGACTGTTGTGGAGAAATGGGAGGCAGGAGCATTATGCATGTCACCTGAGTTGTATAAAATAAAAGTGGGATATAAATATAATAGTATACACAAACTCCCTGACTTCTGTGATTGAAGAGCCATTCAGGCGCTGACTGTAAAATAGAACCGTTGTTGAAAAGACCGAAAGGGTAGATTCAGAAGACCAGCGTTTAAAACTCTACTGATATCTGTTTGAGAATCTTATGTATGTCTCTGATGTTGTGATAGAAGCTGGACTACATCAAACTGTCATCTCTTCTCATGCTAAATATGGTTATTTGCAGACAGAGTTATTCTTTTGCTTGCTTTATTAGTTGCTTTCAACTGCTTCTTGGCATTTGGCCAGTCTCTCTGGCCTTTTTAGCAAGAAAGATACATTTTAAACAATGTTTTTAAACTCAGCTATGCTTTCACTAGTGGAATCCTTCTTAAATATATACATTATTAAGAACCAGGTTTATTTTTAGTACAGCAGTTGCAATTACTGTGCTATGACACGTTGGGGTCTCTTCTCTTACTGTTACCAAGGAAATACCTCAGTGCATTTCATATTTATGTATCCTAGAAATTCCTTATTTTTCCACATGATGCCTTAATAAGTCTATCTGGAGATACTACATTAGGAAAAGGCATGGTTCCTTCTTGCAAAGATATTGTTTGTTTCTCCACGGGTGACAATAGGTATACAGATTGGTATTGTTGCTATTATGCTATGGTGTTTCTTCAACATTAAGCTAATACATTAGGAGGGAGGGAGGGAAAAATGGAGGGAAAGGCTAAAAATTTACTAGCCTACATAATACAGGTAGTCCTCAAGCCCAGAATTTATGTTGCCAAGTGAGAAACTTGTTGAGTTCAGCTCCATTTTATGACTTTTCTTGCCACATTTGTTAAGTGAATCATTGCAGTGGTTAATGTAGTAATATGGTTGTTAAGTGAATCTGGTTTCCCCATTAACTTTGTTTGTCAGAAGGTCGCAAAAGAGGATCACATGACCCTGAAACACTGCAACCGTCATAAATATGAACCCGTTGCCAAGCATCCAAATGTAAATCATGTGACCATGGGGATGCTGCAAAGGTCATAAGTGTGAAAAATGGTCATAATGCCTTTTTTTTTCAGTGGCATTGTAACTTTGAATGGTCACTAAATGAATTGTTGTAAGTCGAGGACTACCTGTATAAAAGAAGTCTGTAAAATGAATGTATACATCTGTACAGGTGTGTGTGCATACATATATTACTGTGTTATTAAACATTAAGTTAACCATTTTTTAAAATTTTTTGAAGCAGAACTTTTTATAAACAGCACATGCATGGTAACATTCAAAGACCGGTAAAGAAGGCCAAAATAAATAAATAAATAAAAAAACAGGGTGAATATGTGAAAGTGGGCAGTACCAAATAGGAAAAATAACATTATATGTGAATGAGTAGGAGAGAACAATTGCAGATAATGCCACTAAGACTATGTGTGTGTCTGCAAGGCAGAGGAAAGATGACACTTTCTGTGAAAGTTCCACCGATTTTCTTTCCATATATTTGATGAGTTCTCATCATGGTAGGTAAGGGACTGGTACTGTGGTTCTTATCTACTGCTCTAAAAAAAAAAAAAAACAAAAAAACACCACGCTTATAATGTGAAAAAAGTGGGAGATTAGCCATCTAGCCATTGTAGAATTTCTGTATTTTTTAATTTAGTTCTACTGGTTTGCTGTGAGAGGACTGTGCCCTGAAAAGCGTGACAAGCTGTCTGTCTGAATGGTTAAAGGTAGCACTGAAAAAGACCATGACAATCTTCCTGCCAGGCAGCCCAGATGGACGACGAACAATTTCTGCCAGTAGTTCGCCAAGCACCTCTTGCTCTTGTGAGAAGACAGTGTTCTTCCTATTTCTCTTAAATTTGACAAATGGTTGAATTTATACATTTGTTTTGTCTCCTGGCTGAGACATAACTGTAGACATCTTTCTCATTGTTTTGACTAGCTTGTGTCACACTGGCATAAAACAGGTATGGCAACAGCTCCTGCACAATAGAAATAAACATGTCTTGACACCTTCTTCACTAATTCCTTGATTTATAGCTGGCTTTTTTGACTGGAGAAGGTGAGAGAGAACCTTAATGTGTAACAATGAAGGGCAAAACATTTTCAAAATAACAGATGCAGTGAAGAGTTGTAAAACTTTCTGTGAACCATAAAACAGAAGTGATAAATTGTATTGGTCTGCGTTCCTTGTGAGAGATAGAAATTGTAGATGGATGAATAATCAGAACCATGCTGTGAAGGCTCCTAGCATGACTGCTTCAGAATACAGCTGAGGGCTCCTTTATGTGTAAAAGTTCCCTGCCAACAATTCTCACATTTGGTGTCTCCTATATGTATATGACTACAGGCCTGTCAACGTCAGACAGCATGATAAGTATCTGGAGCACAATGGTTTGGGGACACTAGATTTAGAAAAAGAAAATTAGCGCATATAACTATGCTACAGCCTTTGACCTGATGCTTGCCTTGTCCTATTTTAAATGTTGCAATTCCCATTCCACATAGGACCTCAGTTTCGAATTCTGCTAGTTCAGTCTTCCACAGCCTTCCTTTGGTGTTCTGCAGAGTGATGAACTTTGTCTCCTAGAATTTGCAGCAAAGGCCACAGTAGATAAAGAATGTTGGCAACTGATCTTCACACTCTTAAATATTGGGAATGCTGGACTGGTTCTAAGAAAGGCACTTTGCTATTCTCCTAATTGCGTGGCTTACATCTTGAACTGTTCCCTGGAGATACCATGCGGCTAATTTTATGGAAGAGGAGTGTTTTGTGGTGAAGTTCAGTCATAGTTTCCATTGAAAGGTGGTAATTTGAGTTATCTAAGCACCAGACTAGATACAATGACAGATTTCTCTTTTAAATATGCCCCAATCAAATTAAACTGATGAGTAGCAGTTAACCATTGATGTGCAGCTGTTAGCACTCATTCCTTTCCTCCTATCTGAGAATAACATGAAAAATTTGTAGTGTACACAGGAGTATATATAAAAAAATTGAATAGATAATTTTACAGCAATATCCTCAGTATCTATGTACATTATAAGGAAGTAGAGAAGAGGCTGCAAGCAAACATAAGTAACAGCTCCTTTTCTTGCATTTTTCTATCTGATTATTTTTATGTCTGGAGCTATAATACAATATTACATTTAATTTCCCATTCACATGCTGTGTTAGTAATGCTGTAAAGGGTGACGAGAATTCATTCACAATCTCTCTCCCTCCACTTATAGCCACCTACACAAACTATTACAGGTAAGGTCAGGTTACATTTGTTTTTCTTCCATTCACTCATGTCCGATTCTCAGAGGCTGCCTGCAGTTTTCTCAGCAAGGTTTTTCAGGAGTGCTTTGCCCTTCTTCCCTCTTTCCTAGGGCTGAGGGAAATAACTAGCCCAAGGTCACCCAGTTGGCTTTGTGCCGAAAGCGTAACTAGAACTCATGGGCTGAGACAAAATGGTACTTGTTAGAGTTTGATCTCTGCTCTATAATTGTTAGCTTGGAATTTGGGCCTAGAAAGAGGTGGGGGGGGGTGTCCTGATGCATTTTTCCTTAACAATTCTTACGGATCCATGTGTCCTCTATGTAAGAATCAACAAGAACCAGCTCTTCCTATTTCCTCAAGTGTGGTGTTGTTGTTTTTTTTTTACTGAATTTTCCTTCTCTTTTATCTTATTGACAATTCCACATTTAATACTTGGCCTTAAAGAAAATGACAGGCCGTACTAGCATTTGGAAATCTAGAACATCAGGAAAAGTGACACAGAAAGCAGTGGTATCAAAGGATAGTTAGCCAAAAGAAAAATAAGTGCTCCCCTCACCCCAGTGGTCCTGAAGGGTTTCATTCATATAGTGAAACCCATCCTGTAAAATACAATGGCTTGCCCATGAATATTTAGGATCTTGAAGTGCAGTTCTGAATGAGGTTGCATTAAAAATAGGACTCAAGGTTATAGATAATTCCACGTGAATAAGAACTTAATTCCAGGCAACTGAGTATAGAATTGCAATCTGTATCTTGACCAGTAATGAATCAATGGTATTATAATTGGGTCCTCCTGATACATACATACATACATACATACATACATACATATGTAGGTCTTTGGTTATTCAGGTTTTCTCCCGCGTAAAATTGAAAGTGTCTTGGTGACGTTTTGACGAAGTCTCATTCGTCATCTTCAGGCTGGTGTTTTCGGCTTCGTGCTTCTAGGAGCAATGTGTGATCTAGGACCAATGTGTGATCGAAACGTCGCCAAGACACTTCCAATTTTACGCGGGAGGAAACCCGAATAACCAAAGACCTACATACAAACACCTGCAAAAACCTCAGAAAACATATCAAAGGATGGAGCCAAGGAATCAAAATAAGCAGAATTCATCAAAATTATACCCCTCTTTCCTCTCTTGAAAATTCAAAGGCTCAGATAATATGCCTTATGAGATGGGGGCAAAGATTGTGCCGCTACTGATTCTGTAAGGTGCTTTTAGGGGTCTTTTTGGATAAAGAGCAAGATACTGAGCTAAAGATAACCATAGGTTAACAAAATGTAACAAATGCTGAACTGTTTAAAAAAATGGAAATGTATTTAGTACAAAACATTCCATGGGATGTTTATTTTTGTAAAAGTTGGGAAAATAATGAAAGTTGGGAAAGTTGGGAAAAATAATAATGAAAGTTTACCAATTGGTAAAACTGTCTCTCATATAGAAATATCAGTGGTGATTTTGTCTCTGATCTCCTTATCTTTGACCTTTCTTTTTGTTCGGTGAAATCTAAAGTGTGGTTCTGACTGATTATCTTTGCGTCAATGTGAGTAGAGTTTCCACATTATTCTATTCCCACTTTTTTATGATTCCTAATCATCCAGAAATTCTAGTTACATTTAAATAAATGTGAATCATAACTCCCTTCAAGGCTTCCTGCTAAATGCAGACACTTGAGCCCCTAACCCTAAGTCATCCCTTCATTGCCACAGTTTTGTTCATTTATCCTCATTCCTTGCCAAATCATTTTAAAGGGGGGGGGAGAATGCATGGCTGATTACTCTGGGTCAAGAAAGGGATTTAACTCAAATTGTGACTAAATGTTTGAAATTATCAGATGGATCAATACTTTTTATTCAAAAAAAGTTAATGAATTATAATACAATCCCAAGAGTTATTTCAGGTATGGGGACTCGCAAGTGATCCAGTTTGTCCAGCATGAATGTAAAAATTATATGGACGTGGGATACAGTCAATGAGGAACGAGTCATTTGAGCCCTCTCAGTCTTAAAAGACTCTGTGTTCATCCTTGCTTTATTAGAAGTTCTTTATGTGGTATACAGGTTACTTTTGCATTAGATTTAATTCTCTCTTTCTCTTTTTGCTGAGGTACTTTGGTAAGAAATCTATAGTATCCTAAAGGAAAACTCTGAATCTGTGTTAGGGCAGAGGTTGAGATGGTAGGTAATATTCAGAGAAAGTGTTTTCCAATAAAATGACCTTTTTCTTGTTTTTCTTTTAACAATCCTACTGGAAAAATTGTGACATTTAAAAAAGGAAGAGAGTTGTCAAAGATTTGACTTTGTGTAGATAAAAAATTTGGTGTGGGGGGGGAAATTGCAGGGGGTGGGTAAAGCTGCTGTGCAGTGCAGATAAGGAAGGGGTTAGATGCTGGTTTATCTCTCAAAAGATAGAAAGCTCTTTGCTGGATTTATAGAGCATTGAGTTTAAACAAACAGAAATTCTAGGGGATTTATGGATAATCATAAAGTGGCATAGATAAAATATCTTCTGACAAAATTTTATGGAGAGATATAGGCTGTCAATAAAATGGCATATAATAATTCTTCATGTACATGCCTTGACTTAAATGTCCTTTTACTCTACCAGTGAAGGACGTGTCAAATGGGCTTTATGGGATCTAGTTGCTAACCTGTCAAAGGCTGGTTCACAAAAAGTTTTAAAATCCAGCTGTGTTTATTCCTTTAGCATTTTTCAAGCATATCACTGTAGTACATTTTCTAAGCCCACCCCGCAATATTTCTCAATTTCAGGATTTTTTAAAATCTAGCTTAACTCAGTTTGGGCTGAAGCTGATGAGAGGCACTTCATTTGTATTTCTTTTTAATTACACTATTGAAAGAATCTTGCTTCAATACTGTTTGTTTTTGACTGTGACATAAGCATCTTATGACATGCAAACTATCACAGCCCTTCTTATGACCATCAGCCTAACAGTCCAGGCATCCAGAAGTATGAGTGTATCACAAGGACGTTACTGTCATCCCAGCACCATGGACAGCGATTAGCAGCAGTGTTTTGACTTTCTATTTCTAATTCCAAAATCTGTTGAATTTTGGCAGCGATGCATAAGGACTCTGTAAGGAAAACTAGTTCTTTACTTTGTATTACATGACTCCTTTTTCCCCACTTGATATTTCTCCACAAAATTACAGTGGAGCAGCTGCACTCTGCCAGGGACAAAAAATACTGGATGCAATTAGTGACTCTCCTGCATTGTGCAGTGTGATAAAACTTATGCCCAAAGCAACACTTTTATGTCCAATCTTCCTCCTTTAAATCTTATTCTACTAAGGCAGCATTAGTGCTAATCCTGCTTTCTCGGTTTAAAGAAAAGTGGAAGAGGCCTCCTAATTCCCTAGAAGTTACTATGCTTGTTCCTTCTGTTTCAACCTGTCAAAATAATGGGATTCATATGTTGCTAGTGTGAGATGGGTATAAGGAAAACAGAGTTGTTTGCTTTGAAAAATGCATGTCAGTTGTAGAGAGAAATGGACAGACTGGCTGTGAGAAATATTATTATTATTCATTTATTTATTTATTGAATATATTTATGAAATATATGCAATATAAACAGGCTGTATCATCAACACCTATGATATATGGAAGATGAGAGTTTTTAAGAGCAAAATGGCTAGCAACTTGTTAACAGGCAGGCTGTGAGTTTTAAACTTGTGGAAATAATAAGTGATTCAACCAAAAATCACAGGAATATTTTTAGACAGAAAAACATTGAAAAATTGTGCAGATAAAATGGCATCACCTCCTACCCCAGTGTATGCAAATTTCCATCAAGTCATATTTCATTTTTCTCCCATTGATATCTTGTTATCATTTTCATTAAAGCCAACCTTTTCTTAACTTGCCTTAACTGGTTTATGGGATATCCATAAACTCCTTAGAGTGTCCTTCCTTCTATTGTTACCATCACTATTATTATGGTGACATATAAACTACATTTAATGAGTCAGGATTGATTCATAAAATTATTCTTTCAGTATAAAGAAGAAGTATATACATTTCTTTTAGCTTCCATTCTCAGAAATAGTGAGAGCTTGCAATGCTTTCAGCCATCATGCTCATAACCGACCTTGGTTATGCCTTAATAAAAGCCCACAGCTTAAAAGCGGATCCATTGTGAATTCATTATTTAGAGGAAGTTCTTGTTTAGCATCATCATGGGCTGATGTAGCTGGGAGTTAAAATGGACTTGGAGTACTCATTGAATAAGACATGAGAATTTTGTTCTTTCAATGATACTTATTAAATAAATCTAATGGAACACTCTGCAAGAGGAAGAGGAGGAGGATCTTCATATTTCTATATCGTTTATCAACATCTCCAGACAACGTGTAACATTTCAATATTTTGTACAGTTTAAAATATAGTGAAATAAAATATAGTAAAGTATACAAAGCATATGAGTTCATAACTATGGACCATGAGCCATCCATTATAAGATGGCATATAATAAAATGAATAAAAGTAATGTTTAGTATGTGTGTAAAGTGAAATTACTCAGTTCTGCTTAGATCACTGGAGCAGAGTTGTCTCCAGCATTTTATTTCTTTTGAATTATTTCGCCACTGAGTATAGCTATTTAGAATCTTGTCTCCTTTCTGTAAACTTCTATTTATTGGGTTGTGTCCAATGATGTTCCTGTTTCTTGACAAAATGTTACTTACAAATGCAACATACGTTTCCATCCTACTTCAATGTCCATGTCCCCCCCAATGTTTTAAATTATTTGGGATCCGCTAGAACAGAGTTGGGGTACATGTGGCAAAAAAAGATATGTTTGAGCAGCAATCCACTCACCCAGTACTTTGGGGTTCAACTACATCTGGCATCATCAACCAAATCATGATGTTGAGCTGTCTTTCCATTGTTAAATTAAAAAAACACACCAGGAGAGGGAATTGAGAGTGCACGGTGTGGGAAAAGAACAGTAATCCTGCTCCTGCTCACTATTTCTTTGCTCCAAATCTCATTCTTTCCCAGAGATTTACAAAATAACGTTTACTGTTACATATGTGCTGGTGTAATGTCAAGGAACAAAACCTATGAAGGAGATTTGAAGTAAAAAAAAAAAAAAACCTGGCACCGATTTTGGAAAAAGAAGTTCTCCATTAACCATTTCAATTTTATTGTAGAGTTTTGATGCTTGATTTTTCAAATTACTTGATTTGGGCTTCCTCTTAAAAAAAAAAAAAAAGCAAAGTACAAACATTAGTATGAATGTCATGTGAAGAGTCCCTTTTTTTGAATTCGCTCTCTTCTCTAAATGACCCTATCTTCAAGTAGCCATTTATACTACAAATGACACAAGAGACCATTTGCACACATTTGTGCAGAACATCTAGTTAGCTGCTTTGTCTCCTTGTGATTCAGTCTGCAGTGTTTGGAAGGATAGTTAAATTGACTCATTTTCTTTTCATTTTCTTTCATTGATTGGTGTAATTGCACAATGGAGTTTGTTTCATAAGTAACTGATACATAATAGTAACTAACTTGGATTATAGTGAATAATTGTTAATTGTGGGAAAAAAGGGTAGGGGTTAATTACGGAGACTTGTGGGATGGAAATAACAATTAAAGTAATGATGTAGATTAACATCTCACTGCCTGAGGAATTAAAGAAATAGGCTGCAAGACTAGTGACATTAAATCTGGTAGCTTTAAATTTATCCTAACCTACATTTAAATAAACCTATCGTGATGACCTTCCTTGATAGGTGCTCTTCACAAGAATAAACAGGGTGAGGTGAAGGCATCTCTAAACTATTGTTTTCACCATGATTTACCCTGAAGCGCTGAGGATATTGTCTTGGAAAAATGTATCACCTACAATAGCAAGTAAAAAACAGCAAATACTCAAGACAGTAGAGAGCTGTATGCATCAAAATTTCATTTTAATGTATGCTGATTAGTGAACATTTAAAGTGACAATAAAGTTATTCTAAGTCTAAGTCTAGAGCACTTTGATTGCTGTCACTAGCTTGGTTTCCCTTATGGTGCATGGACATCTGTTGGTAACTTTGATCAGAAGACAGAAGGAAGCATTGTGTGTTTTGGGCATGCTGATTCACCAATCTCTAACAGACCATGTGAAATACTCCTGGGTATGTTGCTTTTGAAGGGGGCGAGATGGCTCAGCGGTTAAAAATGCTGAGCTTGTCAGCTGGAAAGCTGACAGCCTGGGTTCGTGACCCCAGTGCCATGCAATAGGGTAAGTTCCCGCTACTTGCCCCAGCTCCTGTTCAGCTAGGAGTTTGAAAGCAATGCAAATGCGAGTAGATTTTATTTATTTATTTATTTGTTTGTTTGTTTGTTTGTTTGTTTTAATTTGTATACCGCCCTTCTCCAGCAGGACTCAGGGCGGTGAACAGCCAGAATAAAACAGAACACACAAAATTTAAAAACAGTTTTAAAATAATTAAATATTTTTGGCCACAATTTAAAACAATCCAATTAAAATCAATTCAATTTAACCAAAACAGTGGGATCAAGCCAGCCCGGCTAGGTGAAATAAATAAGTTTTCAGGGCCCGACGAAAAGTCCGGAGGTCTGGTATTGTGAGTATCTCTGGGGGGAGGTTGTTCCAGAGGGCGGGAGCCGCCACAGAGAAGGCTCTCCCCCTGGGGGTCGCCAGCCAACATTGTCTGGCAGACAGCACCCTGAGGAGGCCCTCTCTGTGCGAGCGTACTGGCCGGTGGGAGGCTATTGGTGACAGAAGGCAGTCTCGTAGATACCCCGGCCCTAAGCTTAAGATTAAAAGGTACCACTTCGGTGGGAAGGTAACAGCATTCCAGGTACCTTCGGCATATAACTATGCTGGCTACATGATCATGGAAAAAGTTTTTGGACAATGCTGGCTTACTTGGTCAAGAAATGGAGATAAGCACTGCGCCTTAGAGACTGGACAGGGAAGCCTTTACCTTTATGTTGCTTTTGATGGAGGCAGTCTGTGGGACCTTCCTTGTTTTAGAAAGAATGTGTAGAAATAAATTAAAAATGGTCATCATAAATGTTTAAATGTATCTCTGGCACAGTGTATTATAAATTGTCTGGGTCTACATTTTACTCATTTCTTGATAATGCTTTTGCCATTCTCCATTGAGAGTGGAGACAGCAGCCAGTGTGGGTAGTGCCCATCCAATCAGCTTGAAGGACTGAGCCTGCCAATTTTCCTTAGTCCCGCCCTGTTGCCGGGCATGCCCAGTTTTTGGCTCAGTCCTTCAGCGCTGGCTGGTGTGTGGGACTTCTCTCTGGCTAAAATTCTTCCTTTTATCCCTATTATCCCTTCGTGCTATTTATTTCTGATATTTGACCTGGACTGTTTGACTGTGATCTGGTTTTTTCGATTTGGACATTGGCTGATTATTCCTGCTGACTTGGACCGTCTTGACGTCGAGTTTGTGAGTTATCCAACCCTCTGGCTTACTTCCATCTCCCCTGACTTGATCAGGGGCGTGGGGATTCCCTGCCCTCGTTCCTAGCAGGGAGGGTTTGTGATCGTGGATCTTCGAGGGACATTCTCTCCGTGCGCCCTCCTCGCCCTCTGCATTTGGCCGCTTTCGATTCCCTTTCTGCCGGCAGGGACGGCGGGCGCTCTATAGCGGCGCCGGCCAATTTGTCTTGCAAGTTTTCCCGCCGTTTGCGAGGACGCGAGGTTCGGCAGCCTGCGTCTCCTCCTTAACAGTTTTGGCCGGCTGAGACCCTTTCGCTCCGGAGAGCTTCCTTTGCAACCGCTCACCACAAGCTAATACTAATTGGAGGAGAAGCGTGGCGAGCGAAGTGCCTGTCCTGTGGAGCCTTGCGCCCCCCCCCCTCTGCGCAGCTGCCGGTTGTTGCGGCCTCCTAAATTGGCCCGTAGGCTCTCTCCTCGAGATAATTAATTATTCAGTGAAGCTGTTCCTGAATATCTGTAGCTGAGGAGCTTCGCGCCCCCTCCTTCTGTGTGGCAGTGGTCCGGATCCGTGGGTGTTTTTTAATTGTGCCCTGTGGAGCTTCGCGCCCCCCCCCCCTTACTCTATTACAGCAATTGTTTGCCGGTGCACTTCAATCGTTATTTGCTAGTGGAGCTTCACGCCCCCACCCATTTTGCTGGCTTGCTTGCTACGGCCACAGGGCTCTGGTCTTATTTACCTAATTGATTATCTTGATTGGCCTCCTTCTCCATTATTTCAAGTTGCTTCGGGCCTTCCCCACCACGCCTTACAATTGTGGAGTTCTTACGCTCCCAATTTCATTTGTCTGGCATTTGATTGGTTCAAATTAAGTGGTAATTTATTCAAAGCTGCCTCCTGTGGAGTTCCTCTCGCTCCCTTCTATCTACTCATAATCTAATTACTGAGGCACAGTCTGGTGTGTGGGGTCTTACAGTTAATCTTTAATTGTCTGCCATGCCTAAGGCCCTTTCTAAGTCTAAGCACGGCCGGAAGGCCAGTGCAGGCAACAATGGCCAATCAGACTCCACGTCTGTTACCCAGCAATCTGCCATGGAAAATTCCAGGTCTCATTCCAAGACTTCTCAACGCTCACGTTCGCACCACAAGTCCTCCACGGCTGATTTGTCTTCTTCTTCTAAAGTAGAAAAACGTAGAGACAAAGTTTTGACCAGACTATGTGACAAGGCATCTGCTCAGTTACCTCCTTCCTCTCCACAACATCCTGCTTCTTCGGATCCACCTCCAGCCACGGTGCCCCATTCTCCTACTCCTGACCAACTATCTCTGCAAGATTGCCCTGTGACTATTTCCGAAGAAAATTTGTGGGGGTCTGGATCAGTTTCTCAGCAACCGGTTCCCGACCCAGCACCAACTCAGACGGCTCATTCCTCTGACTCTGTGCCTGCCCGTCCTCTGGATCCTTTTGTTCCTCCAGATCAGCTACAGCAAATGATTGAGGCGGCGGTTCAAAGGTCCTTGGCCGCCCGTTCGGGTCTTTCCAGTCGACATGGATCGGTTAGAGAGGCTTCTCCCCTTTCAGCGGACCACAGTGACGAAGGCGGTTCACATTCAGTTCGCTCCGCTTCTCCATCTTCTTCTCACTACAGTCACCCTTCCGCCTTGATTGACGAAGGAGATCCTGATTCTGACCTGTCGGAGGATGAGAACCTCCCCCCGGATCAGCCGGCCTTCACGGGTCTATTTCCTCAAGCCTTGTTCAAATCTTTGCTCTTCAAGGCGGTTAATACGGCCCGTTTGTCTTCTCCACAGGTGGATCCGGTACCCCCTTCGTCTTCCTCTGGATCGTTGGACCCGATGTTTGCGGAACCAGCTAGGCCTATAACATCCGTTCCTACTCCTCCTCTCTTTCTGGATGTTGTGAAGCGTCAGTGGGAATCTCCGGCATCTGCTCCCCTTCCTTCGGCTAATGACAAAAGAAACTTTCAAGTATCCTCGGAGCTGGAGGCTCTGCTTCAAATCCCTTCGGTGGATGCCCCAGTGGCTGCTCTTCTTCCTAACTCCAATGTTCCGGGCGAGCCGGACGAAGGCCTCCGCCCTGATGAACGCAGGTCTGATCAAGTCCTTCTAAAGGCATTTCAAAGTTCCTCCTGGGCCATTAAAGCGACCACTACAGCATCCTTCTTTAATCGAACAACGTTGCTTTGGTTACGTCAGTTACAAGAAAAACTAGCTCCCGGGGACTCTCGTATCAAACAAGACCTGAATAAAATCGTAGCTGCAGTTCAATTTTCAGCCGACTCAACTCTGAATGCTGCAAGGTTCTCCGCAAAATCTTTGGCATCGACAGTCACGGCCCGTCGTTTGTTATATCTCCGTCACTGGCAGGCAGATGCTAGACATAAGTGGCGATTGGCTTCGGTTCCCTTTAGGGGTACGAAGCTTTTCGGGGACGCCTTAGATCCTTTCCTCACAGAAACCAGGGACAAAAAGAAGGTCTTAGCTGCTGTCTTCCGGAGAGGACCGCCCCGTTTCTCACCTTACCCTTCTCGTTCTTACTCCAGAGGTGCGGATGGGGGGTCCTCCTCTTCCTTTCCCTTCCCCACATCTAGGAGAGAGGGGTTTTCCAACAGACAACGGGGTTCTTCCGATAGGTCATTCAGAGGGCGTCCCTTCAACATTAGGCGGCCCTTTCGAGGGGGAGGAGGTCGTTTCGCCCGTCGCCGTCGCTGATTGCCCTTCGGATCCTCCCATTGGCGGTAGATTGGGTCTTTTTGCCGCTGTCTGGGAGGAATCCACCTCTGACAAATGGGTCCACGCCACCTTAAAATCTGGGTTGGCCATTGAATTTATTGTCCCCCCCCCTCACACCTTTGTCTGCTGCCCGATCTCCCGTAATCCCGTCAGGAGGGCCCTTATGGATTCCTCGGTCCAACATCTCCTGTCTATCAGGGCTATCCAACCTGTGCCTCCCGGCCAGGAGGGTTCGGGATTCTATTCAAGGGTGTTTCTAGTCCCTAAATCATCGGGGGGGTGGCGCCCCATTCTGGACCTCAAGCGTTTGAACAGATACGTTGTGTACAGGAAATTCAAAATGCAATCATTGAAATCTATTCTGGACGGCGTTCGGAGGGGCGACCTCCTCTCTTCCATTGACCTTACCGAGGCTTACCTTCATGTCCCTATCCTTCCATCCCATAGGCAGTTTTTAAGGTTTTGTTATAATGGAGCACACTACCAATATAGGGCTCTCCCCTTTGGCCTTTCTTCTGCCCCTCGCACTTTTACGAAAGTGCTGGCTGCCTTGGCGGCTCAGCTCCGTCTCCGTTCAGTCCGTCTCCTGTGTTATTTAGATGATATTCTGCTATTGTCCCCTTCTGCGCAGCAGGCTGCCCTAGATATTCGTTTGACAGTTGAGACCCTAGCGGCTCATGGTTTCTCTGTTAATTTGGAGAAGAGCCATCTCTCTCCATCCACTAGATTAGTGCACTTGGGGGCTCTGATTGACTCTGTTCAGGGCAAGGTTTTCCTTTCTCCCGACAGGCAAGCTAGTCTGCGACAGTTGGTTTCCCGGGTTGAAGGGAGTCGGGTGGTTTCCCCCTTTGTCTTGTCTCAGCTCTTAGGTAAGATGATATCTGCGATAGCCATCGTCCCCTGGGCTCAACTTCACACCAGGGAACTCCAATGGTTTCTCTTACCTTTGCAGAAGGCTGGCAGGGGCACCTCATCCAAGCCAATTCCTCTTCCCCCGACGGTACGAAGATCCCTCCGGTGGTGGCGCTCCCCTGCTCTTTCGGCGGGCTGCTTCTTCCTCGAGCCCACGAGGGTGGTGGTGACGACAGATGCCAGTCTCCTGGGCTGGGGAGCCCTTTGCCAAGGTCAGCTGGCTCAAGGGACTTGGAGCTCCTCGGAAGTTCGGCATCCCATCAATTGGCTGGAACTGAAGGCTGTCTTCCTAGCTCTAAAGTCTTTCCGCAATCTGGTCTCCGGAGCCCACGTCCTCGTCCTCACGGACAACGTCGCTGCAAAGGCTCACTTGAACAAACTGGGGGGCACCAGATCGAAGTCTCTTCTGACCCTGACAATCGCGTTGGGTACTTGGTCAGAGCGGCACCTGTGTTCCCTTCGGGCGGAACATATCTCCGGGGTTCAGAACGTCCAAGCGGACTGGTTGAGTCGCCGGCGGATAGACAATGCGGAATGGCGTCTCCTTCCGCGCCTCTTCCAGGAACTGTCTCTTCGCTTCGGCCGTCCGGTGATCGACCTGTTCGCAACTCACGAGAACTCTCATCTTCCGCTGTTTTTTTCACGATACCCCCATCCTCGAGCAGCCGGCGTCGACGCTCTTCGAATTCCATGGCCGTCGGGCCTTCTGTACGCATTTCCCCCGACGGCCCTCCTTCCCAGGGTCATACGCAAAATTCTATCCGAGCGAGCGGAAGTGATCCTTGTGGCACCTCATTGGCCTCGGAGACCCTGGTTTGCGGACCTCGTGTCCCTATCGGTGACCCCATCGTGGCGCATTCCTCTCTCGGACAATATCCTCTCACAAGGCACCCTGACGCACCCAGACCCGGCCTGGCTCAATCTGACCGCTTGGAGATTGAGCGGTGCACTTTGAGGGAGGTACAAGTCCCGGCAGATGTTGTACATACCTTGCTATCCTCCCGACGGCCTTCTACAGAACGCATTTACTCTGCCACCTGGCGGAGTTTCCACAACTGGTGCAATCAGGTCGGGGTCTTGCCTCTACAACCGTCTATTATACATATTCTGATGTTTTTGCAGAAGGGCCTCTCCCAGGGGCTCTCCCCCAACACCCTCCGCCGACATATTGCAGCTTTATCTTCGGTACTTACCTGCGGCTCCTTATCTTCTCTAGCTCACCACCCTTTGATCCGTCGTTTTCTTCGGGGAGCAAAGAACTTGTGTCCTCCTGTTCTACACCGTTACCCGACCTGGGATCTCCCTCTCGTTTTGCAGTCCCTTACGGGTCCTCCGTACGAACCAATTCGGACAACCAGTCTCAGACTTCTCACCTGTAAAGTTGCCTTCCTGGTGGCCATTACTTCGGCTCGCCGCATATCTGAGCTCGCCGCATTATCCACTCGTCCGGACCTTTGTGTTTTCCACACAGACCGGGTGGTTCTCCGTTTGGACCCGACATTCGTGCCGAAGATCAACTCCGTGTTCCACCGGGCCCAGGAGCTTATCCTGCCTAATTTCTGTCCCCGGCCTACTCACCCTCGGGAACGTCGTTGGCACTCCCTTGATGTCCGAAGGGCTCTGCGGATTTACCTGAAGAGGACGGCTCCTTTCCGTCGTTCGGAGTCTCTCTTTGTATCCTTCTTACCTATTTCTCAAGGTAGTAAGGTCTCGTCTTCAACCATCGGTCGTTGGATTCGCCAGACTATTGCCACTGCCTATGATGCTAGATCCCTTCCTCGTCCTTCAGGATTGACAGCTCACTCCACCCGCAGCGCAGCTACGACGGCAGCTTGGGCGACACAGGCTTCATTACTGGAAATTTGTAGGGCTGCCACGTGGTCTTCTCCTAGCCCCTTCATCAGACATTACAAACTCGACCAGTTTGCGTCAGCCGAAGCTTCGTTTGGTCGCCGGGTTCTGCAAAGAGTTGTTGCTGGAGAGGACAATGCGGCCCAGCGTGATCCCCCCCTTTCATCGGGACAGTGAACTTGGGTATGTCCCACACTGGCTGCTGTCTCCACTCTCAATGGAGAAGGATCGTTGGTCTTACCTGATACGTTCCTTCTCGTTGAGTGGAGACAGCAGCCAGGCCCTTCCCTATTTTTCTTCACGCTGGACTCGAAAACCTTTTTTCCTGCATTTCTGTCTTGTTTCTTGTCCCACACACCGAGTCTGTCTTCCAGTCTTCGCCAAAACTGGGCATGCCCGGCAACAGGGCGGGACTAAGGAAAATTGGCAGGCTCAGTCCTTCAAGCTGATTGGATGGGCACTACCCACACTGGCTGCTGTCTCCACTCAACGAGAAGGAACGTATCAGGTAAGACCAACGATCCTTTCCTGCCGGTTAGGTATAATAGAGTTGATGTTCGCTAAGATGAGAAAAGCCATAGTAATATTCTAACATGCAAGGTTTTCGTTTAGATAATGGAAAGAGACACTTTTGTTTTGTTTTTTTAAAAAAGCTTTTAAACACTTCCCTTTTTCTCTGCATGCCTAGATATGATTTTTTAAATTTCTCCTCTGTTCTCCCAGCTGCTACCATGTTATCATCCAAGCATCTTCTAATGTCACCATATTCTTTCTTCTTTGACAATTTGCAACTTAATACACTGAAGAGGCTGGTAGCTATTAATAGCAATATAACATTAAAGGATACCTGTTATTTTACAATAGTATAATGTAACCTGAAATGATTATCTGAGAGTGAAATTCTGCTATATTTCCTGCAGCAACTTTCCATTCAAATATGCCTGGGATATTTCAATGGCAATTTGCTAACGTAGAGAACTGCCTATTGTTTTGGAAGATATCAATAATATATACAGAAATCAAACCACTTGAAGGGATTAATAATACTGCATGTAGGGAAATCAAATCAGAAATTAGACATTTCAGAATCTGCCGTTGCTTTTGCTATAAATATATGATGGGAGTAAGTTTAAGCTTTCATTAAAATCAATGGAATTTTAATCTGTCCTTGTTTAGACATTTCAGTGGTATTATTGTGTAGTTTGTCTACATAGTGAAATTAGCATTTAATTCTCATCTCTGTCAAAATATGTAGTAAAGAAGTACTCAAAACAGAGTACTCAAGACAGTACTCAACTGCCTTCTGGAACTAGAAGTGCTGGTCTCCATACAAAAAAAGAGGTCTCTTGAGACATTTTGGGATTAGTCAACCTGTGACCCATTGGGTCATCATCATTTTAGATCGTGGGAGTGGGGGAAACTTCCAATTTCGTGTTGGCTTTCCCATTAGTTTCCTTGTGGGAAGTTGGCAACAAAGGTACCTCAAATGATTGAAAATCTTCCTCCTCCCTCCCTCCCTCCCTTGGAAGCTTTCGAGGATTTTTGAAAGTGAGGATCATGTGACTGCAGCTTGTTGTGGCAGCATGGCAGCAACACTGAACAGCAGTAGCACAAAGGCACTGAAGCAACAACAACAAATAATCCTCAAATTTCATTCCGTCAGGAGTAATGGGTGTTAAGGATATTGTTGTTGTGTTACCAACCAGCAGAGTAAATGCACAAGGAAACGTTGCTCAGAGCAATGAATAAAAGATATGCAAACTGGTTTATCAAAAGCTTACTTTATAGTAGAAAAACAGTCTCATAGTCTTAAAACAAATTCCAAGTCTTTGCCAGTTAAATCAGTCCAGTAGTTACAGATATCTTCTTACCAAACAAACATTAATTGGTTAGAATAACAAACTCACTCTGGTTCACAAACCACGATGGTTGCAGATTCCATCAAACAATGATTACAGATAACGCCTCTCAATGGTAGCTTATCATAGCAGCTTCATCATCAAACTGAATACGTTACAGTACCTTGCTTAAATACTCTCACAACCAGTCATTACCTAATTACAGCATGACTCAGCATTACAATGAACACCTTTAAAATAACATAATACATTTACAGATTAAAGTTACAGTACACACATATTGCCTGGACAACTTGTTAGGCTCAAGCCATATCCTAACAATGGGTCCTGGCATTTTGTAAGTTACCCCATTGGAGGTACCTTTGTTGCCAAAGTTTTGCGCTATGATGCAACATTTCACCCAATTGAAAATTACAAAAATAGTTTTAATTGTATATAGGTTTCTATTTTGGAAAACTGTCATCGGAGGGTAGGAATGAGATTGAGGTTTCTGTCACTATAGTTGTCAGCCAGAATCCAACTTCTCCTTTCGTTAGTATTTAAGCTACCATGCTTGATCATCATTACCCCAGTTTCCTTGCCTTTCATCCTGGGCAGTCTTATTCCTAACGTATCTCCATATCCAGCATCCCTTGGTTCTCCCATCGCCATACTGTTCGTGAGTAGAAAGATTTTGTGAGTTTGCTCCCATTGTGGCTTTGACAGGTTGGGTACTACTGTATCATTCTTTCTATCCGGCATCCTGGGTTTGATTGCTGGGAGATCACTTTTCTTAATATCAGCCAGTATTTCACCCACTGTGAAGGGGGTGCATTTAGGAGACTTTTCCCTTACAACTTCCTATCGTCTTGCTTTCTCATATTGGTGGGGCCACTCCATAATCAGCCTTGCCCTTCCAGTAGGCCAATTAAACTGTCTTGCACTCCTTGCAAGCTAATGAAGGGGCATGCTGTGGGAGTCTTCTGGCTCTGATGTGGGTGGGCCTTCCTTTGCTAGAGGGTCTGGATTGCTGCTATTGGTCATCTCAGTTTTGGAAGCTGCCAATTATGACAGAGTTTGTGTATCCTGAAAAGTCATTGTTTTGCTTGGTCATAGTTTAATAAACAGGCTAGTGATGGCTAACCTTTTCCGGACCAAGTGTCCAAAGCATGTGCTTATGTGTGCGAATGCACATGGATGCCCGAACCTGCAAAATGCAATGCGAGTGCACATACCCCGCACATTCACCTTGCCCCCTGCTCATGTTCGCTTGCCCCGGCTCATGCTGTGCATGCACAGCAGAGACCCAAAGACCAGCTGGGCGGTGGGAGGCGTGCGCATTAGTGGTGGGTTGCTACCCGTTCGCCCCGGATTGGGCGAACCGGTAGCAGCAGTGGCGGGAGGCTCCGCTCACCCACCTGGATGCTTCTGCACATGCACAGAAGGGTCGTGTGCACTCACGTGCATGCGCATCCACAAGTGAACCAGTAGCGACAGGTTTTGAAACCCACTACTGGTGCGCATGCGTGGCAGAGCTGAGGTGGGAGGATGGCTCGCATGCCCATAAAGGGCACTCCATGCCACCTATGGAGTGCCCTCTATGCCCTCTATACCATAGATTCACCATCATGGAAATAGGCCATTGTTGGCTAGTTCCCTAAGGAATAACCATAGTTTACAAAACACAGTAACCAAGTTCACACAATACCCTAAGCCAAAACTGAATGAATCACGATATGTCTCAGTGTGGTGGCTTTCATAACTTTACGCAGATTGTGCGTAAAGAATTTTTCATACATCATAAATATGTGCACAGTCTCCAAATTATAAAGTTATACTCTATTAAAATGCTATATATTTGGGCCTGCTAAGTAGCTAATTTCTTTCAAAGAAACAAATATTCATGGTAAGAAGATAACTGTGTTTTTACTTTTAAGAAAAAAAGAATTCTTTATTGAGACAATGGCAAGTTGAGCTAAAGCAGGAGCTTGTAATTTTGTTCTGCTTAAGGCATGAAAAAATTGATAAGAAATCGGGGCCCGATAAACCAGAAACCGAACACACTTGATTAGGGATGCCTGAGAGCATGACCTACACACTGAGTTTGATTGCATGATGCTTTTTGTTCTGCTCAATAAGTTCAAAAAATACTCACTTAGTTCCTTAATCAATGACAATTTGCCCAACCACAAAAGACATGGATTTGATTTGTAACTTGAATGTAATGGATTTTAGCTGTCTAGACATATATACTTTTTATATACTTTTTAAGATAGTAAAATTACACAGTATGTCACAGGACCCTGCTGATGTACAATTGCATGCAATATATACTGTATATCATCCATTTTCTCCATCATAATTAAAAAAATTATATGCTATGAATCAGAAAGCAATATTATAAAGCAGAAATAACTTTGTGAAACCCTCTTTGGTCTAAAATGGATGTATGTGTGAACAGCTTAACAGACATGGTTAGCAGCATCCATAAGAAGGGATGCTTCTTATGCTTGTAATGTTGTCAAAGTGATGATATATACGTCATGATTTTGTCGTGCACGTGCTCAGTTATATGACATCGTTGTTCTGACCCGGCTCCCAAACATGACAAACTTTCGTTAAGGTTTGTCAACAATTCCTTTATTAGGAGCGCCAGCAGCCCCAGCAAAAGTCTCTTACACAGCAGACTAACAGGTCTGTCCGGCAGGGAAATGAATAGTTGTCTGCCACACCTATTCATCTCTGCTCCCTGCCTTTTATCCTCAGAGCTAGGGTGGGACTACGGTAGCAGAGGTGGCTCTTCCGTCCCAAGGATAGGCCCATAGATTTCCACTGCTCTCCTCTCCTCTGCCTTCTGTGCTTCCGCACGTCAGGCACTGGGTCTAGCTGTTCTTCCTCTTCCTCATCAGCCACCTCCAGACCTGGGGGCTGTTGACTCTCCATTTGCCTCTCTCTCTCTACCTCTGACAGCTCCATTTCCTCTTCCCCTTCGGAGCTCTCAGGTTGCCTTGATGCTGGCCTTAACTCCCATGCCTCCTCCTTATCTGTTTTGGCTGCTGGAGGGCCCAGCGGCCGACAGGCCACAACAATCATACTAACATAAATATGTTAGTTATGTTCTTTAAATAACATCATGGCACACACAGTATATTATACTATATCCATCCACTGCTCTTCCTCTGGCTTGCTCTTGTACATGAGAAGGGAAATTTGAAAGATATATCAGAAGCATACAGGAAATTCTTGATTATAACCATTCATTTAGTGACCATTTGAAGTTACAGTGGCACTGAAAACAGTGACTTGTGACCAGTCCTCATACTTACAACCGTCACAGCATTCCCATGGTCACATGATTAAAATTTAGGCACATGGCAACCAGGATGTATTTACAATGGCTGTAGCATCCGAGGATCATGTGATCTCCATTTGTGACCTTCCCAGTTGGCTTCTGACATGCAAAGTTAATGGGGGAAGCTGGACTCACTTAACAACTGCCTGATTCACTTAATAACTGAAGTGATTCACTTAACAACCATAATAAAAAAGGTCATAAAATTAGGCATGACTCACTGTCGCTGCCTTGTTTAGCAATAGAAATTCTGGTCCCAATGCTGTCGTAAGTCAAGGACTCCCTGTATTATGATTTCCAAACAGTGACACCATGTCATGAGTATTTTGTGCTATTCCTCTGGAAGGATCTTCATTTACTTTCCATGCCTCCTCCCCAAAACTACCCATTAATTTGCTTTGTGCTGCCAAGGGAGACAGAAATAGACACATATACCTGACTCTTAAAACAAATTGAGTTCTGGCCTCACTGCCCTGAAAGAACATCACATGGAAAGAGATGTCATCTAGGGCAGGATGGTAAGTAATTAAGTTATGAAGTTAATGAACAATCATTCACCTCTGTTTCTCCTGGTCAAATGAGTGTACAATAATTGACCTATAGTAATAAACTCTGATAAAATGGTGAATTGAAACCTGCCAAAGAGATTATGCATTTAAGTGTAACATGCTTTTTAAAGAGTTGCATTCCTTATGTAGTTGGAAGCTTTGTTTGCTCTGTGTTAATGATGTAACAGCAGAGTGCCATTGAAAATTGAGTATATAGCATCTTTCTTTCTTTCTTTCTTTCTTTCTTTCTTTCTTTCTTTCTTTCTTTCTTTCTTTCTTTTTTCTTTTTTATATTTAAACAAACAATGCATCATTAATCATTCAGTGTGTCATCTGGGTACATATTTTGTGTCCTCTTATTCCTCCTTCATCATTTTCTTACTATATTTTTATCTTACTTTTATATTTTCATTTAATTTATTACAACATTCTTTCCAAATTTCTTACATTTATATTAATTTATTTTATTCCTCCTTTATCATCATTTTCTTACTACATTTCTATCTTACTTTTACATCTTCATTTAATTCATTACAACATTTTCCCCAAAATCTTATATTTATATTAATTTTCATGTATATCTCTTCTCTAACCACTGATAAAATTGCCTCCATATCCTAAAATAGTCCGATTCTTCCTTTTCTTTAATTGCCAATGTTAATCTATTCATTTCTGCACATTCCAATATTTTCTTAATTACCTCTCCCTCCATAGGGTTATTTTCTGCTTTCCTATTTTGTGCAAATACAATCCTCGCAGCAGTTATAACATGTTCAATCAAATATATATTTTCTTTACTATATTTCTCCGGTAAGATACCCAATAGGAACAATTCAGGTTTTAAATCAATATGTTGTTGTATCATTTCCTCTAACCATATTTGTATTTTAACCCAATAATTTCTCGCTTCTGGGCATGTTCTTCCTTCCTTCCTTCCTTCCTTCCTTCCTTCCTTCCTTCCTTCCTTCCTTCCTTCCTTCCTTCCTTCCTTGCTCCCTCCCTCCCTCCCTCCCTCCCTCCCTCCCTCCTTTCTTTCTTTCTTTCTTTCTTTCTTTCTTTCTTTCTTTCTTTCTTTCTCATATTTCTAAACCACCAATCTCCCTCAAAGGAAGAGCTAGCATTTAAAATATGCTAATAAGATAATGCTCACCATCATTTGAATGCTCATGGAAATAATCAGAGTTTTCTCCTTTCATCTTCATAAAGAAGAATGTTTAATTTGTTTCTTAGATCCTTAGGTATATACTAAGTAGATGTTGTTCTCGACTTATGAACACAATTGAGGCCAAAATTTCCATTCCTAAGCAAGACGTTGTTAAGTGAGTTTCGCCCCGTTTTACCACTTTTCTTGCCACAGTTGTTAAGCAAAGAACTTAATGGCTGTAAGTGTGAAAAATGGTCATGACACTTTTTTCAGTGCCATTGTAACATCGAATGGTCACTAAATGGATGTTGTAAGTCTTTTGTTTTCTCAGAAAAAAATAGAGGCCTTAAATGTAGGTATACTGTATTTGGGCAGCAAAACTCCAAACAATGACAAGAATGTTCAGTTGCTAATGTTATTGCTTTTGTTATGCACTGTTATTTCCTTTGATTTGTTATGGGTTAAAGAAAAGTGTGAGTTTCTACACTTGTATCTAGTATTGATACAGAGTTACAGATTATTTAGGTAGATATTTATATAGATACATTGTTGTCTGTTACCTAGTTTATTAACCTTGACTATCACCAAGTGTTGTATCTTTTTATTCTTGATAACTGTATGTTATTCTCCTTATGTACAGTGGGAGCGTATGCACCAAAGACAAATTCCTTGTGTGTCCGATCACACTTGGCCAATAAACTATTCTATTCTATTCTATTCTATTCTATTCTATTCTATTCTATTCTATTCTATTCTATTCTATTCTATTCTATTCTATTCTATTCTATTCTATTCTATTCTATTCTATTCTATTCTATTCTATTATTTATTCTATTCTATTCTATTCTATTCTACTCTACTCTACTCTACTCTACTCTACTCTACTCTACTCTACTCTACTCTATTCTTTTTTTTTTGACAACTTTGACAACTTTAAGACTTGTGGACTTCAACTCCCAGAATACCCCAGCCAGGACCTTTAGCCCTGTAACTCTTGTACCCAATGGGCAATCCTTAGTCTGATAGAACCCATTTGATGGAGAAGCTAAAACTTAACTCATCTAAGTTGTTTACTCTCCTCCACTCTCTTGTTTTCAGAGTTTTGCTTTTCAGCATACCCTTTTCCTAATTTGCTTGACCTTATTTCTGCTCTGGCTGGCTATTTCTCTTTATAATTTATTTCTCTATTTATCCTCCAATCATAGGGGCCAATCACACTCAACCTCCGAAAGAAAAAGACTTGTGACCTCAGAATAAAAGAATATCAAACATGTTGCATTTCTCTCCCATTCTCCCCACCAAATTAAGTAAATCCTGAGATCAGCAAATTCCTTCCAGTTAAAAAGCCAAAGAAAAGTCAGAGCGGTAACAAATATCTCACTTCTGGGTTATTCTTTCCACATTCCTTTTAAAATATTCTTCTGATGGTCTGTTTTGGCTGATTTTCAGGAGTAAAGAAGTAAGACAATATTGTTTTGCCCAAAGTAAGAACAACATGGCAATAAAACTTCCCCCAGCGCTACAGATACAATACAGAGCCTGCTGTAGGCTTAGGCTGAATAGCCATTGGTTTAGGGTGCAAAAGCTTAGGGAGAACTAATGGTGGCCCTCCTTTTGAATCATTTGAATAAAAATGCAGATCTTGAATTCAGTGGGGACTGGGAGCAACAATCAATATGAGCTAAGAGTGCCATACAGCCTTAAACTGGCACTGAATAAATATCTGGATGTTTATGCTTAATTCAGGTGAAATACAAATCTGGATCCAAGATGGCGCCGCCGAAGGCTGCCTCAGTGAAATGCTCTCTAAATAGTATGTTTACTCTTCAGTTATGCATTCAATAGCTTTCAGTCCCATTAAAAAATCACCATTTGATTACAGGTAAGTCCTCGATTTACAACAGTTCATTTAGTGACCATTCAAAGTTACAACAGCACTGAAAAATGTGACTTCTGACCGTTTTTCACAGTTATAACCTTGGCAGCATCCCCATGATCATGCGATCAAAATTCAGACGCTTGACGACTGATTCCTATTTATGACCGTTGCTGTGTCCCAAGGTCACATGATCACCTTTTGCGAACTTCTGACAAGCAAAGTCGATGGGGGAAGCTTGATTCACTTAGCAACTGGGTTACTAACTTATCAGCTTTAGTGGTTCACTTAACAACTGAGGCAAGAAATGTCGTAAAATGGGGTAAAACCCACTTAACAAATGTTTAACTTAACAAAAATTTTGGTTGTAAGTCGAGGACTACCTGTATACAGGGGTGGGTTCTACTTACCTATACTACCGGTTCGCAACGGGGCATGCGCAGAAGCATTTTCATGATGTCAGGGTCAGTGGGCGGGGCCTCCCGCCAATTTTACTACCCGTTCTATAGAACCGGTGCGAACCGGGAGCAACCCACCACTGCCTGTATAGCATTTGGGGATTTCTGGAACAAGACTTCGTACAGCAGGGGAAGCACTGAGTCCCAGGATTTCAGGTATTTAAACTTTCATGTTTATAGTGGTTTCCTTATGTTTCCTTCCAATGTATTGGCTAATATATTTTGATTTAATGAATGTGTTATTCAGTTAAATAGTGGTCTATGCCAGGAATATGCAAAACAGACAATGCTCAGAAACTTACTAGGACAGTCAAGGGGATACACAGGTGGGTAATCAGTGGAAAGATTTTAAATATACATAAGATGATTTTGAAATACGAGCCAGTCTCAGCTCTCTTTAGTCCGAAATATCTAAGGGAGCAAAAGAACAGGATATACAGTACATGTGTTGATTTGAAAGGAGAAAATGCTCACAGTTGCTGTTCATTTCCAAACAGCAAGTGTGAAATTTCTCCTGTTTTGCCATGACCAGTGCATGAAATTGCTGATCATTTTCTTTATTTTACTGAAGGCCTCAATTATAAGTTTAGGCTTAGGAACTGCGAATTCTGGCTGGCATGGAAATTTAGTTTGGGGATGATTTGCTTGGATCTGTATGCATGCCTTGCAGGGTGCTAAACTTACCTTTATAGTTCATATTAAGGCTTCGACTGAAGTAGAAAACCCACTGGCTTCTGCCATTTTCTCAATAAACGAGTAATCTAAGCCTGTGGCTCCCTGCTGACTCTCTTGAGGCTCTTGTGTGCCGGTATAATCCCTGAACACAAGACCAGCACACGGTTTCCGCGTGAGGCACCTGCTTTCTTTAATAATAGGAAAGGAGGTTGGCTAAATCATCACTGTTATTGCTCTGCTAACTTCATATCCACAGCCTAGAGAAGCTTTAGACATTTCACAGAAATAGAAACAGATTTCGCACATCCAGTTTTGCATTTGTAATGTAATTAACAAAGGGACAGTGTCGGCATTCCAATGTAAAGGTAACTTTAGATCACAGTAGGCGCAAGGCTAGCTGGTTGTTGTGAGATTAGGGCTTTGTTCCCATCACCATGTTCACAACTCCACAGGTCTTCCCCTGATTCCAATTCTGAAAAGCTGGCTAGGCAACACAATTCTTTGGATTCCCATATTTCATACATACTTCGTTATGCTGCTCCAATAATGTAAGGAGGTTCATTTATTTAGGCTATTCAAGAAACATAGACCCTTGGTGGCGCAGCAGACTAAAGCACTTTTAAGTAACACCAGCTGCCTGCAATTACTGCAAGTTCAATTCTCACCAGGTTCAAGGTTGACTCAGCCTTCCATCCTTTCGAGGTAGGTAAAATGAGGACCTGGTTTGTGGGGGCAATAAGCTGACTTTGTATAAAAAAAGAACACCGCTTAGGGGCCCCCCGAAAGCCCTACTAAGCAGGTATATACAAAAGTATGAAGGCTATTGTTTAATGCATAGTAAGCCGCCCTGAGTCTCCGGAGAAGGGCAGCATATAAATCGAACCAATAAATAAATAAATAAATAAATAAACATAAGGAAGGAAAACCGATTTTTCAATCATGTCCTTAATTCAGGTTTTGACCTAACTAACTTTTTTGTCTTACCTCTGAATTTTTGCTGTTTTCCTCTTCCACAGAAAGCCCAGTGATAACGTTCTATTATTACACAATTACAAAAGGTTCAATGATGATTATGATTCCATATTATGTTATTAGGGATGATGAGACTGCTGAAGTTGTTTGTTAGACAATGAGATTAATCAGTTTCTACTTTTCTGCACGATGTGAGTATGGTATGTTCCATCTTGGGAAGGTAACCCAGTCTACTAACAGACGAAGACAAACCAATATCCTTTCCATCCGCATTCTTATTTTGTGCGGCAATAAGATTAATTTAACTAGAATTATAGCAGCACTTTTTCTTTGGAATAAAGTGAGGACAATAGCAGTGGCAGCTACAAGAATCATGCAAATCAGTGAAAGAATTCATTTTTTTTTACTACCGGTTCTGTGGGCGTGGCTTGGTGGGCGTGGCAGGGGAAGGATACTGCAAAATCTTCATTCCCACCCCACTCCAGGAGAAGGATACTGCAAAATCCCTATTCCCTCCCCACTCTTGGGAGAAGGATATTGCAAAATCTCCATTCCCACCTCATTCTGGGGCCAGCCAGAGGTGGTATTTACTGGTTCTCCGAACTACTCAAAATTTCCGCTACCGGTTCTCCAGAACCTGTCAGAACCTGCTGAATAGCACCCCTGATGCAAATGATGCATGGGAGAAATAGCTGCATGTCTGTCTATCTGCCTGAGTCTTTCTTGCATCAAAATCCATCGAGGATGAGAAGAATGGAATGGAGGTGTCACCATTCTTCCAATCAGTTCTTGGCTAGCAAACCCAGCATAATGGTATGTTGGGAAGACCTTGGGACACAAGGGAAAAAGATGCTGCCTGGGGAATGGTCAGATAACAGAAGCCGTAGCCCTCAGCTGTATAATGGAAAAAGAAAGAGAGTCAGAAGGGACCTTAATTTCGCAGGCTGTAACAGAGACGGTGGGAGAATTGCAAGATTCTGTTAAGGTAGCCTTACAATAATGTAGTATTATCTCAACTGGTCGTGTTTCCTGTCTAATCTACCTGGGAAAGCTGACCCAGAGAGACTATATTTTGCCCTTCTTAGAACTTCTTCAAGACCTCAAAAGCTCACCTCTCCAAGTCCACTGCCAAAAAAGAAGCCGGGTTGGAGCAGCGTTTGAAACTTTGCCAGTTCTCTACAGCCTGAAATTATTAGTAGTGTTTGTGACACAGCACAGACAAATCATTTGGGTATTGCAGTGAAAACTGTAACTCTAGGCCAAGGTGGGGTCTCTTGAGATGCGTGGTTAATCTGGGAGCTCCATTTTTTGTTATGTCAGAAATACATTGTTTTACCTTTTGGAACTCCTCCTGACAGTGTAAACGGGAGGCGATCTGTGCATCTGCAATGGTTACTAGAGAAGAAGAATATTGAAATATTGAATCAGGGGCTGACCCTGGGTTCCCCCCCCCCCCACAGGGACAGTGTGATCACCAAAGGGTAATAGGCGAGTCAAAAAATATGAAATGCTGGAAAAACAAGCCTCAACACGAAGTAACACATCCTTAGTTTTGGCACTTATTTGGGGCAGCAAAAGATCTAAATTGAATTATGGGGTTGTATAATCCATTGGAAGGGAACAAGACAAGGCATGCTACAATTCATTTGCTCATTGTATCACAAAGGCAACTCGTTGGGCCTTGCTGCTTCCTGGTGCATCCTTCACCCCCACCCCCACCCCAAGTACTAACATATTTGTTCTCTGAGGTTCTGCTGAATCCAAAGTTTTCTTCCCCTCTTGTCCCTCACCCTCGAGCTTGCTTTGCCAGACAGCTGGTTGGCAGCATTTTTATCCGGATTGGCTGCATCCACTTCCAGTAGTACAGCTTGCAATGCAGACTTTGCTCTGTTCATTTTCAAAGCTGGGTGTTTTTTTCCCTCGATTTTATCCAAAAATAAGGATTTTTTTCCCCCATATCTAAAAATGAAAATAACTTTAATTAATAAATGGTTTAACATATTTACTTCAGATCAACATGGTTAGCGTAGTAATATGTTGCCCCTATTTGTGTTTGTAGCAAGAATGTACAAAAATGAGATAATGACAGGGAGAAATCTGGCAGAATATAAGAAAGAAATACCAAAAGTACTGCATAGCCCCAGGGACATATAATTGAACATGAAAACTTTTTATGTATTTCTGAACAATTGTAGAAAAGAAATCATTTTTCCTTTTTCCTGAGCTGAGCACAGTTGTTTTTAGATTAAAATTGGCCTTTAATATAAATTATTAAATTGATATTAATGGGCTTAATTAATTAATTAATTAATAACCCAACGGATAATGCTGCAGTTATAAATAATAGCCATCCCTTTGTATTATGTGTGTTATAAGTTTAGCTACAGGTATTTCTCACAATTTCTTTTAACCACCTATGGGGCAAAGACAAATTTTGGAATAGATTTCAGTATTTATTTACTATAAATCTAGACAAGATGGGCAGCATATAAATCTAATAAATACTTCCTTTGCTATTCATCCTATTTTGACCAGGCTTTCACATGAAAGTTGAAAGAAGGACTAGAGAGAAAAGAAACCTGTAAATAGTATTAAATTTTATCTGCAACATACAATTAAGTTTTTTTGGGGGGGCGGTTGTGACTAGCTCATGAGGCAGTATCTTTACTATGAAGATGCTCAACATTATGGATAACCACTGAAGGGCAGAGCTATGGTTATGTTGTAACTGTGATTAAAACCAACTCCTTGGCTGATTATGCTTTGGCTAATTTTATTCTACATGTAACTTGAACATATCGTAATTAAATCTTCATGTTTGGTTCCAGTTTTGGTTTGGAGACCAAAAAGCAAGATGCAAAATATTTTTATAAAATGATCTAGCAGCCAAAGTGTTTCTCAACCTTAGGAACTGAAGATTGGTTGGCTGGGGAATTCTGGCAGTTGAGAAGTCCACACATCTTCAAGTTCCCAAGGTTGAGAAACACAGGCATGAAAGATTCCTCTGCGCTGGTTTTGGTTTTGAAAACGGTGGGATATTATTCACTTTTCTCATATATCATGTTTAGCTTGAGCCCTGAATCCAAGGCAAGTAGATTTTTTTTCACATGGCCTTGCATGGTATCTGGGAAACATCGCTTCTTATGGTCTCTTATTACAGTTAATGTAGGTTTTAAAGCAGGACGGGAACATTTAAAAATCAGATTTACTGTCTCTAGCCAATGTTAAGTTTCACATTTCAGAGACGCAGGAAATGGTGAAAGCCTGCTCAACGATTCCTTCAGAAAATGTCCTAAGAGAGAGTCAGAATGTATGTTCTGAACTACAAGGATAAGGCTGACTCACTTTTCCATGTACGCCACAGGACACCACACACTGCAAGAAAGCAAAAGGAACAGTGTTGGTAGAGAAGAAAAACAGTGGTTGCTATCTTTATTGTCTGCAGTTTTCAGCTGAGGTGAAGCTATTTTTAAGTTGAGTGGTGGGTGAAGGAAAAGTGAAATGGTTTCACATACAGCAGCTTCATTACATCCCTGTGAGAGCTGTTCTATATATAACATTATCATTGTAGCTGTGCTGAAAGGAAAAGCATTGAATTCTCCCACCAAGTCTTTTTATTTTCATTACAGGTGCTCTAACAACCCTTGGATTAAGTGAGAACTGTGAAGTTTACAATAATGCATGCTTAAATTACAATTTCAGAATGGATAGCACTCAAATGAGACAGGTTGAGCCTTGAAGTTTTCAAGATCAGTGCTTTAAGAAATAGCCATTATTTTTCTTTGACAGGGAATAATGTTTCCTTGAGAGCCTTGAAATGGCTCTCAAAAGTTTGAACGATGTTTCTGAGAATATTGGGGTCCTCCATATCCTTAGCCAGAACTCTCAGATAAAAAAAAATTAATACTAGAGGAAGAGCACCCTGAAAATTTATCTCCTGTTTCAAGTACCTGGGAATATTGAGGAATCGTTCTTGGCTCTTATTTAGCTCAATCAGATTTAAGTAACACCATACCCCAGCTAAACACACATAGTGGCATAGTCTTCTACTCCTTTCTGCCTTTCAAGTCGGTTGGATTATAATTCTAAGACTTTGGTCCTATTCTAGAGATTTGTGGAGTTGTGTACATCAGAAGGGTCTAAGTTGTTGTTAGGCTGTTCCTTCAAGGCTTATTCGGGGCCAACTTAAATTTGGCCTCCGATTTCAAGGCCATTCAGCACTGTTATATAACAGATTGTTGTCTGTACCATTAGTCTCCTATTTTTTATACTGCTTTGCTATATTTTGTCTTGCTCTGGATTGTGTAGCTTGAATGTGAATGTGCGTGAGGCAAGCCACTTTTGGCCTCTTGGAAATGTGATGGAAGTATATAGAGTTTAAGTATTTAAATTAAAAAAAAATAAGACAATTGAGAAGAGTTTATGTATTCACTTGTTCTTTCAAGAGCTGGAAGGTAAAGAGCCCACTCAGAAAAGTGAATTCTTTAAGGGCTGAGATTTTTCAGACAGGTTTGAAAACTGCCATGTTTTTTCCCCCTTGAAACGAAGCAGTGAATCAGCAGTGATTTGGGCAGGTTCCCAAGCACAGAGTCAAAAGCCAAGCGCTGGGGGCTTTTAAGGTGTGCTTCTTTTTCTGTACTTTTAAATGAAAGACAGTAGCTTTTATTTTTTTTTGTCAGCTCAGTTCCTTGTATCATAGGGAAAGCAGTAACCTATTCAGGGCTGGCCAGAATGTAACAGGGTAACTGGATTGGTGGATGCTTCTAGCAGCTTAGAGATGATTTCATTGATATTTGCTGTATCAAATATTACATGCATGTAATATGCATGTAAACATGTATGTTTCCAAGCAAAAGCATTGCAAATAAAAAGATTGCTAATCTCAAGGAAATGGATGCTACAGGAAGAGGAAGCGATTTTCCCAGTAGGTGGCAAAGCTCTTGAAAGGACGAGCTAAATCCAGAAGCAGGGTTGGGAGAGGAAAAACAGCAGGGTGCTGTGTTACTTATATTACAGAGCATGTTTATCCTGATTCTCCAGCAAAGAATTTAAATATATAAGGCACATAAAATATTTATCCTGCAAATGAGTACTCCAGCTTTCTTTGGGCTTCTGCTGAGTCTCACTTTATCTTTTTGGTTTACAGTTCAGGTTCCTTGCTAGGTAAACATTGATGTAGCTGCCGGAGGACTTCTGCGTAAAAATAACCAGTTCATATGGTTACCTCTAAGATTTAAGGTTCAGGTCCTCTTTGTTGCAGCGGAATAAGCAACTATTCTTCCGAATATGAAGCTGATCAGATAGATGAAAAATGTCCTGCCATTTTCCTAACTTGAAACTTGAATGGCTGTTTGCTGTCTGTTGAGAATTAGCCAACTGGCAAATTACATCCTCTTTAGTATTCCTTGAACCAGAGCAAAACAATATTGCCGTGCATGGATTGGGTATAGAGTCAGAGTTACCATTAAATAACATGTGAAATTAAGAATAGTATGCAATAATTTGCACATTCTGTTAAATTTTCTTTCTTTGGTATTGGAACGTAGATCGATCTCATCCAGTCTGTTGGTCATTGTGGCATTCTCCAAACTTTCTGACATAGTTTGTTTAGAACCTTTATTGCTTTTCTTTGCCTGTCATATTTCTGTATATTTCTGTAGCTATACCATCTTTTTTTTATCGCTGTCCACTTGACCAGGGTGCTGATCTTCTAGTATTAGAAGTTCTTGTCAATTGAAAATATCTTTTAAGCTATTTGGATGCTGACATCTCTACTATATAGAATTTCAGTGTACTCTTTAAATCTTTGTGCTATATTCTTTCCAAAAGTTACTATCTGTCCAGTAGCATCCTTTAGCATGTCAATTCATACTTGGAGTATCCTGAGATTGGAGATTTTTTGAAATACTTTCCCCATTTTTCCTTGTCTATTTCCATCTTCAGTGTCTTTACAGATGTTGAGATACTGTTTCTTAACAGCTCTCTGAAATTCTTCCCCCCCCCAAGACCTTTATCTTTCTTGGTGTTGGCTTCTTTTCTTTTCAAATTCTGCTGTTTGCTCGGATATCCACTTTACTTCCTCTTATATGTTGTTTTTTAGCAATCTTTTTTTCACATTGACGTTTAACAATTGCTTTGATTTCATTCCACAGTTCCTTTGGTTACCTGTTAATCAGGTTCAAGACATCAGAGCAAATCCTGGAACATCGTGACCACTTTGAAAATGGTGGTTATATACTCAAAATTATATAATGGAAATTGTTTGGCTTTTCCTTTAGCTTGACTTGAAATTTGTACATGAACTGTTCATAATCTGTTCCACAGCCAGCCTTTTGACCTGGAAGTGTGCTTAATTGCAATTCTTAGCTTAACTGTTTGCAGTCATTCTGATATGAGCTAGAGATGACAGAAGATTTTATTTTTTTTTGTATACATAGGTTTTGGGATATTAATTGTATTTAAGAACTTTACTCATAGACAATAATTCTTAAGCACTAACAAAATACGCACAGTGAAGTCATGAGGCAAACTCAATTCTTTTGTATTTGGGTCAAAATATACAATAGAAGTACAGGTAGTCCTCGATTTATTACGACAATTGAGCCCAAAATTTCTATTGCTAAGTGAGACATTTGTTAAGTGAGTTTTGCCCCATTTCATGGCCTTTCTTGTCACAGATGTTAAGTGAATCACTGCAGATATTAAATTAGTAACATGGTTGTTGAGTGAATCTGACTTCTCCATTGACTTTGTTTGTCAAATGGTCACAAAAGGTGATCACATGACCCTGGGACATTGCAACCATCATAAAAATGAGTCAGTTGCCAGGCATCTGAATTTTGATCATGTGACCATGGAGATGCTGCAATGATCATAAGCGTGAAAAATGGTTATACATCACTTTTTTCAGTGCTGTTGTAACTCTGAACGATCACTAAGTGAATTGTTGTAAGTCGAGGACTACCTTATATAATGAGCAGATAATTCATATTTCCACCACTTGTCCCTCTGCTTTCCCCCTCTGTGGACAGCCATTGCCTGTACTTCAATAAATAAAATGTGGTTACACACTGTGCAGTAAGTATAGTTTATAATCTGGGCCTTTGGCTAAGAGGTGTTATTCAGTTGTATATAATCACTGTTGTACCTCTGGAGAAATTCTGCAATGCTGAAACATTTCTACTCTAGGTTCACTACTATTTGACAAATGACACAATGGAAGAAAAATCTACTCTGGCCATTTCCTGTTCTCTGATATATCCTCATATCATTGCAAGATAAATGTATAAGCCTTCCTAATACCTTTTAAAGACTGCAACGTCTAGTCTTCTTTTACTTAGACCTTTTCCTTTCCCCCCAGAAAATAAATCCTGGACTTCATATAATATAAATAGCTAAATACTATAGAATGTCTGATAACAGGATTTTTCTACCTATGCTGAACTCCATCAATATCATGCGCCATTTCCATTATCTTCTATGAAACACTTATTGGAATTTTCTGCCATTAACATTTCCGATATACATTATCTGTTATGCATAATGGATAATGTGCCTGAATAAAAGAAAATCTCCAGTAAAAGTAGTAAGTGCCTTGTAAATCAGAAGTATCAAGTGTGTAATGTTATAATCCCATTATATATTTTTTTAAAAAAAGAACCATACATGAAATGCTGTTACATTATGGAATTTACATTCCAGCCAGCCACTCTCTTCCATATATTTGTTATAAATACTTTGTAGAAACAGTTTTCCTATTTTCAAAGTCTCATGTACCATTCACCCTGCTCAAGAAAATAGGAAAAGGCCAACCCAAAACCAAATTTCTCCATCAAAAAGGCCCTCTGATCCCCTTTCAGCTTTAACAATAATATGCAGGAACTTTCCCATAAATTCAGCTTCATGGGCTGAAGGTAACAGGAAGGAACAACTAAGTTCTCTGTCATTTTGTTTTATTTAATTTCTTATCTATTCTTCGCAAATACAGTAGGTTGGGTTCTCAACATCAATAACAATATCAAATTGTTTCATTGAGAACCCAACATACCTTTGAACCAAAGATTTGAGAGTGCACATTCAATGTCGTGTCAGCTTGACTAAGAGCTGCTTGAAAGCCTTTTTAGACATGCATTTTCCAGCTGAAAATAATAGCTGTTAGAGGAATGCAACCTTTCGCGATATGTTTTGATGCCATTTTCTTCACTCTCTCTGAATCAGAAATTACATAGCGAAAATTGCAGGTTTCTTATGTTCTTTGTAATTATGCTAGAGAAATTCAGCTGCACGATTTTAGGAGGCTCGGGAGCTACCGGGGTACATTTTTTAAAAAGAGTTTTGTTTCTAGGTTTGTTTTAATATGGGGGACATACTTTCTGATGTTACCCTGATCTCAATATTTTGGGGATGTTTCATTCCCCATCTCCAAAAAGACTGGCTTTTTTTTTTTGAAATCCTTGCATTGTTTCAGTACTACAAATTCTTTCCAATATATCTCAGCTTCCAAAATTGTTAGAATTGGGATAGTCCCCAGATTACTATGGTTTTGTTTTCAGTAATGTTTCCTCTCCTATTCTGGCAAATTCTAAGGCTGCCTGGTTGCCCCCGGCATAAATAAGTTCCAAGATTTCTTGTTGCTATCAAAGGTCACTATTTTCTCAAAGATGCATTTATTTCATGTAAAGCTCCTGTGGCTCTTTAATTTATGAAATAGCATCAGAAGCATAGTTTTCAAACTGAGTCACATTCATACTATTGTAATTCAAACAGGGGGGCACCATCACTTGGTTAATATTCAAATAATTGTTTTTGAGAAGGTTATTCAATAAAATGACTTTTATTAAATAACGTAGTTTGTAAACAGGTTCACTTAAATCTATGGTATGTCCATAGTAAGTCCAAACCTTCTTATGCTTGCACAAATGTATTCTTGATTTCTTTCCTTGATAGGCAGATGCATTCCTAGGCTAGGATTTTGAACATGCTCAGATCTGTTCATCCATCTACTGTACATTTCTCAAATTACTTTTCTTCGAGTTCCCTCCTCCTGGAATATAAAATGGGAGGAGATGTCTAGCTTGCCATGATTTGACTGGCAGTTCAATTACCCAGTCATCAGAGGACTGTCTGCCTCTTCAGAGTTCATGATACTTTCTAATGTGAGTTCAGCAGCTGGAAAGCTAACACAAACAGTGTTCCCATTTAAAGCAAAGCAACGCCAAGCCATTAAATGAGAAGTCCCTGAATGAGTGGAAGACATGTTTTCAATGGGCTTGATCCAGAGATATTTGTGTCCTTGGTCCAGGTCTGTTATTAATTTATTTTGAAACACTGGAACTAATTAGTCATCCAGTTCATTATTTCAAAAGGATACACTGATGGCATTCTGCAGTAACTAATTCAGTGCCAGTCAAATGCAGCCAACTTTGGATGATCATTATATTCCTCACATATATCAAGATAAAAGCATATTAAAGACAGAATAAGAGTAGAAAGGAAGAACATCCAGGAGTTGCTTAATGAATTCATACATTGTCCATAAACTGAAGCTGAGTGAAAAAAAATGAATCGCTCAAACAACTTGGTTGTCTTAATCTGACGTTCTCCACATTGGCTGATCAGTGTTGGCTATTGTCCTTGTTTCAAATGTTGAAAAACAGGCCAACCGTGATGATATTCTGGGCAGCATTTTTTGTTTTATTCTGTGCCATATCATAAATGAGTTTAGTATCTACATATGTGCACACTGCAAAACTCATTACTCTTTCAGACAGTATTGTAATAATCACTAATGCTGCTATTTTGGCCAATCTTTCCGGTGGATGCTGAAGGTTAACTGCACTGTGCATCGTGATGTCGTACAAAGCAGAGATTCTTACATAAGTACATAAATAAAATAATTGCTTTTGAGAAGGTTATGTATTTCATGGACTTTTTTTTTCTTCATTATTTGGTGGCATAAATGCATATATAAAGCCTTTTAAAGGTTTTCATTAGATTAGCATGGTATTTCCTCCATGGCAATTACTTCATTCTTCAGGAGGATTACTGGTATTACGAACAGTTTTTTTTTCTTGTAGAAATGTTTTACAAAGTGTTACAGACAATATTATTCTCATTTACACACTCTTGTTTGTTTCTGAAAATGTGTGACAAAAGCATTCCTAGTATTTTCTCATATTGTGGAAGGATCATGCCTTTTGATCCATAATAATTGTTGACAAAAATGATTGACTTTTGGAATGAGAGAATAATCGGACACCGTTAATGATAAGAGAATACAGTATATTTACAAAGCAACATGTTTGGTGAGTAGTGATTGATCTGTATTCAGTTGCATAGACACTGTACTTAGGAGAAGTCTGATGCAAATAAAGCAGGTCCCCTGAGTGGAGATAATCATGGCTGCATACTTTTCTGAATGGAGACATCTGCTCTAAATGAATAAGTATCTACAGGTGTTCCTACACTCTGCAGTTAAAGAAAAATGAGGCTAATAATTTTGATATCAATTACCTTATGTAACATTGTTCGTGGGGGGAAAAATTGGAAGCCCTTGCAGTCTGTTATAACTAAGGATGTATTTTGACTGTTTGAATATGGTGACATTTCCAAAATGAATCACTGAGAATATAATGGTGGTTGAAAACAATACTAATGGCAACTTGGCAAACATTCCATTCATTTAAACCTCAAACCAAAAAAGTGAAGTAAACTCATTCAGACATATTGTCCAGCATCGTAGAAGAAAGAAGGTCCATCATGTTTGGCTTGATTCTAAACTTCAATGCAGTTTCAATCTTGATCTCTATCTTTGGATCATTGAGTCATATGGTAGAATTGGGATCAGAGAAGGAGAAATGGAGGATAGTCAGTTTTAGTGATCTAGTATGTCAGAGTGCACACAGCTTTACTACGTGAGACAATCCAGGAGCAATAACAGCAAACAGAGGTTTGTAAGAAATAGTGGTTTTATCTACAAAAGAATATATACTATCCATGCATGTACTATAGGCAGGAGTCAAACAATCAGTAAATTACAGCAGGAAAGAACACATGCAAAAGAGATATGCCCTAACAGGGCCTCTTCTTATTATACAGGCTCTTAAAGGGATAACGGTCAAAAACCTTGCTGACTCATTCCCGTCATTACATCAGTGTATCATCGTAGCAGCTGATCAGCCCTTAAATCACTACCCTAACATATTAGATTATAAATATAACCCTTGTTCATTGGTATTTCAATACAGTGTTTCCAAGATTAGAAGTCCAGCAAGGAACCCAAGATTCAGAGTTAGTGAATTTCCAGATCATCTGAATTCAAGGGAATCCCTCAACATTTCCATCTGTGCCTTCCTAGATTTTAGATAGCCTGCCCATTAGCTGAGAACTCTTTGAGGTTGATTCTTCTATACTCCATGAAGTTTTCCAACCACACACAGTTTGGGAAAAAAATCTTGAATGAGTTGGGCCATTTCCTAAACTTTGATTTGGCCTTCAGACTGAATCTTATGGTCTGCTCATATTCCTGATACAAATCATAATGAAAGGATGGTTCTTTCTATTTGTCAGAAGACAAATTATATTCATAGTTATTATTCATAGTTGAGCTCCAATATTCAAATCAAATAATCTGTATCTCAAAGTGGCATGAAAATATCTTATTGATAAGAATTGATATTAGGATAACTGAGGACTGAGATAGCTACACTTATTAAAATGACTGATGTCTACAATCCAGTCAAGAACTTCCTCAGTCCTGTACTGAATATGATTGTTCAGGGAAATGGAATTCTGGAACACAGCAATGAAATAGCTATCCTATCTTATTGATGTAATCTAGAAATATCTGAATGAAAAAGTGTTTTTGTGCTTTCTCTGTGTTAATAATCTTTAGAGGCATATATTCAAAGCTATAATGTATTTTTTTTTCCATTTGCAAAAGCTAATCCTAAATGTATTGGCTAGGATTTTGATAAATTATTTATTCATACATAGTCTGCTTTTTGTTTACCACTGGAAATTACCCAACAGGAGATTCATACAAAAAGCTTCTAATGCTAGGGTCAAAAGACAATGTACAGCTATTTCATCTTTTCTTTTTTAGAGTGATAAGAGAAGAAAAGAAGAAACAGCAGGGAAACACTAGAGATTTTCAAATGGAAAGACAACATTTGGAAAGTCAATGACCTCTATAAACCTGTGTGAATGAGCCAAAGCAATTACACAATAAAAGCTTGTGTAAACACATCTATGAATGAAAGCAGTGGCCTTATGAGCATTCTTTTAGAAAATATATTTTAAAGTTGGATTTAGGATTAGTGTATTTTGTATCACTTTTCAAAGACTGGTATTGTGGATGACTAGTTAACTCATCCCTAATCCCAATTCCAATCCTAACCCTAAAGATTTGTTAAAGCATATAAATACCTCTCCAAAGCAGGTATATACAGGCTTTTCTCCTGAATCAGGAGTGAGAAAGAGTTTAAGAAGGGATACCTACCGTACTGCCACAAAGAGATGTCTTAAGCTCATAGTTCATTCTTCTGAATTCAGTTAGAGATCCATCACCTGAGGTAAACTAATTACTTTAACTTCGGTCCAGTTTAAATGTGACAGATATGTTAAAAAGTTATCCATTCAGTGTTGTATGTGTTCAGTGTCTTATGTAAAAAAAAAGAATCACTTACACATGCACGTTTAAAAATACAGAAACAATTTGTCCTAAAAGTTGCCGCAGTAAGCCAACTTGAGAATATGATTTGCAAAGGTTGTATGTTAAATATATCATATGAATAAAATCACCCATATTTAGATACTCCTCAGGAACTATGACTAATCATGATTGCTCTTCTATCTAAAATGTACATATTTTGAACCACACTTAGTTTTAGAGTTGGCATAATCACAATGGGAGTATCCAGACATATTATTTTCAGCATTTCTGAGGGATGGAGGGGCCTTGCCTCCAGATCCAGGTCCAGTTTTATCTGTGCCCCAACAGTTCTCATCTATAGCTGATTTCTTACTATCACATAACCATTGTATGTGTCTCCTGGTCCATATAACAGTTCTGCCTATTCTGTTTCCCTTTCCCATTCATTCTAAAACTGTATGTACAAACAATTTTTTTCCCCTTGACAGAATATTGCACCACCCATCTGAGCTGAAAATGTATTAGCTATAAGGCATCATAAATTTATTTTCTGCTACAGCGACCAACTAAAATAGCTGCCTTCTTTGGAAATGTTAAAATCAGGCCTTGAAGCAAATCTAGAATTGTTCACTTGTGTCTTTGGTCACACAAAAGAAGACATGCCCCATTTATAATAACACTTTTGGATTAGAATTATGCTAGAAATCTGGTGCAAAGCCCATAGGGACTGGACAGAACTCCTGGCTAGTAATTCTCACACCATAATATTAAAGATATATTTGTGCGATACGGTGCAATACTACTTGATACTGATATTGAATCAGAGTTAGAAGAAGCATCAAGGGAAATCTACATCACTACTCTTGATGAATAAGTCTATAGCTACAGAAAATTTAAATTATGATTTTAAAACATTCTTAGGATGGACATTCCTGGAATTGTGCATGTTCAGAATGTTTAACAGGTAGTTCTAAAGATTCCTGTTGCATAAAAATTGATTTACAAATAACTGAACCCCAAAACCTTTACCGTTATAGGAAATCCAAGAGAAACATATTGATTAAAATCCTTTCAAATACAACTGCCCTCTTCTTCTTGATGTTAAATACCAGAAAGGTTATTTTTCTGAGTCTACCTCTGAAAAAAATACAACATGGTGCTAGAGTATGAAAGAAAAGGCTCATTTCAGATTATACAGTGAGAATTTTCCAGGACTAGGAGAGAGAGAAAAAAACCCCAACCCAATGCATCTTCTAGAATCAGGAAGTAATCAGAATGTGTTAAAAGTTTTGTTTTAATTCTGGATGGGCTCAGGCTTGGTGCAATTACTTTCACAACTATTTTTTCTGTAAGGCTTAGTCTCCCTTTTGAATAAGTTTGTTTACATCGTGTGTACTTGTGTGCCAGAGTCAATTTGCTCTACCAGTTAAGGCACCAAGGTAGAAACCAGGAGACTGAGTTCTAGTTTTGCCTTATGTATGAAGCTGGTTGACTTTTAGGCTAGTTACATTTTCTCAGTTCTTCCCACCTTGTTGTTGCGGAGAAAATAGGAGAAGGAACTAATACTGCAGTGGTAGGTATCAATTTTTTTTACTACCGGTTAGTGGGCATGGCATGGCTTGGTGGGCATGGCAGGGAAAGGATATTGTAAAATCTCCATTCCCACCCCACTCCAGGGAAAGAATACTGTAAAATCTCCATTCCCACCCCACTCCAGGGGAAGATTACTGCAAAATCCCTATTTCCTCCCAATCAGCTGGGACTTGGGAGGCAGAGAAAAGATGGGGGCGGGGCCAGTCAGAATTTTTACTACCGGTTCTCCGAACTACTCAAAATTTTCGCTACCGGTTCTCCAGAATTGGTCAGAACCTGCTGCAACCCACCTCTGGAATACTGGATATATTCGATGCCTTGAGTTATTATAACAATAATAAAGGTGGGATAAAAATAAATATTTCTTTCTCAGTACAATAGCCGTCCAGTTTGCTTCTTGCTAATAAAATGAATACTGTTTTGAAACAAACACTTTTGTGAGAATTGTATTTTGGTAACAAGCATCCAACACACTTCTCCCCAGGTCATGGCTATGGTGTTTCCTCCCATCTTCCAGGTGTACACGGTGAATAATCAGGCCTTGCCATAACTGGGCTTTTAGGCTGTTATAATGATCATAGTTATTTTGGGATACTTGGTTGAGGGCATTATGAATTTGTCTTGGTTCTCACTGGGAACCTTTTTCAGATCAATCTTAGGAGGTCTATTGTTTGTGGTTATTTTCTTTTCTAAATATGGAAGCCAGCATATGTTAGTGTTGGTATACACAGAATAAATAAACTACATATTTTAATAGATATGATTTTTGTGGGGGTTTATTGGTTTTGATTTTGATTGTTTTCACATTCCAGTCAATGATGAAGCATTATGTCTGCTGTGACTTGGACACTGATACAAAAATACAGAGTTACATAGGAGACAAATTCCTTGAGTAACTTATCACACTTGTATTCAATTCAAAAATAATAATGTAGAACTACATCTGCTAGTAAGTGGAAACTCCTGTTGCCTCTGAAGGATATACTTATGCCTCTTTTCATTTTATCTCTCTTTTTTTTTTCAGTCGGCTTGATAACCATGAAAATATTCTCTTATAAGGGCACTTCCGCACATACGTTCTCTATCACTGACTTCATCACCCAGTGCTGCCACACAAACATCTGTAAAAGCTGTGGCCTCTTTTGCCCTGGGTTAGTTTTTCCCGTGGAGGGAAGGAAAATATGCAAGGTGATCATTGTTGTGGGACCAAAAGAACTCCTTTGTTTAGCAAGGAGTGACTGGGGAAAAGCTAGAGTGGCATGGTGCTTTGGCTTCTGAGAGAGAAATCCCAGGAGGAGGTAGGATAAGGTGTGAGTTCCCATCAGCTGCCTGACATGTAACTCTGGAGGAAGCACTGCAGCATTATTGTTATAATGTTTTCTCTGATGGAAAGCTAAGTTAATCAGCTTTGTTCTCACTGACTTTACAGCATTATTGGGACTGTGTATGCAGAAGCCCCGAGACTGAGTGGACTCTTGAGAAAGTGAGTGATTTTATAAATAAATCCTCCAGAAGTTGTTTATGTATATGATTCTCCAACTTTGCAGTTTGGGTGGATTCAAACTGATTTGCCGTGGGAAATTCTTAACGAAGACTTACCTTTGGACTACTGTTGTGGGATTTTCCCGTGTTTAATAACTATACATATCTTTTTGCATCTCGGTGACAATATTTATTATGTGCTAATTGCAGCTATTCACAGGATAGCTGATTTGTGTTATCATACAATTAAGTTATCATGTATAGTTCCTTCTCATTCTACATGCTACAATAATTAGTACTTTGTTGAATGCAGAACTGATTACATAATACTTGGTCCAGATGACACTAGCTGTAGAGGTGGAACTTTTGTACTAAGCCTGGTTGCCCGGTAGAAGCAGATGTTTTCTTGGTAATATTCATTCATTCATTCATTCATTCATTCATTCATTCATGACATGAGACTCAAGTGGATTATTGAGGGCACCTTTCAGTAGTAGCTTTGAAGCAGTTCATAATTGTTTAACCCATGGAAATAGTTCTTCAAAATTGTTTTGCTGAACCAAATCCATGAATAGCACTCACAGAAAAATGAGACATTTTTCTATTAGGCATTAGACAGGGTTATGTTTCTTCTTGTAGTTGTCAATTAAGGATGGAATACAAAAATAACTGTTGTGCTGTATTGTATTCAAAAGAGCTCTCATTATTCCAAAGACCTTAACAGTCTTGATTGTGGAAGATAGTTTCCAAAGATTTTCCCTCCCAAAGCCCAAGTCTTCAAATGTGTTGTAACATGCAGGCAGAGGGAAGAGACATATAAATTTGCACCTTGATTTTACAATAAATAAGACTTGCATGTGATACACAGTAATTGCTGGAATTCTTTGGTTATAGTCTCATGAGCTTTTCTACAGAGTTTTCGTCCAAAGAAGACTGACAGAATCAGCTTCGAGAGAAGTGGGTTAGATGCTGTTCAATGAATTTGTCTAATTTTTTTAAAAAAATTGATTTATATGCCGCCTTTCTCCGGAGACTCAGGGTGGCTTACAATGCATTAAGCTAAGTTATATTGTCAGTTGCTTTTGAGAATCCAGACTGCTGCATATTCAAGATAAAAACTGGGTTTACAAAACACGGTTATTCTCAGTAAAATTGGATGACTTTGTTCCGCAGTCGCTTTATATCATAAAAAAAAAAAAATGTACTGAGTTAAGATGTGGTTGGTTATTTTGTAGTTTTATGTGCTGTGTGAATTTAGTCCAAATGCTTTTCAAAATGCTCTAAAATGTAGGGTTTTCCCCTGAAACTAATGATTCATGATATTGGCACAGGAAGAGTGTAATTCCCAAGCTTTTTTATTTACTTGTTTATTATTAAAAATACTATGCTGGTCATCAAAATAATTTTTCCCCAGGGCAGCTCAGTATGAATATGCATACTTGTAAAACTGCAACCCTGAATGCATAGATTAGGAAGGAAATTACAGTGAACTTTAACTGAATAAATATATTTAGAAATGAGCTGCCAGAAGTCCAGTTGTACACCTCAATATTCATACAAGGCTCAGTATGCCTTGGAGATAGATGTAATGTCTCATCAATACATCTTTATTTTATTACTGAATAAATCTGTGAGCCATTGGATCATCCTTTGAGAAAAAGGCAGTGTAGTCTGATGTGATCAGAATGAACATTAAATTTTAGCCTGAGCACATTGTTTAAAACCCAGTGCTGGACCGTATCATGATAATTTAAAAAAAGTGCATAGAAAATAATTGTAGTGGCAAATGGATTTCAATAATAAGTCAGTATTTACTTATCTTATCAGATAAATAGAACGACCATGTATAGGCAAAAATGCAGTTGGAACGGGAGTGACTTCTGACTTCCTGCTGGCTTCCCCATTGTTGTGGCCCATATGCAGCCTGTGTAGCTAGTAGCTGATTCAGACAGTGAGGAGGCTGGTGTGGTGCTGTGCCAGCAGCCTGTGGAGCTGGCACTTGAGTCGGACAATGAGGAGGCTGGAGAAGATGTGGTGCCAGAGGTGGGGATTCAGCTAGGGCCTTCAGAACCTCCAGAAGCTCCCTGTTGTGGCCCCGCCCCCTGAGCCTATCCCATCGGAGGAAGAAAGCTCCAAGCATGAGGAAGAGGAGTCAGCCAGGCCTCCCTCTCCAGGCCCCTCTCCTCTGGCACTGGTGCCGGCCGAGGGAGAGGAGATTAGCAGGAAGACAGGTGTCTCGGATGAGAGTGAAGGAGAGACATCATTCCTGGACGCACGCCTCCGAAGTCATGATAAACGATTGCAGCAGCTCAGGAGGCGTGCTAGGGATTAGAACTGAGTCACTGGACCACACCCCAGAGACTATATAATAGAGGGTGGTGGCCAGTGATCCCTGTGACGAACAAAAATAAACCTTGGATAGTCACTAAAGCATCGTCTGAAACTGCGGAGAGGAATATTATTTTCTGTTGGACTCTTGTACGCTGAGTATATTATCTTTCTGTTTCTGTGGAAATAAAGCACTTGGCAGATGGTGTGTATATCGCTGCCAAGTTGGAGATAAAGACCTGGGTGTGTGCCAAGTGCTTCCTTAACCCTTGGCTGGCTGTGTTTGTGTGTGTGTGTGGACGGGGACAGATCACTCCCTTAAGTGAAGAGGACGAAGAGGAGGAGCCTCTTCTCGATGCACGGGTGCGCAGAGCTGCCAAAAGGCAGGAGTGGCTCCTCAGGAGGAGGTCTCCTCGAGAGTAAGGCTTGGGGCTAATTGGCCACTCCCTTAGCCTATTTAAGGAGGAAAGCTGACTGAAGTAATTTGCAGGGAACAACTTCGTTCACATACCTTCCTGTCTTGTCTTGCTGATCTTATCAGCTTTCTGCAAATTGCTTCTGGGCATTCTGCCAACCATAGTAAGTTTTCAGTTATTATTCTTTGAATTCTTGGTGACTGTTGATGCAATTAATTAACAGCCGTTGTTGTAAAAGACTGGTTTATTCAGTAAATCAAGGTTTGAACGGACTTTGTGTGTGTTGCGTTCTTTGGGGTCCGTAGCTGGGGCAGAACACCCATTGACTTTGTTTGCTTGTAGGAAAATACCAGGAAATATTGGAAATCATGATCATGTGACCACAATGCTTTTTTAATGCATTCTTTAAGCTCTTTAAAGGATTTTAAATATCTTGATTTCAAAATTGTTGCAGTGTAATGCACCACTTGGGCTAACTGGAGGGTACAAATAGGTAAACTCAACAAGAGTTTTAGTAATATATCAATGTTTATTAAAATGAGATTGTTGATGTTTATTAAAATGAGATTGTGAATCCATCTGAGTCAAAATTCTAACAATGTATATAGAATCCAAGCAGATTCTCAGTTCTGTTTCTTAAATTTTGCTTTTCTGCACAGATTAATTCACTGGATTGTGGAATGTACATAACTTTAAAGATGTAAAACAGGGCAATTCCATTTTCTTAATAATTGTTTTTAAAAATCCTGATCTAGAAGTTTATTGTTTCTTTGGTTTTGTTTCCTGCATTTATATCCAACCTGTCTCCCAGAAATACATAGTGTTTCTCCTCTCATTTTTCCAAACAACAAAATCCCTCTGAGATTAATTGGGCCGAGAGAGAATGAGTGGCCTTAAATTGCCCTTTTGATTTCCATGGCTAAAGGTAGATTTGAACCTGGTAACATCCAACATCATAACAATTACACCACTCTGGCTCTCCAAACTTGGATAGTTATCTTCTCCATGTTTGCAGGTTCTCCATAAAACTTCATTGCCCTGCTCAGCATAGGGTGCAGCCTAAAAGAAGGTAATAGCAAACCACTTCCATATAGTTGCAAATAAACTACGCAAGTGACTTAAGAGAAGCATTGACTTTTTACTTTTAACTGCATTGGCACTGGAACATATCCTTCTTAGTTGAACAAAGTGTTGCTTCTGTAAGAAAATGTAAGAACATTTTATTTGATCCTTCTTTGCCCTTTCTCAGACTGAAATATGCAGGCTTCTATAAATTGGTTGTGATCTACCAGTTAGTGTACTTTGGGTAGATGCTGGTATTCTAAGATGTTTTCACAGTCCTGCAATATGAACTGCCAGACTTGTGACCTAAAACGTCATGCTTTTCTGAGCAGTTCTATAAACTACCCTTTTCATGCATAGGGAAAATAAATGACATAGTTTTATTCATGGTGGCTTGCTTTTTAATTGCTTTTTTTTTTTAAAAAAGATTTTGATGGTACTTATCTTTTTTTTCTTATCAAGTTTACACATTCTATTTAAAATATACACATTGCAATGGAAAACCTAGCTATTGTAGAAAAAAAATAACCTACCTGTTTAGGTACTATATAAGCCAGTCCTTTTTTACCTGTGAGTTGGCCAATTGCTCACCCGGTAACAATACTCCATTCAATCATCGCTCCTGCACAAATCTTTGTCCGGTTGCCCCAGCTTCAGAGCGCCGCCACCCCTGCCGCCGATTCAGAGAGCTGCCTCCAACCCTTCAAGGAACTTACCTGTTCCTCCTGGTCATCCCAGGTGCCTCTCCTTCTTTGCCGTCCCTCCAAGACGGTCCCGGTCCGAAGGACCCCCCCCCCCGACAGCAGTTTGTCTGGCTGGATTTTCGCGAAGCTTGTCAGAGCCCACTATTTTCCAGCCAGTCTCGCCACAATGCTTCTGTTCCTCTCTCATAAGCCAGACCTTTGGATTTGGGAGGCAGGTTCTGCTGGTAATTTGGTAGATTTTTTAAAATGCTGGCTTTCAAGTTTCACAAATTGTACAGTATTGACAGAGGACACTTGAAAAATATATACACCCAGATAAAATCAAAAGCCAGTAAGATAAACCTAAACAATTTAAACCTCTAGGGGGGGGGGAAATCACAGGTAGAACACAGAAGCTCTGAGCTTCTGAAGAGTAGCCACATTTAGACAAATCTTACAGGCATGAAAACCATTCTTTAATCATCTTTAGACAAAGCTGGAATTGAAGATGAAACTGAACCCAGTATTATAAGAACAAGACTATGGTGATACAGGACTTAATTGTATCACTGTGTCTTGCCATAGCATTGTTTACTATCTGGTTACAACAGAGGTAAGGCTAAGGTGATATCTGATGCTCAGATCTCTGCAATCAGCAGAGATGGGTTTCACATAACTTTACCACCGGTTCGCCACACACCAAGAATGTGAGCGTGGCTTGCACGCATGCACGCAGTTTAGAAAACGTGGCTAAATAGGACAGCATAGTGCCAGGACCGAACTGGCAGAATACCACTACTGGCAATCAGGAGTGTATGAGATGAGACCCTTTCTTTCTTTGAAATGGTGGCATTCTTTTCTCCAGCTTTTCTATCTGTTTGCTTTAGGTTTGTAAAGGGAGATAATTTTCCAGTACACGGAGATTGCTTCTCCTTTCCCAGGATTTGCTTAGGGTCAGTAACAACTTCTGCAAGAACGATTTATTGACTTCTCCTCTCTGGCCAGAATTAAAACTGTCACCATCGGGCCTGTAATCCCAAGACAGGAGCATTGCCTTCTCAATCAATTGGCGAGAAAGGCTGCTTTGGTTACAGAGCAATTAACAAGCTTATTTCATGGTGGATGATTGGGGGCAGGGTGGTGGAAGGAGGGCGGGAAGGAAGAACAAAGTCAATTGCTGAACTAAATGAGTTTCTTCCATCTCCGCTTTGCTTTTTTTCATAACTCCCCTCCCCCACCGTGCTTTGCATTTTTCCTGCGTGTAACGAAGCATGAACGATGAAAGGCATAGGGTAGGCTTGACTGTATGTAATTTTGGACCTATGATTAAGGAAGGTAAAGATTTCCCTGCCGAAAGGTTGTTCACAAATATTGCTTTAGCTGCATTTGGCTAGCTGACATACTCCTGCAGTGCTTCGTTAGTGTAGGCTGAGCTCTTTTTAGCTGCTTCCAAATGGAAATTCTCTCAGTGGAAATCTCTTGTCAGTATTGAAGTGTATTCTTTGCCAAGCCATTATAATGAGCTCCGTTTATTTTGTTTCGGTTCTGATCTTATAATTCTAGGACTAACCTTTTAGATTAAATTGGTAGTTTGAGTATGGCGCTATACTCGGCAAATGTTTTTGGGCCCCCTCATGATGCTTTGAATTGCAATATAATAAGCGTTGCTATATGTTATAATGGTCTGACGTAAATGCCATTCTGTGTTACAATCAGTGTCCAAAATTTAGTGGATGCTGACATTTTCAACTCAGGCTGCTTTTATAGAAACAAGAATATATCTCTGACATGTGGAAATGAGTAATGACAGTCACGTTTAGGTGACTGTCAACATATATACATTCTTTCCCTTAGTGTTCAAAATGGTAAAGATCAGACCTTACATTCAGACTGAGAGACCAGTTGAATGTGGCTATAGGTGACTTTATTCCTTCTCTCTCTGATACTCCTGAGAAATCTATATAGATCAATGCAAAGTTTTGCAGGTTTGTTTAAGAAGGTGTCTTGTCAAAATCCATGCAGCTAGGAAACCTAAAGGAACAAGAACTACACAGATTTAAAAAAAAATACCCTTCATGTCTCGGTGAGGAAATTACAGGATCTTGGAAACCATATTAGGAATTTCCCAGCCTCCCGTGTGTTGAATTAGTTAACATGGAATCTTTGAATACAGGGGATTCTTATTTAGCAACTGCCTTGGATATCAACTGTCTGCAAATACAATGGTAATAAATGATAATAAAAAACACTTTCTGACCAATGCATACATTTATGACAACAAAAGCCTTCAGTGTGAAACTGATTAAAGTCTGGTCAGTTTCAGGCAGCAGCTGCAAACTAATGGGGAGGGGTTCTAATAAATTAATTAAGGTCAGAGACCTGCGCTTGTTAACCTGCTGTTAACACTTTTTAGGGATATGCACTGTGCTGTGCAGAAAAGCAGCTCAGGAGGAGAGAGCTTTTTAAAGCAATCTCTTTGCCCTGTAACAGGGCAAAAAGGGGATTGAAAGTGAGTTAGACCCTGGACACTGAAACAACTTTATCTAAATGAGATGGTATCAATCAGCAAACTTCACTGCTCTCTCTCTCATTTCTCTCTTGCATGTATACTCTCAGTCCAGGGGTGGGTTCTAAATTTTTTTACTACCAGTTCTGTGGGTGTGGCTTATTTTGTGGGTGTGGCTTGGAGGTCATGTGACTAGGTGGGCGCGGCTAGCTGGTCAGAGTCATTTCTGGAAGGTCCTCGCACTTACGGCCAGTCCTCGCACTTACGACCCGACTCATTTGTTTGCTTTTAACACTGATCAGCTGTAGGACGGCCCTTTGAAGCCCCGCGGCAAGAGTTTAAACAGTTTTTTCCCCTCTAGTCATCAGCTGGGACTCAGGAGGCAGCAATAGATTGGGGGTGGGACCAAATAAAAGGTAAGAATAACGTGGGGGGTGGGGTGGGGAGGTGGGAGAACCGGTTCGGTGACGTCATATCGTCACTGCTACTGGCTCGGCCGAACCGGACCGAACCGGGAGGAACCCACCACTGTCTCAGTCGCATGGCTCACTTAGCAACGATTTTGCCAAAACCAATTGCAGTCACTAAACAAGGACTACCTGGACTTTGAGATCCTTTTTTCTAGATTTCTCCCTCTATGCCCCCCACCCCCCAGATTTGGACCTAATTGTCATTTATGAGGAAAATGTTGTCTCGTCCGTTCCTTTCATTTATAATTTTTTAGTAGTAATGTGTTATTTCCAATGGGGCCTATCCACTGGCGGAATAGCATGTTACCATCAAACAGATGGTGCTTATGTCCTCCAGATCTGTGCAGAAGGTTTAGAGGACTTTCCAAAACAGATTTGTAGGATGTGCCTGAAGGAGAAGGAAAAATAATAATCCCAGTCTTCAAAACTTTATTCTGGAAAGTATCAGAAGCAAAATTAGTTGGAAGTGGTGGCATGCACTTTAATATTTAATATTGATTTAGTATCTGCTTATGGAGAATATTCTTCCTCAACCTGAAACGAAGCAAACAGTAAAATTGGCTAAAATCAATCTTGACTGCAATTCCACTAAAATTGCTCCCTCCAGTTGGTGTCAGTGTCTTCAGCGTCCATGTGCACCATAAGACTATGCATAGACAAAATGACCAGTGCTTACATATTTTCCAAAATTTGTGTTTCTGAGACAACAATAGATTGGGCTGATTTAATGTCAGATGGCTACTTAATAACTTAACTAGAGCAATCAGATCAGAACTAGAGCAAAAATGCAAGCCACCGTTAGATGGCAGCAGATAATTTTTCTGCCATCTACTGGTTGTCACCCACTTTGCAGACAGGATTTGGTAGCTCTAATTTAACTTGGATTATCAAACCTTCCCTTATTAAATTGATTTAATTTCTTCTAAGAAAGAACATATATGTATCATAGAATATACTATATGACATTTAACTTGGAGTTAACTTGGGAATCCTTTTTGTAATAGGTTTGTGTAATAGCTTAGAATAGAGGCAGTTCCACAACAGGGAAGGCAACCTATTATAATCTCTGCTCAGATCTTACACAGTTGAGGAAGAAAGAAAATACTGAAGTCTAACTACCGTGTTTCCTTTCAAACAAAGTACTTAGTTTTGTCACTGCATTATTATATAACTACATCTTTGAGATATGTAGAAGTGACCTTGTTTTTCTGTTAAAGGAAGTTCTGATTCAGTCAAAATCCCGTTGTTTAACCCTTCCACTTCAGTCAGCATGTAGCTGTGTTGTAGGTCAAGTTGTAACTCAATGTATAACTGAGTTCCTATTAGAAAACGTCAATTTATTCTTCATTGATTAAGCTCGCAATAAGCATAATATTAATTGTAAAATGTAGAAAGCCTGGCATATAAATTAGAACATGGAGTAAAAAATCATTTGCCTTGTTGAAATGCCAAATTGTTATTGAATTGAATCACAGTATTGAATTGTGCTAATTTAAGAATATTGAGCTGAGGCATAAAAGAAAGCTAATAAAAAAGTCAGAATCAACCAGGGTAGTTCAAATTAGAATTGAGAGCCCAGTTTAACTCAGGTTCTCTATTAGGAGATGTAGTTTTGTGTATCAAGGCAAATGATAATTTTACAAGCAAGGAAGTTTAGAAACAATTTGCACTTTTGTCTATTTAACAAGTAAGGCATATCTAAAGCAGAAGTGGACAAAACTGTAAAGACTATTCTGTTCCAAGGTATTTTTCTCAAATTTTCACCCTTTGCTTGTGACTTATAATCAATTTCTCAGCCATCTGTTTCAGACAGGGTAGAATTGGCAAATAGGATTACAAGGAAGGAGGTTCAGGTTAAATGTCTGGAGGAACTTCCTAGACTGCATGAGTTGATAATCTGTGAAATGGATTGCCATGGAATGTGGTGGGTTCTCATTTACTTCCAATAGCAGGATGGTCATCTGTCTGAAGTAGTCTAGTGCAATGTTTCTCAACCTTAGCAACTTTAAGATATGTAGGCTTCAACTCCCAGAATTTTCTATTCAGCATGCTGCCTAGGGAATTCAGGGAATGGCAGTCCACATATCTTTAGACTTGCCAAGGTTCAGTGGATCATCCACTGAGCAGGGACATAGACTAGATGATGTCTAGTGCAATACACATTTGTGAATAACAAAGCTTCTCTTTGAAGCTAGTTTGCAAAGTAACAAAGTTCTTTACTCCTAAGAAAAAGCAGCTGAATTGCTTCACATTGATGCCTCAACCAGCATTTAGAAAATGGTAAAAGCAGCATGGAGGGAAAATTATATTGGCTCTTCCACCTGGTAAAGAAAATCTGTATCACTTCCAAGTGAGAAAATTCCCTGACAGTGAATCCAAGCTGCCTCACAGTGGCCTATTTGCAGATGCTTAAGCCACAATGACAATATTATGAAATATAGGTTTTTTTTAAAAAAGTGTGGTGAGATAATGTTGCTAACAATTCTAGTATAAAACCCTTGACACCATAGAACTGTGCAGAGACGAGGACAAATTACTTAGAATCAGTTTGCTGTATATTTCCACATGATAAAACTTTGTAGAAGCATTCATTAAATTCAGCTTTGTTCAGTTTAGCTAAAGTCTTGTTTTAGAGATCCCTTGATGAGTGCCACAGATATTTTTAAATGCACAGGGGAAATCTAAGTGAATGTTTGTATATATTTACCCATTGTATATATTGCCTCATCCAAAAATTAATACAAAATGATTGTATTGGTTCTGCAACCCAACAAGACAGACACAGACTTCAGATGATAATTAGAACTGCAGAAAAAACAATTACTACCAACCTGCCTTCCATTTAGGACCTGTATACTGCACGAGTCAAAAAGAAGGCTGTGAAAATATTTACAGACCCCTCACATCTGGGACATAAATTGTTTCAACTTCCACTCTCAAAACAACGCTATAGAGCACTGCACACCAGAGCAACTAGACACAAGGACAGTTTTTTCCTGAATGCCATCACTTTGCTGAACAACTAATTCCCACAACACTGTCAAATTATTTACTAAGTCTGCACTACTATTAATCTTCTCATCATTCCCATCACCCATCTCCTTCCACTTATGATTGTATGACTGTAACTTTGTCGCTTGTGTCCTTACGATTTATATTGATATTGTTTCCTGATTGCTTATTTGTATCCTATGACTATCATTAAGTGTTTTACCTTATGATTCTTGATGAACGTATCTTTTCTTTTATGTACACTGAGAGCGTATGCACCAAGACAAATTCCTTGTGTGTCCAATCACACTTGGCCAATAAGGAATTCTATTCTATTCTATTCTATTCTATTCTATTCTATTCTATTCTATTCTATTCTATTCTATTCTATTCTATTCTACTCTACTCTACTCTACTCTACTCTACTCTACTCTACTCTACTCTACTCTACTCTATTCTATTCTATTCTATTCTATTCTATTCTATTCTACTCTACTCTACTCTACTCTACTCTACTCTACTCTTGTTCCTGTTCCTGTTCCTGTTCCTGTTCCTGTTCCGTTCCGTTCCGTTCCGTTCCGTTCCATTCTATTCTATTCTATTCTATTCTATGAATGTAAATTAGAGGACAATATACAAAGAATACTTTATACTTGGAGATCAAGAATTTTGCCTTATTCTTTTCAGAGGGGAACAATTAATAAAATGTTATAAGAAGCTAAATTAGCATTTCTCAAATGGGGAAGCAAGTTTTCCTAGAAGAAAATAGATGCTCCCCCCACTCCCTTTCCTGAAAGTTCAGGACAATCTGTCCTCTGCACTCATGGCATTGTCCATGACTTGCTGAAGTGGTAAAGCAACCTGGACTCTTATTTCTGTAAGAATAGTCTTGGGAAATTCTAAATTACAGTTGTGGACCATTTTATAAGGGCATTCTTTGGTATGATTCAGCCTGTGAATTTTGCTTTCTGCACAGATGGCCACCATTCAGCTTTAAATAGATTGTGACTTTTTATTCAGTTTCATTATTGCTAAAGATAATTACATGATACAAGATTGGTTCGGCAACATGATAGAAAGAAAATGTTACTTACTATTGGGACTTTGAGCCATATGTCTGATTTCAGTAGAGTGTTCTTAAATAATGGAGGGTTTTGCTTGGTTTTAAGTAGTCAATGTAGCTTGCAGGAAATAGTCTGTTTAGAATAGAATAGAATAGAATAGAATAGAATAGAATAGAATAATAGAATAGAATAGAATAGAATAGAATAGAATAGAATAGAATAGAATAGAATAGAATAGAATAGAATAGAATAGAATTCTTTATTGGCCAAGTGTGATTTGACACACAAGGAATTTGTCTTGGTGCATACGCTCTCAGTGTACATAAAAGGAAAGATACATTCGTCAAGAATCATAAGGTACAACACTTAATGATAGTCATAGGGAACAAATAAGCAATCAAATCATATTAGGAAAAAGTCAATATAAATCATAAGGATACCAGCAATAAGGTTACAGTCATAAGTGGGAGGAGATGGGTGATAGGAACGATGAGAAGATTAATAGTAGTGCAGACTTAATAACTAGTGCGACAGTGTTGAGGGAATTATTTGTTTAGCAGAGTGATGGCGTTCGGGAAAAAACTGTTATTGTGTCTAGTTGTTCTGGTGTGCAGTGCTCTATAGCGTCGTTTTGAGGGTAGGGGTTTTTGAGTATTTTTGCTTTGCTGCATGCAGTGGATTAAGCTGAATTTTGCATTAGTTGTAACAAGACCATGGATTAATTTAGGCTATATTAGGGAATAATATGAGTTTCTGGTAGCTAAAAATGAATCAGTAAAACTGAATCACTGTCTGCTTCCTGTGTAGAACAAGGCTCATAGTGATGCAATTGATACAGTTGTTCCATTTCTACATACTAGCCTTACCCAAATAAATATTTTCCTCTTATTTCTAAGTATAAATCTTATAATCTCTAAAAATTGTATATGCTGGATAGGCCAGATAAAAGTTGTTGTCCAAACATCTGGAAAGCTGGGGAAAGCTGTTATGATCAATCACATTTTATCTGGTTGATACAAATGAAGGGGGAAAATACATGCTGGATTAATGCAACATTCAGATTGAAAAAAATATATTATAAAAATACAGTATTTATTTTATGTATGCTCTGCCTTTGATCCTAATTCCTTTCAATGCATCTCAAAAAAAATAGCATGCTATCAACAAAACCAACAAATACGTATTGAACTCTCTATTGGTAATCTTGCAATGGAAATCAATTGGGTGATGGCCATGGAACTATTTTTTAAATGTTCTAAAATAAAATTCAGTACTGGGGAGGTTATTGGTTAAACTTTAACTGCAACCTAACCAATTGGTGTAGTATTTCAGTAGTGAGTGGTAAGCCAAAATAAGATCTGTTTGTGACATAGCATTTTATGTGGACCCAGATAATATACTTTTACCTGTAATATAATATATAAATCATGGAATATGGTTTACTATATTGTCTGAATCCAGACCATTAAGATATATTTATTATAGTCAAAATTAAGGAAAAACCTTAATGTAGCTCAGTCTGTTGTCTGCTCCCCTTGCATGTTAGTCATTGTTTTAGAGAGAAAGATAGATGCCTTTGAATATGGATTGGGGAGGGTTACTGAGTACCAATCTAGGTCTAGTTCATCAGTCCAGAACTAAGTTAAGACTGATGGTTCCCTTGAGACCATAATCGGCAAATAGAAACTTCCTTGCTCTATCTAAGAGCCGAAGCTGTGATTAGACAGGACAGTTATCAATACACAATGCAAGTGCTTTCTGTTTCCAGGGTCAAGAAATATGTGGCAAGAAATCCATTATCATGAGGGAGACAGAAATGTAAACCCTGAGTATATCTGCCCATGAGGTGAAATGGGTCAGATCAAGTGATGATAGCCTTCTGTATTTGGATGCAATATCAGGATGAAGAATGAAAGAGCTGAGCTTGCATCATCACATCAGGTGTCCCTTTGGCTAACTGTGAATATTTAGGACTATGGGTGTAGTACAATAGAGGGAACCTGAGAACTGAGCATTTTAATTATCCGTGTATCTGGAACGAAAGCAGCATGTTTATCCAAGCTTTGTCCTTACCTCTTCCATTGTTAGCTCTTGAATGATGGTTGAGTTTCTAGGGAAAGCTTTGTTGTCGTGTGCTGTGATAAGCTTTGATACTTTGGGTGTGTGATGAACTAGAAACAGTGATTATGCTTTGAATGTAAAAGAAGGGGAAAACTGCAACATTGGGTTGGTAGAATCCAAGAGATTTCTAAAATGTTCTAGGATGAGCTATGATTTTTTTATTATTATTAAAGACAGGTCAAAAGGAGCATTTGCCCATGATATAAATCTTGATAGTGTCATCTAACTAACTAATTAATTATAGAAATCTGTGACAGATTGTCAAATGAATACGCTTAGGATCATAATGCAGCCATCAATGTCATAGCTTCTATAAAACAGCGAGATCAGTTGTCATCCAAGTCAACCATATAATAGCAAATACGGTATAAACATTGTATTTGTTGAGTACATGGCCAGTGAAGGAACAATTAGGGCATGCATGCATAAATAATCAATCAATCAATCAATCAATGTAAAGAAAGATTTAATTAAACACACCAAAGTTATCATGTTGGAGTGTCCCAAAGGTGCTTTTTCAAAAGGGAACTGGACCTTCATTGCTTTTTTTTCCTTTGAAAACATTTCACTTCTCATCCAAGAAGTTTCTTCACTTCCGGACTGAAGAACTGAAGAAGCTTCTTGGATGAGAAGTTTTCAAAGGAAAAAATAAAGTCCAGTTGCCTTTTGAAAAAGCACCTTTTTGCAAATTTACGCAAGCGCAAACTTTAAGAGAAAATTTTTATAAAATGTTTTACAGATGGCATTTAGACCCTAAAAAGCTAGCCTGTATGTATCTGAATTTGCAATCTGAGTGTTGGAGATGTGATTGTGATGATGCCACCTATTATCATATATGGTGGACTTGTAAAAAAGTTAAAGCATTTTGGATAAAAATATGGTGGATTATCCAAAATATTCTTAAAAAGAAGATAAGGTTTACTCCACAGTTGTTTTTGTTGGGTATAATTACAGATTGTACGGTTATAGAGACTAAATTGATTTTGAATTTAATAACTGCAGCTAGACTTTTGGTGGCGCAATATTGGAAGAAGGAAGATTTGCCTACTATTGAAGAATGGACATTAAAAGTAGCGAATTTAGCAGAAATGGCAAAAATTTTAGCATATTTGAAAGACTATTCACAAGAAAGATATATATTGGAATGGAGAAGATGGATTGATTATATTCAAAACAAATATCGGACTAAAAAGTATCAAATAGCTTATGAATGAATAGAAAAATTAAGAGTATTCATATTTAGTTAAGTAAAAGGGGAGTTAAAGTGTGAAAGGGGGGATAGGAGTCCATAGATAGCTAGCTTAGCTTAGTATATGATTGTTAATTGTTATACCCTGGAAGGAAGGGGGGGGAAATATTTGTAAAATTTTTTGTAAAACTCTTTAATAAAAAAGAAAAGAAAAAGCACCTTTGGGACAACCATAACCTGGATGATTGAGAATCACCCTAGATAGGTTGTAGTGTGTGTGCATTTGTGTGTGTGTGTGTGTGTGTGTGTGTGTGTGTATTATATTTTTAAAACTGAATTATTTCTACATCATGTCCAAATAGGGTGCAGACAATAAAAATAGTGATAGGACAATTAGGGTACTTTGGATAGAGTTTTTAAACCACAGTTTGACATGATTTTTACTGATTTTGATCCAGATTTTTCACCAGGAAAAAAAATAGGATTTTTATACAGTTACTTCATATATGGAAAAAGCAGTAAGCTTTTAATTTCATATTTTTTATGCCACATCGTGATTCGTGATTCGTGGTGTCATAGAGACATAGTGTACTGACAGGCACTTAAGCCTGAGGAAAACTCAATGAGCTGGCAGGGATGGGTAGGAAACCGTAGTGTGCGGAAACACAGAAACTAGGAGGAGTTTCTAAGGTGTAAGTGTCTCCTTTGGCACTCTTTTTAATGAGCTGTAACTGTGAAGACTGTCAGACTTGTCAGGGCACTAAAGTACCCTTTCTGCTATTCTTGACAGCCAAGATGAAGGAGGGGTGTGTGAATGTGAGGGAATGACCCCAATCATTTTGGACAAAAAGAAGGAAACAGAAAAATTGAGAAGTGGTCCTGTTACCACCTCCTCCCCCTTCAAATAGATGGGTTTGTGAGATCATCTTAATTGTTGGCTGTGCCAAACTCTAAAGTGCATCAGACCTTTTCAGACAAAATGTTTAAGTATACGGGAATGTGTCTATTTTTGTACATTTTATCTCTCAGGGATTTCAAGTTTTTTTGTTGTTGCTGTTGAGCTATTTTTAATGAAAGAATGTATTCAGAGTTGGACGATTGAATGAATTTCTAGCATCACACCAAAGGTGACATTATATGGATGCTGAAGTGCTGTAAGGTTAACCTTTTCCTTACAGTACAGAAGACAAGTTTAATCTTGTTCTTGCTTATTTCACATTTTTGAAAAAAATGTAAAGAGCTTTAGGGCAAAGCCTATTATATACAGATGCTGGTTGGAACCCATTTACATTGCAACTGATTTTCAGCAATTTACAAAAGAAATGTAACATCCACTCAAGAACAAAATAATAGTATAAGATAAAACTATGGGGACCTATTCATTCATAAAACCGTTAGGCTCTAGATACTCTATGGAAGAATTTTATCTCTGAGATCCACATAAAATGTGTTAAGGTTTGTGCAATTCAAATCTCTTGGGAAGTGGAAGTAGAACTGGTATTTCAGTTTACTGGAATACAATGACAGCAAAAGTGATGAAACATAGATGATATGAGAATCTGGGGTACATTCCCCAGTGTCAATATGGTACATTAATTCATTTATATTTTTCATTGATTATTAGAGAAATAGTTCATGTAATCAATAACTTAACAAAACAATTTCTAAATTATACTTGGATAGTGAGATGGGTGGCACATAAATTTAATAAATAAAATATATTAATAATTTTGATGGTTTGGATGAGATACTACCCTCTAAAACAAGATTTTATTTTCGGGACATTTTTATTTATTTAACAATTTAAATGGCCAACCATGTCATTCTCGTGACTTTAAGCAGGTAACAGTGCCTTTAAAAACTAATGAAGAAATCCCAACCAATTTTTAAAGTCTTTATAATAACTATAACAACAACAAAAGTGTCTAAACAATACACAGTGTGCAAAGTCCCATAAAAACCACTCTGTCCCATCCTGTCCCCAGTACCTGGAGAAAGAGACAGATATTTAGAGCTTTTCAAAAGACCAACATGCATATGATTCTCCAAAACTTGTTGGGGGGGAGTACTGTTCCAGATACCGGTGCTATAATATAACAACAACAACAACAACAACAACAACAACTTTATTGTCATTGTACATGTATACACAGTATACCAATACAACGAAATTCACTTAACACCCAAAGACCAGGTCCAACACATATAACAATCCCCAAACACACTCCCACCCACCACAAATTCCCCACCCCTAAACCACCCAAACATCCACACAACAGCCCAAGTAATACTGTCCAACAGCTCACTGATGGTGGCCCTTTAATTCATTGTTGAGTGCAATTATAGCTCTGGGATAAAAACTATACAGAAAACATGTGGTCCGAGTTTTAATTGTTCTGTATCTTCTGCCAGAAGGCAACAGTCCAAAAAGATTGTAAGCAGGATGGGAAGAGTCTCTGAGAATGTTATGCAGCTCTCTCAAACAGCGAGATTCAAAGATGTCATCCAGGGCTGGTAGCTGGAGTCCGATGATATTCTGGGCAGTTTTAATGATTATCTGTAAAGCTTTTTTGTCCGCTACAGAGCTGCTCCCATACCATGCAAGAATGCCGTATGTCAGGACACACTCAATGGTGCTGTGATAGTAGGACAGAAGTAGATGCTGAGATAGATTTATCTTCCTGAGCATTGTCAGGAAGTACAGCCTCTTCTGTGCCTTCTTCACAAGCATGTTAGCATTCATAGTCAATGAGAGGTCCTTCGAGATATAAATGGGAAAAGTCCCGTTAGATGACACTGCTTCACAGGAAGGACACAGACATGCGCACTCTGTTGTATCTAGTGGGACAAGTAGAGACAATTCAAGACAAGTGGTCCCACAAGCAACCTGGTTCTTTGCCATGTAGGGCTTTGTAGATGATAACCAGCAAGGTGAATTACATTCAGAAGCTGACTGGGAGCTAGTGCAGCCTAAGGAACAATGGTATTTCATGGGAAGATGTTTACTGTACTGCACCCAAAATTGCCAAAGACCATTCTGGACCAGCTGCAGCTTCCAAATTTTCTTCAAGGGGAGTTCCTTAAAGATTTTGCAATAGTCAAAATCATGAGAACCTGTGACTAGGAACATTTGGTCTAAGGACGGGCACATTTGGAACAAAAATAGCATCCAGGTAGCAGCAATGGCCAGAAACACCTTTGTATGCTTAGGCTGAAGTAACTGCAGTAACTGTATCCATTCTAGAAAATATCTAAAGTGTACCGCCTGAAACTGGCAGGGCAATAACCAGCAGTTGTCAAGCTAGACAGATGTTGAGGAAATATCTCATTCTTTCTAGGCCAATTAGAGAACGACCAAATGTCCATACACTTGAGGGCAGGAGGAAAAAACCAAGAATGTAAACCCTTACATTCTTTGTTCGGCAGTAGGCTGATCTTCTGAAAAAAAGCTACAGATCTGGTGATGTCTGTCTGAAGAATATTCTGTAAGCAATGTTCTTCAGAGACATAAATGAAGATCTGCATATGGGGTTGATTATCAGGAGAGCAATAATTATTGCCTGGAATAAGCCCAAGACATTTGATATGATGAAGTGACTAAGTTGGAAACAAAATATTAGATTACATCATCTTTTGACTGATTAGAACTCAACTTTAACATAATACAAAGGTGAGAAGAATCAACAAAAAATACATAAAAGAAATAAAAGATAGAGGTGTTGCATTTTGGACCTTGACTAACCTAAGTGGTACATGTCGATGTGGGTATCAACCTTTCCGTAGAGAAAGGGTGGGCAATTAATTTTCCCAAGTGGCCACATGGAAAATGGGATTGTTGTGGAGGGCCAAACCAATAGGGCTGTGGTGGGTTGGACAGGGACATCCAAATGGCCGGATGTAGCTCAAGAGCTATAATGGGCCACATATGGCCTGTAGACCATAGAATGTCTAGGTCTGCCTTAGAGGGAGATCCAATGTGATTGATTACTGTTTGTTACTGCAAACAAGACTACTAGCAATTATTGATATTTGTCTCACATCAACATAACTGTTTAAACTCATTTCAATACATTCATCTGAAAGATTGTGCTGGAAGACCGGTTAGGTCCTTCAATCACCAATATTTTGTATGGATTTATTTTTTGTTGTCAGTGATATGTTATTCCCACAGCCATAGCCATAAACCTCTTATAAAGGAATTGTGGAGTCTGAAATATTCAGCTGACCTCCAAAAATATAAAAAGATCCTCTTTAGCCCATCAATGGATGACCGGCCTTCATTGCTAAAACTTTAATGTTCTAGTTATGCCCTCTTGGTCAATTCACAGTGGCATCTTCACTTGAATACTGATGAATACAGGTTTTTTTTCTCAAGAAAACTCTACCTTACCCCTCTGCTTCAAGCTGCATTGATTTATGAGTGGAAATGTGAGGGCTTGCTGTTGGTTATGATAATCGATAGGGATTTTAAAAAGTGAAAGTAGTTTTCTAAATTAATCAGGGAAAAACACCTACAAATGAAGCATTTTAAGCATTCCAGAATTGTTTTTATAACACTGCAGTTCTGGATAAATGTAACTGTTTCCAGCTTCCAGGAAAACCTTGGGCAAGTTTATAGTAATTAGTTCTAACTTTTCTTCTTCATCAGTGTGTATGTATTTCAGGAAATAGCTCACTTCAATGATACAGATAGTCCTTGACTTATGACCACTCATTTATTGATGATTCAAAGTTATGACAGCCCAGAAAAGTGATTTTATGACCTGACTTAAAACAGTGCAGTGTCCCCACATTAACCTGATCAGAATTTGGGCATTAGTTAACTGACATGTTTTTATGATGGTAACAACATCCCAGAGTCATTTGCAACCTTCTCAGCTGGATTTTGACAAACAAAGTCAGATTTGCTTAATAACCATGGTAATTACCATAACCACGGCAAAAAGATTGCAAAATCAGGCACAACTTATTTAACAAACACCTTGCTTAGTGGTGAAATTTCCAGTCCCAAACATGGTCATAAGTCGAGGACTACCTATATTTGCAAATTCTAATGGTGATCACCATGATGATAATCTGAACATTTAATAAAATATGTCAAGTAGCAAACAGGCGAGTTTCAAAGCAGTACGTTTAAATACAGTACGTTTAAATACAGTCATACTTTGGTACTCGACTGCTTTGAAACTCACAGAATTTGGTACTCGACACATTTTGATGTGAAAATTTTGTCCTCATACTCATCGTTCCTTTGGAACTTGATGTGCAAGCTAGAACTTGTTGGTGTTGGTTGCCTTGTGACTCATTATGCTTTCCAGCTGAAAAAAAGAGGTCACCCTTATGGGAAAAAATTGTTTGGTACTCGTTGCACGTTCTGAAATCAATCAATGACAAGTACCGAGGTACCACTGTGCTATATACTGTATGATGAAAATTGTGTATCCTTCTTCCCCAGTGGTTAAAAATCTATACTTCACTTGCCTAGAACTAGTAAACCAATTTTGGAAAGTTTTCTAGCTTCCCCTATGATACTGGTAAGAGAATAGGTTGGTATAATTGATCTTTAAGCATGTACCTTTGTATTTGGGGGGGGGGTGTTGTAATCTTAAGAACATTTATTGACTTTCTTATCAGAAAAACGGCAAATGTACATAGAGAGAACCTTCTTCCTTTCCACAAGTGAAACATCTTTTCTTACCCAGATGACATACCATTCAGCCTTTCTCTACTCCTGCACAAACTTATGGTTCTCCTAGTCTTCGGATGAGGGGGTTTTCTGAGTCAGGGAAAGGAGATGTGACTCCCCTTGACCTGCAAGGTGGCCTCCCTTTGCTTCCCCACCCCTCCAAGGTGGCTATGTCTTCTAGTGAAACCCCCAACAGGGAAAGCTTGGAACGGACCCGCAGAGGTCGCAGAACTCGCACCAAAAGCGCCGGAAGTTCAAACCGGAAGCCCCACCCAGTGAAATATAAGCAGCCAAGTCATCAGCATATGTTTGATGTATTTATTCTCAGTGCCTGCCGGATGCATAGTGATGTTTCCTGTGAACAAATCAAGAGGTCCTTCTCCAGCTATTGGAACAAGGACCATAGCTGAACAATATAGGTTTGAATTATGCATTATCGCATGGCAGACAGATTATCATTATGAAGAGATTTTTCCCTCCCTGAATGTTTATCCAAGTTCTGCTTCATATTTTGGACTGCATTGTTTGGCTTGCTGTTTATCCCAGCAGTCACTGATGGTAGGTAGTGAAGACTGCTGTGTTTGCGTCACAGCAAGTTGGAAGACTGAGAAGATAGATGTAGTTCATCATCCTCTGCTTCATTCTGAGCTACTACAAATGGATTGGCAATAAAGAATTTTCTGCTGTTTTTTTTTTTTTACTGTAGTGTAACCAGTCATCTTTTATCTGCTAAAAAGAACAGCTGCTGGACAGCAGAGGCATTCCCATTCCAGCTGTTGCACAATAATAAAGCATGATGTAGATAATTTGTAAAGCTGTCCAAAAATAGACACCTCCTTTCTTAACAGGAATTGGGTACTGCTCTTAGCAGATTTCCCTGGAAGGGAGCTCCACCAACTACAGTGTGAATTTTTTTTTGGAGCAAAGGTGCAAGAAACCAGTTCAGTAGTGTTAAATGTGCTAGATGGATTTGGACTTTGCTAATCTTTGAAATTTTCTGCAAAAGTAGCTTTTGGAGACCAGATTATGTCCCTGATTATAAAGCTGTGATTTTTTGGGGAATATGAGGGAGCATAGCAGCAGGTAACAGGCTTAGCAAAGTGAACAATAGTCTTTTCCATTTAGCAATTACATTCTGGGAAATGGGATCAGAAGATAGATCACCTTTGCCATTTACAATGCTTTCTGTTGTAAAAGACTGCACAAGCATTATCTTATATTGTACATCTGGAAGTACATCAATTTGCTCTTTTGCCTGCTCTCTTAGAATTATAGCTTAATAGAAGAAGGCTATTTCTTGGCTGATCTACTCCTTTCCAGCGGCCCACAGGAAGCAAACTTTCTCTTCATCAGTAATAATTCCTACCTATCTGTATCTTTCTAATATGTATTTTATTTGCTTAATACAATTCACTGACTAAATAAATGACAGGTTTTTCTCTCAAGAACAATAGGAATGCCATAAATTAGCAGGAAAGATGACCCTCCAGCATAATCTGTTGAATTAATATCTTGGTGAGAGAATCTCACATCCGCTAATCAAAGAAAGAGAGGATGTAAATATACCAAAAGGGATAATTAATATGTACAAACTTAGCGACGGATGCCATTAGGAACGTATGTCCCTGGAAGCAATCCCAGAAATTGCTGAGAACTATAGAGTTCTCTAAAGGTTCTCATGCAAATTTCATTCATATATCTATATATTTATTTATGTGTTCATGTGTATCAAAGATGGGCTTCTCCACATAAGCCTGCTTGAAATAAAAAATTCCCACCTCCAATAATATAGTTATTAAATAGGATAGGGAGAAATCATATAATATATTGCTTGTTTGTGTCCATGGGATTGGAATATTGAAATCAAAGTGAAAGTAAAGAAATTGGGTTCATTGGCCCTTTAAGTATACTTTGGGCTTCAGAAGGGGTCTAGGACTAACATTTGCAAAAACTAAAGAACTTCTCACCAATTTCTAATATTGAGGGCCACCAGAAGGGGCTCTGCAGCAACCTCCCGCAGTTTACAGTAGCTTCATATCAACTTCTTCAAGGGTGAAGGACATCTTTCACCATTCCCAGTCTAAATAAGCATTAGCTGTGACTGGGAATAATGAGAGTATGTTGCAAACTAGATGTAATCAGGAAACATGGCAGTTCTTTGCTTTGTTCCACCTGCTTTCTCTTGTATCCTTTGCAGCATCTAGGCCTGTGTTGGCGAACCCATGGCACGTGTGCCGGAAGTGGCACGCAGAGCCATTTTTCCGGGCACGCGAGCCATTGCTAAGCTCACCTGAAACTGCGCATGCGTGCACGCCCCAGCTGGTGTTCAGGCCTCTGATGCGTATGCGCGCAAGTCAGGGGGCCCAGCTGATCTTCGGAACTCTCCTGCACATGCACGTGTGTTCGCGCATGCGCATGAGATTGTGCATGCATGCGCAGACAGCGTTTGCACGTGTGCATTGTGCATGTGAAAGCTGTGCGCATGCGCATATGATGAGATTGTGCACATTGTATGCATGTGCATATGGTGAGATTGCACATGCACGAAAGCTGCATGCATGCGCAGATGGTGCAGTTGCACACACAGCGCATGGTGGCACGTGCAAAAGCTGCGCGCATGCACAGATGGTACGGTTGCGCATGCAGCACGTGTGGAGGAGCCGCTTGTTATCGCGGATGGCACAAGAGCATGCGCAGGGCGTGAAGCACATTCCTGTTCGTCACTCAGTAAGTAAAAGGTTCACCACCACTGATCTAGGCCCTAGATTCTAGGGCAGTGATGGCTAACCTTTTTGCCATCGCGTGCCAGGTGGGGGGGGTTGCATGTACATGTGCCCACACCCATAATTCTATGTGCCCCGCCCACACGCATGCGTGAGCTCTCTCCTCCTTCCCGCTCCTGGCACGTGATGGCACGGTAGGCCTGGTAGGCCCGTTTTTCTCTAGAAAGGCTCTGTAGCCTGAGGAGAGAGAAAAACAGGACTTCCCCACTACCCCCCAAGGCCCTCCAGAGGCAGGAAACAGCCTTTCGCCCTACTTCTCGAGGGCCCAGAAGGCCCGAAAATCAGGAGGCCGATGCGTGCATGCGCACCAGCTGAGCTCGTGTGCCCACATGCCATAGGTTCGCCATCACGGTTTTAAGGGGATGATCTAGATATTCTGGAATTCTGCTCAGTAACACTTGCTATAAGAGAGGTGTAGGCAACCTTGTTGTGATCAGGGCATCTGATTGATTTTTGCCTTTCAAAGGTGACCAATAATATCATTAAAGTACTTATCTTCAATTTAATATTTTCATCTGCTTTTCATCCTACATATGAAAAAATATATACAACTAGATTGGAATCCTCAAGAACGACTGAAACATTCCTGTTAAGAGGGGACCAATATGGTATAGTTGTGAAAGCACCAGACTAGAAACCGGGAGATTGTGAGTTATAGTCCGCCCTTAGGCATGAAAAATGGCTGGGTGACTTTGGGCCAATCAGTCTCGCTCAGCCCTAGAAAAGAAGCATGACTGAAAACCTGCCATGAAAACTCCAGGGATTTGTTTAGGCAGTCTCTAGTAGTCAACAGGAACGCAAAGGCACTTACAAAAAATCCCTGTAATTGGATGATTCAGTGGTAAGTTCATTCGGGCGCAGGAAGTTAACAGTTGCAACCATGAATTTGGGATGCAATTTTCCTTTAAGTCAGATTGACCAGTGATCCTGAGTTTGGTTACTTCTGACCTCCAGCTCCCCAGAGCAGGAATCTCAAATTATTTGCCTTGCTAACACATTCCTACAACTCTTCTGGGCCTGTAATACTCTTTTATATTGGGATGCGCTGACTGGTTGACAGGTGTTCATGACATTTCATGCCCTGCAAGTACAAAACCTTCTGGATATGTTCAGTATATTGTAGATGTTTTTCCTGCTAAGCAAAACACAATATTCTGAACCCTTTGCTTCTGATAAAGAAGAAAGCTTCTTGTGCGCTCTCTTCCGTGCCATAACATTTACTCGGTACTTTTAAGTCTTAAGCGTTTTGTCACTCACTTGGTGTAATGAAAATCAGATATCCGAATCCTGCCAGTGGATCTTATTTACCAAGCTTTTCCTTGTTCCAACAGCGTGTATGATACCGAGAAGAGTAATAAGTCATTCAGTATGGTGAATGCGGTGAATTAAAATGCATTAGGAAAGAAAAAGGGTGCTTCAGTGCTTTCTTTAGATCATTAGTGAAATAATAGGGTTTTGTCAAGCTAACAGTATTCATCCCAGTATGTGCATGAATAGTTATGCTGTAGGGGGAAAATTGCATTTTCTTTATATGAATGTACTAGGTTTCTCGTATCCTAAATTGCTTTTTGTCTAAAAGGGGGGAAGCAAATGGAAGAGGAACAGGCAGTAGGCAGAGAAGGAACTCTGTGCCCTTTCTCTTTAAGACCTGCTGAGCATGGTGTGGGAGCAGACAATCTTTCCACCACCAACCACTCATGCAATTTATGTTGTAATTTGCTACACCAATAAAGCCCCCCTCCACATGCCAGATGAAAGGGGTGCATAATAGCCCATTGTTTGCAGCTTCCCTGGATGGTATTTCAGCATTGTCTTAGACGTCTTTCCGAAGAGAACTTAAAACACTGGGCTTTCTTGAGACAAAGCTTCTCTGAAACACCAACAGCTAGATAGTCATAGGAAATGTTAATTTTTATAACATTACGCATTGGTGAGCTGGACGTTGAAACCCCAAGCCAAAATACTAAAAGGGTATATTTCCTCGGACGTGACAATTCAGATAAAACAGATTGATTGTAGCAAAACTGTGAAGCCATTATATGAAAGAATTCCAGTGATTGCTGTGTATCAGATATGAGCTCTATTTATGGTATACTCTGTGTCACATTTATTGTGCCTTTTTCTTCTGCTCACTGTAAAAAAAAAAAAAAGAGCTAGACAGAATTCTCTTTGGAGTGGGAGAGCTAGTTTCTGTCTGTTCCTTGTTTTTGCATGTTTACTTTTGACCCTGTGAAAACAAACTTTCACAATATATACTGCAACTACAGTGACACTGCCGTCTGGTCATTTGCTTTGAAGTGCCGGATAGGGAGGTTTTTGCAAAGGGACTACAATTTTTGTGCCTAGTCATTTTGGCTGGTTGCATCATGTAGGCAGGATTTGAGTGTCTTCAGAGTAACCATGGTAACAGAAGGCCATTTAAATTTTGCTGAAGGAGAATTATTTTTTCTCTCCTCAAACCCTAAACGAAACTGTGGGAAAGAAAAACCCCAAATACCTTTAAATGGAGAAACAACGAATCTCTTTGATTTTAGAAGGGATAGCATTTATTTTTATCAGAATCAGAATAGAGCTAGAAGGGATCTTGGAGATCTTCTAGTCCAGCCCACTGCTCAAGCAGGAGACCCTATACCATTTCAGACAAGTGACTGTCCAATCTCTTCTTAAAAACCTCCAGTGAAACAATGGATGGAAACTTATCAAGGAGAAAAGCGATCTGGAATTGAGGAGAAATTTCATGACAGAACAATGAATCAGTGGAACAATTTGCCTTGTGGTTTGTGGATACTTCATCACTGGAGGATAATACATCTACCTATTTTGCAAGCAGCCTGGGTTTGAGTCCTAGAAGGGTATGGCTAGCTGATGAGAGCTAAATAGCTTGAAATAGATCTATACTAGTCTCTCATATTTCTTTGTAAATATAAATTCAACACAGAAATAGTTTATCGCGAAAGCGACTGCCTGCGAAGGCTCCTGGACTGGGGCTGAAAGGCGAAAGGAGAAACGTTATGTTCCGTCCCATAACTGGATAGATCAGATTGCCCTGAAAGACCGGTCTCACCAGAAAAAACACTTCATCACTGGAGGTTCGTCACTGGGTGGGTCATCACTGGAGGTTTTTAAGAAGAGATTTTTAAGAAGAGACTGGCCAGCCACTTGTCTGAAACGGTATAGGGCAGGGGTCAGCAACCTGCGGCTCTGGAGTCACATGTGGCTCTTTCATCCCTCTGCTGCAGCTCCCTGTCACTCAAAATAAGCATCACAACCACCAATGTGCGACACCCGCAGGCATGTGATTTATTGAGCATTTCAACCCCCAATAGGCCAACCATGGATAAATCCAAGAAAAAAAAGTTTCAGAAGTAAACAGAATGTTTACTTCAACTACATATGCTAGTTTTGTGGCCGCTCAAGAAATAGTCAGGAACGGGAAGAGTTTTGTGGGTCCCAGTGTTTTGTTTTCTGTGGGAAACGGGTCCAAATAGCTCTTTGAGTGTTTAAGGTTGCAGACCTCTGGTTTGGGGTCTCCTGTTTGTGCAGGGGGTTAGATTAGAAAATCTTCAAGGTCCCTTCCAGCTCTATTCTGAATCTGAATTTATAATGGTGGGAAGCGGGAAAGACCTTGTGAGACTGAGAATAAAGAGTATGTCTAGGGCAGCGATGGCAAACCTTTTCGGCACCGAGTGCCCAAACTGGAATGTGCAAGTGTGCCCATGTGCGCACGCGCGCCGGAGCCCCGGAAACCCAAAGAACAGCTGGTCTTCGGGTTTCCTGGGCTCTGGCATGCGCGAAGATTAGTTGGCCGGTGTGCATGCACACACCGGAAGAGCATGCATGCCCACAGAGAGGGCTTGGCATGCCACCTCTCACATGTGTGCCATAGGTTCGCCATCACGGGTCTAGGGAATGGTCAGATAAGAGAGGACATAGCCTGCAATTGGGTGGTGGGTGAGGCAAGAAGCTTATAACAGGCCCTTTGTCATCTCTTAGACTGTAAAGGAGATGGAAGGAGAATTGCATTTCAGACCTGAGGGATTCTGTTAATGTAACTTTACAATAAAGTAGAGTTAGTTTATTTCCTGTCTAGTCTGAATAGACACGTGTAAGGCTGACATTATTTTCTTGCCTATGGTACTCTCTTCAGTAAAAATAAACTTGCAGCCATCTTCTTCATTTTTCTTTCTTGGGGGATTTTTCTCATTTGAAAAAAGACTAGACTAACTCTTTGAGTTAGACTAGAGTAGGGCACCAGAGTTATGAATGCTAATACTAGTTTATTGTAAGGTTACAGTAATGGAATTTTGCAAATCTGAAGGCACTTTCTTCCTCCCTTCCTTTATCTGCATGAGAGCTAAGGAGGGCCATATCAAAGATGCTTACTCAAATTACATTTCTGCCCTAGACTCAGATTTCTTTTATCTGACCATTGCTTTGGTTGCAGCTCTTCCTTCTGTTCTTCATGATTATTCCTATTTCCCATCACACTTTTTTAAAACTCCGTAGTGAAACATTTCACAAAAGATTTGGCAAATCTCTACTTTATCCTTTTTGACACTTTCAGCCTGATGCCTCTCCCTTATCTATATTAATATCAACATTCCTTGAGCCTGTAAGTAACCTCATCTAATCTTGTTGTCCCGAATGAAGCTGGGAGTCTTTGGGAAGAGAAATAGGGGTTTTAAGAGGTGAAAGTAATAACTTAAATCTCTGCAAGTCTCCATCAAAAGAAGGTAAAAGCAGTCAACAGTTTGTTGTAAGTACACTTGGTGGATTTGAGACTCACAAAAGAAATGCTATGTGGTTTATTCCACCACCACCCCCGTGTACACACACACACACAGAGAGAGAGAGAGAGAGAGAGAGAGAGAGAGAGAGAGAGAGAGAGAGAGAGAGAGAGAGAGAGAGAGAGAGACAGTATAAAACATGATTTTCTGTTCAGGGAACCATAAAACCTGGTTTTTACATAACAACAGTGGTCAAATTCCTATTGTATTCATCTAGAGCAGTGGTTCTCAACCTGTGGGTTGGGACCCCTTTGGGGGTCGAACGACCCTTTCACAGGGGTTGCCTAAGACCATCCGAAAACACATATTTTCAATGGTCTTAGGAATAATTTTATGGTTGGGGGTCACCACAACATGAGGAACTGTATTAAAGGGTCGCGGCATTAGGAAGGTTGAGACCCACTGATCTAGAGAGTGACAATTGCAGTTGCATTCCTGCTGGCTTCCAATTGGATTGGAGATTGAAATATAGAATTCCTATAATTATATAATTGATCCCAAACATGCTTGATTCTACTATAGAACTACTTTAATAGTTGAAAAGTTGAGAAATGTTTAAGAATTAGTTGCCAACTGGCTAACAGCAACAAACAAAAGTTCAGTTTGAACTTTAGTAGTAAGCATTTTAAGACTTCTTTTGTGGTAATGGAAGTTAAATAATCAGTGGTGGGATTCAAGTAATCTAACAACCAGTTCTCTGCCCTAATGATTTTTTCCAACAACCAATTTGCCAAACTGCTCAGAAAGTTAACAACCGGTTCTCCCGAAGTGGTGCGAACTGGCTGAATCCCACCACTGTAAATAATGTTATTGCTGTACACTCTAACCACTGTCATACACTATTAGCTACTCTTTGGTTTTTAAGTTGGGAAAGACCCACTTTCTGCAGATGTAGATGAAACTACAAAATCTCACTGACTGATTCCTCAAATTGTTCTAATGTGGCACATCTCTAGTTTATATCAAACAGAGATTTAGTATCTGAAGTCCCAGATGAAAATTCAGTTTCCTCCATGTACAGGAATAAGTAACTACCCCTGTTTCCCTGAAAATAAGACATCCCCTGATAATAAGCCCAATCGGGCTTTTGAGCGCATGCGCTAAAATAAGCCTCCCCCCAAAAATAAGCCCTCCCCAAAAATATTTAAATGCGGAACTGGAAATCAGGTAAGACGGCAAGAGGAGCCCCATCTTGCTCCACACACCCCAAAACAATAAGACCTCCTCAAAAATAAGGCCAAGCGCTTATTTCGGGGTTCAAAAAAATATAAGACGGTCTTATTTTCATGGAAACACGGTATAATTTGATATGTAGGAAGAATAAGAGACAGGGATATAAAATTGCTTTTCTTTTCAGATTTATAAAGTTTTGGAGCTGCTTGATATAGGGACGTCATTTGACAACATACAGAAGCAGCCTGTGTTAAATGGCATTCAGGATCTCCTTATCCAAATCAGGCTCTGAAATATTGCTGGAGCTGTATAGATTTCCTGTTCTTTTGAAAGGAAAGTGCACAGCTTAGAATTCAGAAATTGTAATGATGAGTTGCATTTTTATATGCTTCTAATCTTAGTAAGGATTTGAAATGCCGCAATAGACATCACTCCACTTAGAATAAATAAATGAGCATAATGTCTACTGCCAAGTTCTTCTAATTTAAAGAATATTTGGCTGGTTGTAAGCAAAAAAGACAGGCATTACAGCTGAAAAAGGAATAATTTTAGAAAAGGTTTGCTTTATATGGATAGAAAAGTTTTTAAAAAGATTTCCAGGAACAAAAACTGCCCTGGAGAATAAATCCTATGACTACCAAATCTGACCTATAAAAGATGGCAGCAAAGGGATACAGAAAGTGTTTTTTGCTTTCCAGGTTAAAGTACAGGTTTTTGAAACAAACTTACTTAAACATCATGTCTGTTAAATAGGAGTAAGTATAAATAGCAATAGCACTTAGACTTATATACCCCTTCACAGTGCTTTACAACCCTCTCTAAGCGATTTACAGAGTCAGCATATTGCTCCCAACAATCTGGGTCCTCATTTTACCCATCTCGAAAGGATGAAGGCTGAGTCAACCTTGAGCCTCGTGAGATTTGAACTGCCAAATTTCAGGCAGCTGGCAGGCAGCAGAAGTAGCCTGCAGTACTTCACTCTAACCACTGTGCCACCGTGGGATGTCAGCCTCTATGATGCTTGCTTGCTATCAGCTGCCATAGTAATGAGGGGGGGCATGTATAGGTATTTGGGTGGGGGAAGCGAGCTAGTGGAGGTATCTCGTGATGTGACCGAATGGGAGAAAAAGGGAGGAAATTTCTAATCATCTTCCGCACAGCTGAATGGATTTGTTGATAGCCAGTCAAGGTCAATCGTTCTGGCATACCAGATGGATGGAATCATCTGAAAATGCACCTCACATGACGCCTTGGGGGGCTGGGGATTGGACATTCAGCCAGGGTCCCTGGGGGGAGGGATTTGGGAATATTTTCAATATATAATTTTCACGCCTATTGCCTCAGATCTTGCTTTCTTTTCGTTGCATTCAGTTCATGCTCAGTAAAAGAACCTTTCTCTACAAACATGGAGTTGGGGTTTTTCTTTCTTGAGTTTTGAATGGAGGCACACCTGACAGGAGTGCAAATAAGTGTGCAAATTCTTTAAGTCATGTACTGGCCCATTTTTGCTTACTTCATTCACATCCCCAATTCATCCTATGCAGGATACTTTCGATCTGTAATCCAATTTTGATCTAAAAGGATCAAAGTTTAGCTGAAGGCCAAAACTGAACTTTTTCATTTACAGAATCACATGTTTCCTCCCTTTATTGATTCCAAATGTCATAATAATAATCAATAGCCTCTGTGCCAAACTTGCTCTGAACTGAAATATTTGTTGTTAAGGAGGGAATTTCCCTCACTTTGTACTGAACTGACAAGACAATAGAAGAGACATACTTAGAGCTGGGTTTTGAAACTATGAATTAAAGAGAAGATGTTGTTTAGCATTAATTGTTTTGACTCCAGCTATGCTCTGCTTTGTCTTCCTTTGCTTTTCAGTTATTTGTTTGTTTGTTTTTTGTTATTAAATTTGTTTGCTGCCCATCTCGCTTCAAAGCGAAATTGGTTTCTTCCTTTATATTATATATAATATTATATATGCCTTTATATATTCCTTATATATCAGAAATTGGCTTCTGAACTTTATATATTATCCATAGCTTGATTTTTCTTTAAACTAAATCAAATTTCCTGATCTTAAATTCTTGGGGGAAAAAATAGATCAATGGCCAAGTCAATGTTATGCCTGCAAATTCTATATCATATATCTTTTGGTAGACCTGCAAAAAACATTGTGATTTTTTTTAATGGAAGTTTGCCAGGAAATCCAAGTGTTATAGGCTATACAATAAATAAGAAAAACACATTAGAAAAACACTTTAATATTGCTGCTGTTGAATCTACATGGTGTAGCTTTCAAGGGAAAACTGACTTAATTTTATTGAATGAGATGAATCAGTAATCTGACTCAGGCAGCTTTGTATATTCCTATTGAACCATTAAAATTATCATATGTGCTTCTATGATATCCTTCCAAGTTGGAAGTACTGCCCTCTGCCCAACTCTATTTTTACTTATGCACCGTCTGGGTTCACAGCTATGCTAAGGCTAATGCATAAGGTGAATGACTTGGTTTTATCCCCTTCCATACAGGGCCTTTGCATCAATTAAAAATCATGTTCAGACCTCTGGATCCCCCAGTTTCAGCTTTTTTCAAAAGATGAACTTATTTATTTCTGGCTCAGCTCTGGCGTATTTGAAGTAATAGTAAATCTAACCCTTTTTTCTGAAATACTGCCAAATGGAGTTTTTTGGTAGCCTGTTTATACATACACGCATACATTGATATAGTGCCTAACTTCGAACAACTCAAGGCAGTTTATAATACAGCAATAATAAAACCATCAAACCAGTACATTGCCTAACGATCAGCAGCCCATGTCTTCTGTTTGCTCTGTAATGTACTGTAGGTTTGTCAGTGAGAAGCTGGGCTTCCTGCGTATGGCTAAATCCTGTGGATCCTGTAAACACAGTAAATCCAGCAAATATGAAGAGCCTGTAGTACAGTGGACTAAAGCACTGTAATTAACATCTGCTGCTTGCAATTACTGCAAGTTCAAATCTCACCAGGCTCAAGGTTGACTCAGCCTTCCATCTTTTCAAACGTAGGTAAAATGAGGACCCAGATTGTGGGGGCAATAAGCCGACTTTGTATAAATATACAAAAGTATGAAGGCTATTGCTTAACGCATTGTAAGCCGCCCTGAGTCTCCGGAGAAGGGCGGCATATAAATTAAAGCAAATATATATATTTATATATATATATATAATTATATTAGTATGTTCTTTCCCGTTTCTGGTTGAGCTGTTGCAAGAACGATTGCTCATTCCCACCTTCTGACTCAGGCACCTTGGTGAAAAGATATTTTTTAAAAAAGACTGAATCAGAATCAGATTCAGAATAGAGCTGGAAGGGACTTTGGAGGTCTTCTAGTCCAGCCCCCTGCTCAAGCAGGAGACCCTACACCATTTCAGACAAGTGACTGTCCAGTCTCTTCTTAAAAACATTCAGTAATGAAGCACCCACAACTCTTGACTGCAAGCTGTTCCACTGGTTAATTGTCTGTTAGGAAGTTTCTGCTCAAGTCCAGATTGCTTCTCTCCTTGATTAGTTTCCATCAGTGGTGAAATGCTCCCGGTTCGGACCGTTTCAACCGAACCGGTAGCAATGGTGGCTGGTGGTTCAGAGAACTGGTAGTGATGGCGGAGTGAGACTCCGCCCACTTGCCTGGTTGTCATTACTTCATTACCAGGAAGTAACCTGTTTTTTACCCTTTGGGCATGTGCAGAAGGGTTTGCGCATGCACAGAGGGTCCAAGCGTGCACGTGACACGCGGCGTGTGCACTTCCGAACTGGTTGGGAAGGTAAGTAGATTTCACTCCTGGTTTCCATCCATTGTTTCTTGTCCTGCCTTCTCGTGCTTTGGAAAAGATATCACAATGGCTTTTAGGAAATTGTTCAGATTTTTCTGAATGCAGTCAGACAACATTAGTTAAAGATGTGGGTGGAAGAGCACACAATTAATTTATTTCCTTTTTCTTTTCCATGGGCCTGGGGGAAATCTTGTTTCCTGGGGACTTTTGGCAATTGAAGAAGCAGAGAAGTGCCACTCTATTTTTAGTGTTGACAGATCACAATCACAGATCATCTTCAAATTACTTTTGAGGGATAGAGGAGTTGAAATAGTGGTAATATAGAAAAGCTCCAATCAATTGTTATTTGTCCAAGAACTATGTTTAAATAAACTCCAGCTTGGTATGATGTGTGAACCCAGGAACAAAGAAAAGGCAAGAGCACTGCATGCCGTAAACCACTCTGGGTGCTCCTCTTTTGTGGAATGAAACCCTTTAGAAAAACATGAACCAATTTATTCAACAGGCAGTTAAGTATCTTTCATGCATCACTTTCAGTTCAGCATTCAAACAGAGCTTCACATTCACAGTTTCTACACTGATTTTTGGCAGTGATTTACAAACCTATTAACACTTAGCAACTCTAAATCTAGGGAGTATTAGTTGGACATCTGCATTTGCTCCCACGAGGCTGTCATAGATGTTCTATCTTCACCCAACCAGATGGTAGTGAACTGTTCAATGTGTTGTGTTTTGTGCTACTTCTCCTTACTATCATGTAGTGATGTTTAAATTAACACAGTTGTAATTTGATATTCCAGAGAGGATGGACCTGATTGAGGTGTGACATTTAATTAAAGCTACATTTGAATAAAGCACTTTTAAATTACAATGGATACTTGGATTGTAATTCTTTGGAAAGAAACCTTGCTTTGAATATAGTGTGCTTTACTTCTAGGAGGAACCTTCATTAATCATGAATCATTGATCATGGAATCCTCCTAGCGTGCCACTGAGGGTTTATAGTGAAGAATATCATTCTTGAGTGGTTCCCCTTCTTCCCAATGGGGCTATTCCAATCAGCAGGGATTGGGGGAGAGATCAAGTTCTAGCCTCCTCAGAAATGGAGTCTCAACAGGCTTCAGTGCTTTCTGCTCTTATTTAATATTTACATGATGCCACTAGGTGAGAGATCTGCTGACATGAAGTTAGGTATCATTAATATTCTGAAAATATTCAACTATGCATTTTGATCCTAAACAGGTGATGTTATGAAAGTGTTGTCCAAATGCCCAGAGACTGTTCAGTTCTGGATGGAGAGAAAGGGGCTGAAATTTAATTCCAGCATCATAGATATGGCTGGGTTTATAACATATTCCAATCTTAATTATGGATGGGGCTCCCCCACACTGAGCTATTTCATAGGCTGGAGGAAGTCCTCTTGGATTTTCAGGTTCTGCTTAAAGTGCAGGTGGCAGTTGTGAGCTAGGAAGGTTTTCTTACAGTTTCATCAGGTGCATCATTGTGACTCCTGGAATGGGAGCCTTTGTTCACTACCACTCACACCTTATTCACCTTTTGATTGGACTGTTACAGTGTACTCTACCTGGTGCTGCCCTTGAAGACCATTCAGAATCTATTGTTGTTGTTGTTAGTTGCAAAGTTGTGTCCAACCCATCATGACCCCATGGACAATGTTCCTCCAGGCCTTCCTGTCCTCTCCTCTCCTCTGGAGTCAATTCAAGCTCATACCGATGGCTTCAGTGACTCCATCGAGCCACCTCGTTCTCTTTCACCCCCTTCTTCTTTTGCCCTCAATCTTTCCCAGCATTAGGTTCTTCTCCAGTGAGTCCTTCCTTCTCATTAGGTTGCCAAAGTATTTAAGTTTCATCTTCAGGATCTGGCCTTCTAAAGAACAGTCAGGGTTGATCTCCTCTAGGATTGAATGGTTTGATCGCCTTGCAGTCCAAGGGACTCGCAGGAGTCTTCTCCAGCACCATAGTTCAAAGGCCTAAATTCTTTGTCGCTCAGCCTTTCTTATGGTCCAACTTTCAAAGCCATACATTGCAACTGGGAAAACCATAGCCTTGACTATACGCACTTTTGTTGGCAGGGTGATGTCTCTGCTTCATAGAATGCTGTCTAGATTTGCCATAGCTTTCCTCCTCAGGAGCAAGCGTCTTTTAATTTCTTGGCTGCAGACCCCATCTGCGGTGATCTTGGAGTCCAGGAAAATAAAATCTTGTCACTACCTCCATCTCTTCCCCATCTATTTGCCAGGAATTGAGAAGGCCATGAGAGGGCCATAATCATGATGCCATGATCTTAGTTTTCTTAATGTTGAGTTTCAAGCCAATTTTTGCACTCTCCTTCTTCACCCGCATCAAGAGGCTCTTTAGTTCCTCTTCACTTTCTGCCATTAGAGTGGTATCATCTGCATATCTGAGGTTGTTGATATTTCTCCCAGCAATCTTAATTCCAACTTTTGATTCATCTATATCAAAATCTATAGAATGTATCATTCCAAGTTGTCATGGGTGCCTCACATTGTGCCTATATAACACTACTGCTGCAGGGCTGTGTACTAGATATCTATTGATTTCTGGATAAAATTCAAGTTTCTGGTTGTCACCTTCAAAGAAGGCAGAGTTGAGGGCCTGGATAATGCGGGACTGTGTTCTCCTATGGTACTAATATCTTCTAACCAGTGGTGAAATCTAACATTTGTTACTACTGGTTCTGTGGGTGTGGCTTTGTGGGGGGGGGTGTAATGTGACTGGGTGGGCGTGGCCATTTTTTTTTTTTTACTTTTAAAAGCATTTTTTCTACAACCTCTTCGGTTGTAAAAAAAAATGCTTTCAAAAGGCTCTGACGATCCCAGCTGAGTTGCCTGATCGGCAGAGACTTTTTTCCTTTTAAATGCCTCTGACGATCAGGCAACTCAGCTTGAATCATCAGAGGCATTTAAAAGAAAAAAAGGGTTTTTTTCTTTTAAAAGCCTTTGATGATCCCAGCTGAGCCGTGCGATCATCAGAGGCTTTTTTTTTACTTTTAAAAGCATTTTTTGGCCGAAGAGGTTATAGAAAAAATGCTTTTAAAAGTAAAAAAAAAAAAAAAAAGCCTCTGATGATTGTGCGGCTCAGCTGGGCATAGGGGAGCAGGGATTTTTGCTACCGGTTCTCCAAATCACCCGCCTCCATCGCTACCGGATCCAATGATCCGGTCCGAACCGGGAGCATTTCACTCCTGCTCCCAACCCAATAAAATCAAGTAGGGTAGGTTCTCTCCATGCTTCAAAAATCATGTTTTTTCTGTTCCTGCTATCTTCTGTAGAATAGCAGTTCTGTAGATTAGAGCCTGGATTAGCTCAACAGACAGAAGCACTGTAATTTAACACCAGCTGTCTGCAATTAAAGTAAGATCGAATCTCGCCAGGCTCAAGATTGACTCAGCCTTCCATCCTTTCTAAGGTAGGTAAAATGAGGACCCAATTTGTGGGGGCAATAAGCTGATTTTGTATAAATATAAAAAAGTATGAAGGCTATTGCTTAACGCACTGTAAGCCGCCCTGAGTCTCCGGAGAAGGGCGGCATATAAATCAAATTTTTTTTTTAAAAAAAATTCTCTGGACATTTGAACAACCCCTTCTGTTTGGCATTTAGGAAGTCTATTAAGACCTGGATATTTAAACAGGCCCTGGGGTCTTTTTTCCCCCTCAAGCAGTTAGAAGTTGTTAATTGTATTTTGCCAATTGTGCTTTATTCATGGGTCCGTACATAGGTGATTTTATTGATTATGTTGTGTGGTGATATATAATCTTTGTTGCAGTTTAATTCCGATTTACAGAGGACGGATCATATGCTGTCTGGTTGGTTGGTTTGGAGAAGCCTATAAAACCCTGGAAACAAGCACATTTATCTCTTGGATGCAACACACACACATTGCATCTGAGAAATAAATTGATTTGGGAGGCTGCAGTTCTGTGGTGCTTATGGGTAGGCTATTTTCCTATTTGCAAAAAAATCTTGCTTCATCCAACATCCAGGGTCTGTAACTACAGTTCTACAGCGAGGGCCCAAAAGGATAAGTAGTTTGATGGCATCTCAGTAGTTTCTCACAGAAGCAGCTGGGATATTTTTCAGACAGCTCAGCAAATTAGTACAATGTCACTCAGTTGGGGAAAGTGCAAGTAGCTAATTCTTTTTATTATTTTTTGGCATGAAATGCTTTTTTATTGCTGGCTTGGGATTTGCAGTAACTTTGAGGCGAGGCAGTGATTTTTTTCACTTGTTCTCTTCATTTCTACGTCCACAAAAATGAACATGACCATGGATCATCTTCAAATTGCTTTTGAGGAAATAGGCTCTGGAATTGCTCCCTGGAAGATGAAGCATATGATTTAGATTGACCATTCATCAGCTGGATCAATTATCCAACCAGACCTTGCCATCAATCTTAACAAAATATGCAAAGTGCTAATTATTAACGGGTTTTTTTTTTTGCAGCATTTTAAAAGTACGCTTTAAAGAGCTGTGGTGGCGCAGCGGTTAGAATGCAGTATTGCAAGCTAATTCTGCCCATAGCCAGGAATTTGATCCTGATTGCCTCAAGGTTGACTCTGCCTTCCACTCTGCTGAGGTCAATAAAACGAGGACCCAGATTGTTGGGGGCAATCTGCTGACTCTGTGAACCACTTAGAGAGAGCTATAAAGCACTATGAAGTGCTATATAAGTGCTATTGCTATGCTTTTATTCTAAGTCTTGGCAAGTGGCAGTATCTGATTGACCTTGTTTAGATTAAAAGCTTATTATGGGTAGCCATGGTTAATACTTGGATAATCAAAAGTATAAATGAAAATTTCAGTGGCATGTCCATGAAATCCCCAGGAAGGGAGCTCAGTTCAGAGATTCATTTACTTTTTAATTCAATCTGAATCTCAAATTTCAATTCCTTCCCACCTTCCTATTTTGGTGGGGTATGGATGAGGATGGGGAATACTGATTATGGTAGCGGTAACTCTAAAGTTAATAGCAGCAGTGGCACTGCGAGATCTGTGATTAATAAATCTCAAGATGGTTTGGAAAAATAGCTCTCCAATCCACAAGAGTCTCCTTATTTATTGCCATTGATAGGAAAACAATTTTTCCCTTTCTTGCCTAACATTGCAGCTATAATAAATTTCATAGCCCTGGATAAATTGATCTTTAAAATGCTAGTTTACTGGACTACAACAATGGACCGTAACATGGGGTGTACATATATGTATGTACTAAAAAATAGTATTGTAGGCTGGGAAAATCCAGAATTGGGTTTATAATGTTTAAAAGTAACAAAACTCGTATTTGGTATTCTCATTGTTAAGGGAATTAAGGGATTAAGGGAATCAAGAATACCTAACTTGCTGCTTGTTTTGGGGAGTTTTGTTTTTAAAGTGGTTAGCACTGCTCAGTCGTGGCTAGGCTTGTGCTGTTGTAAAATTCTATATATTTTTTTTAATTTAAAAAATGTCTCTGGCAGACCAGAGCAAAGAAGAAAAAGAATCAGGAAGTCTCTCATCTAGATCATGCTGGCTGGGAAATTCTGGGAGTTGAAGTCCACAAGTCTTAAGGTTGCCAAGTTTGGAGACCTCTGGTCTACACAATGGGGTGGCATATGTTTTTTTTTTTTTTTTAGCCTTCTCTCCCTGTTGTCAAACTGGGACTGTACTTATTGGCTGAAAACCCTGAAGGGTGCACACAGATTCATTCATTTTCCAAAATGAAGGCGCAGAATACAAGGTGCAGAATGAATTGCCTGCAAAAAAAAATGTTGTCTTGATTCTTTTATCTTAAGCAACTGACTGCGTGGGAAGTCTGCTGCCTTTTGTGTTTGGACTTCAACTCCCGAATATATTTTTATCTGTTCTGTAAACATTGTTTGCCACTTCTATTTATCAATTTTAAGTAGCCCTAAGTATTCTTCCTGTTCAAACCAAACTTGTCATATGAATAAATGAGCAGAGGAATTGTCTGTTTGTAAGTTTACAAATCCACAATACAATCTCAGTCAGTCCACAGTCAAATGAACAATCTTAGCCTTTTGTATATAGTTGACCTTTTGTTGAATTAACAGCTAAAGGTCCATGTACATCTATCTGTGTAGTTGCTTCTAATGCAGCCTACTTTTCAAATTCTGATCCACTAATTTCGCCTGATTCATGGATCTTCATTATCCTGAGCTCTAGATGCTTTGACCCCCACTGGCCTTTAGGGGATCCTGGAAGACCTAATTCTTCCCACAGGTACTGGGCCATGATGTTGCATGAGTCCATCTACAGTAAATGTGCGGTTTTTTAAATTATTTGACCCCAGCTATGTATGTTTTTACTGATCTGTTAATTTCTATCTTGATGCTTTCAACCCTATGGAATATGCCCAGAGTCACTTGGCAAGGCAGTGATCTTAAAAATCAAAGGAAGAATGGAAGAGAACAGAACAGATACCAAATCAAGAAAGGTCTTCAAAAATGCCAGTATTTGTAGCCTAGACGTGAGCTCAGTGATTTATAATTTGGAGATAGTATTAATTTTCCTGTTATTTGGGGCTGTGGGGTTATTTATATGATTTTTTGACAAAATAAATAAACTTCAGCAGTCTTCTGAACTAACTTTGTAAATGCAAACATTTACACTGACTTAAATCCCAAAATAACTAAAGGAGCTTCATGTGTTTTTCTATCTGACCTCTCCTCCCAACTTTATTGTTTGGAAAAGGAACAGGGGATTTCAGAGAAATGAAATGTACAGGAGAATTCCCCTTAATTAACTTCTTAAATCCAGACCACTGAACTGAAACATCATTTTTTTTTTGATCATGTAATGCAGCTATCCCCAAACTGGTGTCCTTCAGATGTATTAGAAACACTGGTTGTAAATTATGTAAGTGTAAAGTGAGCACATTTGGAAAGTATAACAACAGCAGCATATAAACAACAATTTATTAATCAATGAAGAGAGGGGCTATGATCTTCTTGCGGATGTCATAAGTGGCATTTTTGTGATTGCAAAATCAATGGAACTGTTTAAAGCAGCCTAATTGAACAAATCCTTTCATGGTTTAGGGGCAGGCTTTAAACACCGCTGTTGCATTTGACAAATTATGCAAAATTATAGCAGCTTTATTGAACAAAGCAGATAATATCCATGTGAGTGCATAGAAGCTTCATTAAATATGGAAAGGTGATTTTGTAAATGAATATGACATGCGAAGAAACACAAACTTCAGGAGAGGCATCCAGATGATCACTTGATCAGAAACTTGGCACATGTGGATATTCTGTTTTGGGAGGATTACCAGATCCCAGAGTTCCAAAGAGATCAAGGGAGGATCTCTGGAAGAGTTGAGACTCTCATCAAAAGTGAGGGTGCTTTTTATTTGCAGAGGACACTGAACACTAGCAGCCTTTACTAAAGGTCACAGATCGTAGACTGTCAACACTTGCAAAACAAATGAACCATTAAGGCTGGATATATGAGTCTTGAATGAAAAACATGTTTATAGTTACACTGCCCCTTTCCATATATTCATCACTATGACTTGATTAGCTGTGGAGCCTTCATCCTGATTTAAAATGACTCATCTGTGGGCATTGCAGAACATCAGGGCGGATTTGCCTTCCCAGAACTGATTACACTTTTCTGCTAGTTTTGATGAGGCCAAATGTGGAGGAAGGGAGGCATTCAAAAACTTTGGCTCAAATTCCTTGTTCCCTGTAGCAATTAACTTTATTTTTAGGTTTGATTATCCAAAACATGTAGGTGACTGATGTGCCATTCTAAAGTGTTGTTTGTTTGTGTCAGGCTTTGTAGAAAATGGTGATAATGGATCTGTCACTTATCTCTCTTCCTTTTGGGTGATGTGACAGTAATCACATTATATAGCATGACTCTGGCTTGTAGCCAAAATAACTTCCATCATGTCAGCATGACCAATAACGGGAAATGAAATAGTTTTGTCAAATTTCCATCCCCTTGAAATTTTTTATGTACAACATGGACAAATATAAATTTGGCCTAAGGGTCTAAACTTTTATTAGGCACCTGCAATAGTGTTGCATCAAGATAATCTTGGAAGTTTTTGTCCAGGTTGCTCTGTTCTCCTAGTGTTAATTTTTCTCTTTTTCATTGTACTGTGATTTTTATCTATTTTCTCTTATTTGGAACACATACCATAATTTCTGTTGAAGTTTAGAGAATTGTTCTTTTCATATCTATATATCTATCTCTAAACCAAGATCTAAGGTGACACAATGGCTCGGTGGTTAAGTCGTTCGGTTTGTCGCTGGAAAGCCAACAGACCAGGTTCGAGATTCACGATGGGGTGAGCTCCCATCCTTGCCCCAGCTCCTGCCAATCCTGCAGTTCAAAAGCATGCAAATACGAGCAGATAATAGGTACCACTTTGGTGGGAAGATAACAGCGTTCTGTGATGTCATGCTGGCCACATGACCACAGAAACTTCTTTGGACAGCACTGATTCAATGGCCTTGAAATGGAGATGAATACCACCCCCTAGAGTCAGCAACAACTTAGCAGAGTAAAAATCTGCAGGGACTCCCTCCTAAATCAAGATTTGTACAATTTCAATCTGCTGTTTAATTTCATTTCCATTCTCTCTCCTCTTCAGACTTGCAGAAAGGGAAGGAAACATTAGAGTTTCCCCTACGCATGCATGCAGATCCTAAGGTGTCCTATCCCTGGGCAGAAAATAATTTTCTGTTTATATGTTCATATATTTTAGGATTTCAAGAAATGTTGTCAAGACATTCCTCTAAAAGGAAATTTTATTTGTTCACACAAACCTTTGTAATGATGTAATATTTGCCATTTTGCATTCACCATCCAAGCTGTTGTTGTTGTTGTTTTAAAGTGAACACAATACGAGCGTTGACTTTATTGGGGTATGATTCACTTTATAATTCTCAACATTAGTGTTTGTTTGGATTAAATTGCAACAGTATATTCATTAACAAAAAGACCTAGAGATCTACGCACAGGTCACTTGGGAAATCTTTTGATAATATATTTCTATTTTTAAAAAAACTGATCCAACAAAATTCTAGCGTAGATATTCTTATTTCTCACTCAAATTTAGGTTGACTCTATATAAAGTGATGCAAACCAAATCCCTGAGCTAATGTTTATATTGGGCTAACTCATATTAAGCCACTAGTAAAGAGAAATAAGTCCATCCACTGGGAGAGTTTGAGTAGTTTTAACTAACTGGGTTTAATTACACCCGATTAATTATCAGGCCAAGTCCTTCTACTTTTCTTGTTCTGTATAGCACTGAAACAGTTCACTGAGCTGTATGATTGCTTCTCTCCAGAGTCATGAGTACAGATTTTGTAGAAGGTGGCAGATCCAGCCAGAGATGCTTTATGAAACCAGCATGTTATCTTCCCATTCAGTCACAGAGACCTGTCATGAGATGTTTTTATATCTTTAAATTCCAAACATGTTGACATGAAAGGTCACTTTTGCTTACATCAATAATTAGTGAAATTGTAACATGCTAGATGTGTCCAAAACACATAGGCTACAGGAATGGATAGGAGGAGAAAGCCATCTGCACATTGAGTCAAAGGTCAGATGCAAATGGAAGATTTTATGCGGGGATTTTTTTTTAAATAAGTTATATTGCCAAAGTCCAAAGAACTGCAGCCTGTAGGTAATTTACGCATTCTATAAAGCAAACTTCCTTATGGATCAGATTCATTACCTTCTCCCCGCCCAACCCCCTGAATCCCCATTGGTAGCACATCCTAAATTTCTGATCTAAAGTATTCAAGATTGTAGGGAAATAAACTGAAGTCGCTAGGAGGGAGTAGATCCGTCTGAAAATTTTAATTCCTCAAAGGATTTTCTTGAATAGGAAATTTCCAAATGATAAAACAGTTCTTTCTATAATGTATTTGCTGTATCTCTTAGTTAGTGCTCTGCATGTATGAGGCTGAAGTTCTGTGAGTTTAGGATTAGTGGCTTTAACAAACAGGTTCTCTCTAGAGGTTTGTTATCTTGCAAAAGCAGCTTGCCTGCTTTGTGTGGCTGCATGAAATTTGTCCTTTGCAGCATTGCAATCCACCTTTTTTTTAAAAAAAAAAAGTTCTGAAACAGGAGAAGAGAGAATGCACAAACCCTTTTGACACAGTGAGAAAGAAAGGGGGGGGAAAAGGGAAGGAGGAAAACCAGTAAACATATTATGAAGAAGAAGTGGAATTTGTCTCCTGCACAATTTCCCCAAATAACCATTGCCGTTGAACAATTTGGTGAGTTCCTTTTATCTATGGAGCACCAGTGCGGTTTCCGATAAGCCAGCATTGCTATTTCTGATGGATAAATCAGAACCTCTATTTAGATTTTATTTCCTGGGCTTCGAATCATGCAGGCTCATTTGGAATTCCACAATCTGTGAGCACTGAATAGGTTAAAAATGGAAACAAGCTAAAAGCTCTGTTTTTCTCTGCCTCAAAAAAATCTACTGATGCAGGATGAAATTAAAGGCTATAAATAGAGCTGGTCCCTTCAGCTTTGTCGTGGAAGCCTCGGCTGTGCTCTAGGATTAGGAGAAGACAGAATGGATTTCTCTGTGGCGTCCACAAGAGCCAAGGATTATGCCCACTGTGCACATTGTATTGTTCATTTCTCCTGGGCCTTTGTGGGGGAAATTAAATCCTTTCTGATGCCAAAGATGTAAGCAGCAGAGGCAGCTTTGAACAGAACATATGCATTACAAAGCAATTTTGCACAGTGGCATTCAGCGTCTCATGGTGAGACGATGATGTTCAGCATCAGCCCCAGCTGCACTTCGGTATTGCCAGGAGCAGCGCAACCAGGATCACAGGAGTGTCCTGGGATTTCCCTGCTCGAGGCTTTAGCTGGTATCATTCATCACTCATCTGCAATGTTCATTATTGCTGAAATGTTCTGAGGTCACCCTGGTGCTGGAGGGAGAGCAATGGTTCTCCACCCCCACCCGCAATAATGCTCTCATAACGATCAGAGTTACTGGGTTCCTGCTGAAATATCTTCATTAAGCTAAAGTCCCAAAGTGTTAACCGCAGAATGATCTCAAGAATCTGACTTGAAATGAATCTTCTGTGCTTTGTATATTAGGGGACATTCAAGGTTGACATGACTTTAGCTGCAACCGATTTGTCTTCACTGTGTATCTGGGTGCTTCTTTTCCAACTGTAAGGCACTAACAATCTCTATCCATCATAAATGCATCTCAGAACTGGTGTTAAATTCACTGGACTGCCTGCCGAACAACTCATACACCGAGCAAATCAGCATTGTATTTTGGAATCACAGGGGTTTTTTGGGGGGGGGGTAGTTAATGCCAAGCTTTTGTGAAGATACCATCAAGTGTTAATGATTTAGTGAAGGAATGAGATGTTTTCTATGGTATTGCAAGCTCAAATTCTATGCTATCATTAGTAGCTATACTTAAACTACAAGGACAACTGATTAGTTTCTTTTTCAGGCTGTCAAATTTACAGGGAGAGAAGAGAATGCATCATGTTTGGATTCACAAATAGCACTGAATAGGAAAATATGAATAGGAAGTAAACATTCCATTTGAATTGTAGTTTAATTGTATTTGGATACTCGGCAGATTACAATCAGAACATTTAAGCGCTATGATTTACAATAAGAAAAGGAAAAAGCATAGCTCAGCAACATGAATGCATGTGTAGCTCAGGGTTTAATCCCTGGTGACTTCCAAGTTTTTTTTTTTTTTTAAAAAAAGCAAAATGTACAAAGGAATAATGTGCTGCACCTTGTGTGCCAAGGTGATGCCACGTGGTTGTAATACCCTGTTATTTTAGATATATTTTTAATGTATGGTACTGCTATGCTTTTTAGTTCCCAAACCAACTAAAGCCCTCCAAAACTTATTAAATAAACCAAAAGATTCCATGGTTTATGAAGAAAAAAAAAACTGAAGTTATCTACAACATACAGTAGGGACTGTAACAGCTACTATATAGGATGGAGAGGCAGAAGACTAGCAGAGCATATTCATGGACATCATACCAATCAGAAGACATGGTGAAATCTCCTTAATCTCACTACACCAGGGCTGTTAAACTCAAGGCCCGAGGGCCGGATCCAATCCTCAGGGTGCTTAGAACTGGCCTGTGGGGCTTCTCTGGAAACAGTGCCTCTGCCAGCAAAAACAGAGCTCGGGATGGCCGTTTTCACTGGCAGAGGGCTGCAGGCAAAAACAGAGCTTGGGAATCCATTTTCGCTGGCAGAGTGCACGGGTGCCTCCAACACAAGTGACGTTGAGTTGGCCATGGCCACCCTGACCACCCCCACCCCACCCCCCGAGGTCAAACACAACCCTGATACGGCCTTCAATGAAATCAAGTTTGGCACCCCTGCACTACAGACATGGATAGACTCAATCATTGTTTCAGATGGGAAACTGTGAGTGTCCTAGATGAATTTAAATCTAAAACTAGTAAGGAATTCCTGGAAGCCTGGCATTTAGACAAATCACCCATCAAAAGACACATAGAGATAAAGTATATTTCCCCACCATCAAACAAGACAATGAAAAAGGTAAGAAAGAAACAAGAAAGACCAGAATACATCCTCTTAATCAGCTTACATCCGTATAAGCAGAGGTTAACACAACAAATAATAAAAGTACTAATTAATATCCTAATTAAGGAACTGCCAAGAAGAAAACCACACTCACCTCTACTCTGGTAGGGCAAGCTATTGCGTATAAATAGGGAGCAAATGCCACACTCACTAATACTGATGATGTTACTTAGTTGGTAATGAAATGTCTGCAAGTAAACAACCAAGCCCAAAAAGCACCAAGGACACCACATGTTAACATACTATTTAAAGAAAAAAAATAGTTTAAAAATCCATTGTGCCAATTTTGGGTGCACTCAAAGTTAATATTAAGATTGCGCTTACAATACAGTATTTCACTAAGATTGCTGGAATGGAATGGAATGGAATGGAATACTTTATTTGACCAAGTGTGATTAGACACACAAGGAATTCATTTCTGTCTCAGTATATAATTTATATATCAGTAAAGCAAACAGAAGTTGAACAGATAAGCAGATGAAGAATGCCATTCTGTTGTAATCAGAAACATACAGAGCAATCTTTGAAAAATTGCCTTGCAGTCAAGGAAATACTAACAGCGGTAAACTAAATATTTATCATACAGATAATTTTTAAAGTTCTGCTCTACGGAAACACATTCTCTCTGTCTCTCTCATACATGTATCCACGTTTCCTTCAATATGTATATTATGCCTTCTGACATCGAGAGAATAGAGAATGAAAGTGAGGCTCTTCAAGGGACAATTGTGACAAAGGAGTAGTTTTAGCTTTTTAAAATGACAAAATGAAAGCATTGATCCATGTTCATCCAATAGAATATTGACTTGTTCATATGAAAAGATTGTATCATAATAGCTTTAGATACGAAATGTCATATCCACTTCAAAAAATTTGAGGACTGTGGGAAAATTACATATCAGTTCCCATTTTAAAAGTAAGTAACTTTCCACTTGCCAGACATTATAATATTCAGTCAGATTTATACAGATAGTCCTCAACTTTTCAACAGTTCGTTTAGTGATTGTCCAAAGTTGCAACAACACTGGAAAAAAGTGACGTATGACTATTGTTCACACTTCCGACAGCATTCTGATGGTCTCATGAACAAAATTCAGATGCTTGCAAACTGACTCATATTTATGACTATTGCAGTGTTCCAGGATCATATGGTCACGTTTTGAAACCTTCTTGACAAGCAAAATCAACGGGGAAGCTAGATTCAGTTATTACCGTATTACTAACTTAAGAACTGCAGTGATTCACTTAACAGCTGCTGTAAGAAAGGTCATAAAATGGGGCAAAACACATTTAACAACTGTCCTGCTTAGCAACAGGAATTTTGGGCTCAGTTGTGGCCATAAATCGAGGACACTGCCCTCCCCCCCTTACATGAGTATACTGTACAATCAAGAACATCTGCATTTAGTCATGGAGTGTAATAGCAATAGCACTTAGACATACATAATGGGCCAATAACAAGAGAAAATAGCTGAATGGTTGCTAGCTAATATTTTTAAGTTATCATGGATACCCTTTCAGTGGATACTAATTGAAGGTTAAAGGTTAAATTACCTCTCCTATGTCAATTTGCTGGATGTGGTTTGGTACAGAGAAACAGACCTGTTAGTAGAATTGTTGCTTTGATTAAGAATACCTGACGGCAGAAGCAGAAAAGCGGTGCTTTTATTCTCTCAACTAGAAGCAAAGTAGGATTAATCACCATTGTACTGATCCGTACAGCGCTATTGAAATATAATTCGTGATTGGTGTTTTGCTGCCCATTTTGTATGTTCTGCTTATATTCTATAAACATAAGTATTATAAGAATGTGCCCATTGCATTTTTATACAAAACAAATAAAACCCAGTAGTGTTATCTCTAAACCTTTACTGCTAGACACTAAAATGCAACAGTAGGCAGATTTGCTCTGGCTACCAAAAATAGGCATATATACAGTAATGGGATTCAAATAATTTAACAACCGGTTCTCTGACCTAATGATTTCTTCCAACAATCAGTTCACCAAACTGCTCAGAAAGATAACAACCGGTTCTCCCGAAGTGGTGCAAACTGGCTGAATCCCACCACTGCATATATAACATTATAGATCAGCGATAGTTCACATGCACGGTGTAAACCTTTTTTTATTGAGCTGTTTTTCTGGAGTTTGAGACCTCCAGAAAAACACAGAACATTTACAGTATTTGAGGACCTCCAACTATAGTGCAAATACTTTTCAAAATGAAAACCACTAGAATGAGAACCCTCGCTTGACACGATTAGAAGATTTTAATGTGAAATAATTAGCAAGTGTCCAGGTTTAAGGTCCGTATGAGGTCACTACAGATCTTTGAACAAGAGAGGCCACCTCTTAGGCATGGAATTTGGGGCAAACTAGAGATACAAGTTGGTCCTTATGACCTATGAAATCTGACTGCTCTAACAAGTACCAAACTCCTAATTCTTCTGGCAGATTTCACAGTGCTTTATCAGAGACCTTTGTGGACTTGGTTGCAATTTAGGATGCTTTCTGCTCTTACTAAAAAAACATTTGTAGTCTGCAGTAGGAATATAAAGAGGTTTCTTTTTGTTGTGCAGGAATTTGATGCCAGTTTTTACCAATACCATGTTTTCCCTTCGTCATAGGAACCATATCTCTGAATAAGAAATTATTTCTGTTTTTATCATTGATCAGAGCTCCTTTGTCCCAGAGAAATTTATTATCAGTAGAAATGTGTGGGTCTAGACATTTCTAACATTTGCACAAAATATGATTTTGAAAATTTCAGCATGTTATAAATATATTGCACTGGAGTTAAGGTTTCGATGTTATTGGAGCCTTTCAATATGGAAGCAGAAGTTATTATCTCAGAAAAAATTAAGCCCGTTTACCCAAGTGTAACTATTTTGATCATGTGTAACCTAAATTGTTTTGTTGTTGTTGTTCGATAAAATGCCTCTCCCTGATCATCTGGAGCAAATTAAATTTATTACCACACTATAGGTGTCCATGATAAAGGATGAATACTATTTGAGGATTGGGATTATATATATCTGCATTTTTCTTCCTCATTTTCTGATTTTCTTTTCCCCCTTCACTGATACCCTCCTCCCCCATGTCTTAGGGTTTATTGAACATATATGTATGCTCAGGATGGGGACAGGAAAATTTCCCTTTTTAAATATTGCACTCTCTTGCACACTATTCATTCCAGCATTCAGAGCTATTTCTCTCCTAATTCCTAGTGGATCTGTTTTGACTCCACTGCTATTGACCTTCCATTACTTCTATCAGCAATGAGCCAGAATAGGTTGCTTCTACCAAACTCTGCTCACTGTCCAACCAACCTTTCAGAGAAATGCCCAGTGACAGGGATGAGAAGCAGTAGTGGGATTCAAATCCCAACGCTACTGGTTCACTCATGGGCGTGGGCGCGCATGTGCATGCACACAACACTTCTGTGCATGCGCAGAGACATCCGGATAGGTGGGCGGAGCCTCCCGCCACCGCTACCAGTTTGCCCGATCCAGGGCAAACCGATAAATAACCCACCACTGATGAGAAGTCTTGTCATGACTGCTAGCCCAGACACAATCTTGAACATCAGAGTATATAGTTCCAAAAATAGGAAAGTCATCTCCATGCTCATAGTCTTCAGAGTAAAAAAAAAAATCCTCAGTCAATAATGCCCACAGTATTACTTCTGTTGTTCCTTGGCAATGCTATTTATCACGTGTGCTATTTTGTTTGCTTGCTTCCCTTTTCAAAAGGGGGAATGTGTTTGCCACATGAGAATACCAGACTAATAGCTCATCAGTGGAAGACAATTCTTGTGCCATATCATTCTTTCAGTTGTACTACACCTTTCCTGGAATTATAAATCAGTTAAGGTTCTCCACAAACTCTCAAGTAGGATTTTGTTTGGCTTTTGAAATCACTGATGTGTTCAGAGATAAGGGATGCCCAACTAATTTTGCATCCTGTCAGTTTGAATTTGTTTATATTGTGTGGCTTAATTTGAAGCCAGCAGAGATCAGAATGACTGGAACATGTTATACTGGGTAATCAAATAATTCTTAGAACTATGATGCTTGAAATGCAGGGTACATAATGAAAATTGTGTATAGCATTTATAAACACTTGCACTTTTCTTGGATACAACCCAACCGAACGTAAAGTAGTGAGAATAAGACGTTTCATTGCCTTGTCCGCAGTGTTACAAATACACTGTTTCTCTACTTTCTGTGCTTCTGAGATTATACAACTTCTGTTCCAGGAGAGTGATGAGGAAATAGCTGTGATGACATGTTGTCATTGACTTTACTAATATAACATGATGCTTCCTATCTTTTCCCATCTGTATATGAGGAAAATGTTGAGATAGGACTCGGGGACAGGTTGCAGACCAAAGAAATTGCAAAGCAGATGGATATTGAGCAGATAAGCATTAATCTGCCCTGGGAGAGGATTAATCAGGTGAAAGATGACTCTGAATGTGTGTCTGGGTGATTGGGTGGTTGGGGGATGGTGGGCAGCTGGTTCTTTTGTTGTCTCTCCAGGTCTTGGTTTTATACTCTTTGTTTTTGTACTGCGATATGAAAAAAACCTGCTGGCAATTTAATCATCTAATTTCCATTGACCATCAACCACCTGGCAAAGAAGGCAGTATGATAAGAATCTGTGTAACATTTATTACTCTTCTTGTAAAATGTTTGTCGTCTATTCTCAGATATCATCATCATTACTACCATCTTCTGCATTTAGACATTTTCAGGAATTAAATAATATTTGTCTAATTTTGAATAGTGGGGGAAAAAAAAGAAATTAACTTTCAGTGGGGTCGCTGATATAAGGAGAAAGCTGGTAGCAGGAGAATTTATTTATTTGTTCAACTTGTATGCCTCCTTCCTCCGAAGACTCAAGGCAGCTTGAATAGTATTATTGAAATAAATGAGATTCCTTAGGTGAATTTCTGTTTGGCCAGACCAAGGGTGATGAAGTGCTTGCTTGTTTAGTTATTTATTATATAGAAACTTACCTGCTCAAGATCATCTGGAAAGGGCCAGACTGACAGGGAGCCAGACTGAAGCAGAGGGAGAAATGAGATGGATCAGTGATACGGTCAAATCCACAGTTTAGACTGAAGGGTTCTGCAAGTAGAACAGTTTTAGGATGAGAGTTATAAGTTAGCCTGGAGTTTACTTAGGTGTTGTAAGACTTGTATACATATGCCTGAAAAAGTGACAGAACAAAGATACATTCTGAGGGAAGAAGTGGAACGATTCACCTGTATTGATCTACTTCAGGTATCAACCTTATGAAGCTAAGTCATGTGTTCTGGAGCTTTAAGCGACAAGCAGCACTTATCAGTTTTCAACATGTTAGTGTTACTGAAACTGCTCGCCGTATCTTCCATCCCACTTGTTTATTAACAAGTATCTTATATTAGTATTATTAGTAAAAACAAATTGTTAAAACCCAGTGCTTGAGCTTTGTAGATACATAGCTCCTCGAAATAATTGGCCATTGGACTTCATCCTTTCCAATTCATGTGCTCAAAAAGTTATAATAAGGCTCCTCCTACCTATTGGCAAGAACACAGTAATCATTTCAGGAGAAAAGGACATATTTACAGTAATAATTTCATCACAAAGATGGAATTGTGATGTTATTAAAAGATTATTTTTTTAAAAAAAATATGCCTTGGGTAATTGAAATATGTTAGTAGCTTAATCTTTATTTTACCTGGTTATTATTATTATTTTGTTTCATCATATACTTTTGTCTAAAAATCTTGATGCGATCCAGAATTTTTTAATATTTAACTTCCTTCTCCATCATGTTAAAAAAATGTTGTTTACCTATTTTCTTATTTAGTAAAATGGAAACAAAATTCAGTGAAGAGTTGCTTTTCCCTATTAATCCCACTAGTTTTATACAAGAATAGGACAATAAACTTCCTTCACTATTATCTTCTGTTAGTGGCAAAATTGAGGGTTTTTAGTGCTAGGTTCACTGTAAGTGTAATTATTTCTAAAGCAACAAGTCTCTTTCCCTTCCCACTTTCCCCTTCCCCTTCCCCTTTCCTTAGCATTTTCTGGGAGGAGAGTGCTTCAGCTCTTACCGTCCACCAGCAGTCAGCAGTTGTAATTCTGAAAGACAAATCCTGTCTCTGCCATACAAACCCTCTCCAAATGTTGTGTTTTGCTTCTTTTTGCATATCATCTTGTGATTGCAGAATTTCTTGGTGATTGGTTATATCACATTAGTTTATTGTTCTTTTTTGTACATAGCCCTTGATAATTCCAGAAGTTAATCTGGAGAACACCAGCATGTGATTTTTGGCTATTAATAGTCCAAGATTGTTCTACTAGAATTCAGCAATAAAATAACCAAATTTTGGCACACAATGAATGATGATTTAGAATTAACAGCTGGAATGGGAAGTCCCATTCCCTGTAATACACTCAAGTAATAGCCTCGTTCTT